>NW_022196910.1:55032547-55038306 GCF_008632895.1 Mastomys coucha
CTCGGTTCTGGCTTTAATCTCTTGAGCTGGCTCCAGACCCCTGGTGAGTTGAGTCGAGTTGCTGTCTCTAGCGTTCATTGAGACTCCTCAGGTCCGGCACACACCACACTCAGTACAGGGAAGAGGAACAGCTGGGCACTGTCATTGGGCTTGTGTGAGAATCTCAGGAGGGATTCATGGACTGAGGGAAACTCCATGAATCAGGGAGTTTTCTCTGAGGCTTTTTCTTCAGTCCTGTGGCCCCTGTAACAGAGTCACAGATACTTTCTTATTCTCTCTGACCTTATCCAGAAATTCCAGGGCTGGATCTAGATCCTGCTGTGTTCCAGAAGACCTTGATCCAACAAGAGTGCCCATCACTGTCAGGGTTGATAAGGACAGAACTGTAGGAGAGAGGGTTGGGAAATGACCATACAAAGATGGCTCTAGAGAAATCACCGTTGAAGGGGATACAAGATCCAAGAGAAGCAATATCTGCATGTATTTTGGTCAAGAAAATCCAGCACTACATTTTGCAAGATCCACTTCAGAGGTAGGATTTGGAGGACATGTAGGGTGCTAACGGCCACATGAAGAATGTCCTATTAGTTTCTGCAGGAGCAGGAGGAGGGACAGGATTGGAGCCAGGACAAGGATAGCAGCAGTAAGTCAAACAGGATCAGGCACAGGGGAGAAGGAAGAGCAGGGCACATGCAGAGCAGACCCAGGGACAGCTAGCCATTGGAGGGAGAGTAGCCCAGCTCAAGATTCACAGTTCGTTCTTCACTGATAACCAAGGCCCAGGCAGTAAGGCCAAGCTGTAAGTTCTCTGGTACTGGGGCACTTCCTGATAGAAACATGGTTCTTGAGAGCCCAAGGCCAGTCTGAATCCTTACGGGTTGGGACAGAAAGTTGTGGAAGTGTCAGGTAAGGGAAATGAGACATCATTCCTGAAGGAAAGCACCAGGTTTGTTTAGATCTGTAGTCAGAGTGTCAGTCACATATTCCCCAGACCAAGAGCCATATGCAAAGCTCCACACACTACCCTAGAGGTTTTGAGCAAGGCCTGCTGGGAAATTAAGTAGGAAATCCCTGCTCAGGTGAGTCAAAGGCAGTCATCAAGGTCACCACTCAAGACATCTGTGCTCATGTGCTTGAATCCAGGCATCCAGGAGAAGGGCCACTTGAGAGGGTAAAGTTATTTCCTTCCCCACATCAGGTCTGGGAGTCCTGATTTGTCTGGGCTCCCACCCCCATCACCTTGGGTTCCTTTGAGGTAAGCCTTCCATGTTTAGGGCTGGCCCTTCTACCTTCTACCTTCCCAGGAGCTGCTGTATTAGGTGGGCACCAGCTTTCCCTGTCCTCTCTTGTAAGTTGTCCTGAGTCCAGTTATAGGTTACCAATAGTTTCTCATTATGTTCACAACGTCCTGGTTTGTGGTTCTAGAGTGCAAGATGCAAAGACACAAGGGGAGTCTGGGACTGGACCATGGGCCATATTTAGTGACACACACATGCATTCCCACATGAGTCCAGGAAGCAAAGATCATGAGAGAATGGATTTGTGTTATTGAACATCAATGGTGTTTTCCTTGGCAGTGAGATAGGGAGAGGCAAAGGGCATGATGAATCTACTGACCAAAACAGGTCAAAGACCAGGGAAGTAAGGCATTAATAATTATAAGGAATACAGAGAACTTCATGCCAGAAGGCTGGAGTTTTCAATGCCTCCACCTTCCTGTGTGAGCAGATGCCAGGCTCATTTTGACTCAGAGTACTGCTCTCTCTACTTGACTTCTACACACCATGTGGCTCTACCTGGTGGCCCTGGTGGGCCTGTGGACGCTCCTGCGCTTCTTCAGAGAGAGGAAGGTGGTGAGCCATCTCCAAGACAAGTATGTCTTCATTACGGGCTGTGACTCGGGCTTTGGGAACCTGCTGGCCAGACAGCTGGACAGGAGAGGCATGCGGGTGCTGGCTGCATGTCTGACAGAGAAGGGAGCCGAGGAGCTGAGGAGAAAGACATCTGACAGGCTGGAGACAGTGATCCTGGATGTCACCAAGACGGAGAGTATTGTGGCAGCCACTCAGTGGGTGAAGGAGCGTGTTGGGGACAGAGGTACCATCTGATTCCTGTCTGTGCTGTTCGTTTCTGTCTTTGTATGAAGGGAAGGCCTGTGTAATCCTGAAAAGATTCCTGATGAGGGTGAGGGTGGAGTTGGGGTAACTGCAGGTTCTGCCTTCTCTAGCACACCAGTCTGTCGTCTTACTTCTACACTCAGTCCTTCAAGCTGTCTATTCTTGATCAGCTGGTGCCTTGGGAAGATTTCATGTCCAAATTCTTCTTTGTCCTCTTTGTTTTTGTATGTAGAAAGACTGGATTTTGGGCTGCTGAGACCCAGGTTAGAGACAGTGAGTAGAAATGAGAGTGCTGGGTTCCTTGGATCTGGTCTCTGTGTACAGGTCATGTGCCAGAGTGCATCTGCTTTCTTAGTTCTGGACCATGTTCTTATGTACTACCTGTGCACCTTTACAGGGAGAGCCAAAATTATGGCCATGCTTAAGCCCAAAGTCAAGAAATGCCTTAGGACAGTAAGGTAAAAGGTAGGAAGTCGTCTATCTCTTTCACACACACACACACACACACACACACACACACACACACACACAGACACACACACAGACACACACACAGACACACACACACACAGACACACACACACAGACACACACACAGACACACATACACACACAGACACACATACACACAGAGACACAGACACACACACACACACACAGACACACACACACACAGACACACAGACACACACACACACACACACACACACACGGCCTTTATCTTTCTCCCTTTGTCTCTCTCTCCACTATTTGTGTTATTATTTAAGAGATAAATTCATATAAAAATAAATTGGAAACCATTATTGTTCTAAATTATAAACATGTTAAACTCCAATTAATGTAAGATGTACTATCCAGTGGATAAAAACTAGTAATACTTTGATCCGTATGTTTAATGTATGTGCTTTTTTCCACTTTAAAAACATAAGCTTTTTTTTTTTTTTTACCACTTTACTACTTAAAGAACATTAATTACAATAATAATATTCAGTGAGTTAAAATAATTTGACCCTTAACCAAGCCCCATTACATTTAGCAGGCATTGGCATTGGGTATTGTTTGGTCTCTGTGTCCTTCAGGCTTGTGTTTCTGAGGCAGGGTCTTGATATGGAGCAGGACACCGTCTGATGAACCTGTTTCTGAGCTCACTTCTGTTGGCATCACCAGCAAGGGCCACCATGCTTGTATTTTATACTTACTGTCATAAGAACTGTCTTGTGAAACATCTAGTCAATTCTGAATCTTCAAGGATGTGTATTTTGGGATCCTAGAGTTCAAATATCTGTCTTCTAAAAATTTTTCATGCAAACATTTAGATCATGTTTTCCCTTTCCCCAACTCCTCCAAGATCCTCCCAGTGTCACAGTCACACAAGTTCATCCTCTCTCTCTCTCTCTCTCTCTCTCTCTGAATACAAATAAACAAACAAACAAAAAAAACCAATCACATAAAAAACAAGTAACAAGCAAAGAAGCCAGTACAAAACACACACACACACACACACACACACACATACACACACACACAGACACACACACACACATACACACACACATACACACACACACACATATACACACACATACACACACACAGACACACACGCAGACACACACACACACAGACACACACACACACAGACACATACACACACACACACACACACACACAGACAGGCTTTCCTTTCCTCCCTAATTTCACAGAGTTTGTTTTGTGGAGATACAAGCCCCTTGTGCATGAGGCTCAGCCTTTTTAACGTGTGCTATAGTTTGCTTCTTACCAAGCTAGCTCTCAAACAACTGAGACTGGACTAAGTTATTTATGTAACATGCTTAAAGAGCAGAATTACTGAGCAATATCACTCAATTTCAATCCTCTAACCTAATCTACCAAGATCACAGCCAAAATCACAGAGATATGTATTTCAGGCTTTCTCTGCTTCGGGTGTTTCCTTATGGCGTCCCCTAGACTCTCTGCAGGTGGCTAACACATACCTCCTCTCCTCCAGCTCCCTCTCCTGGCCTGTTCTCTCCTCTGCTCAGTCATTGCTTGTTAAGGTCCCTTTACTGACACTTTAGGGAACAATGTGAGAGCTGTTGTTTACACACCTGGGTAGTCTCTGAATAAGGATGGTAACCAGATATAGTGGACAAGAAATCAGCATTTGAATCTTCACACAGTGTACAATAAAATGCATACAAGGCACTATAGACACTACAGGGCAGAAAACTCTTCATTTCTTAGACAGCAGTTATCAGTTAGAAGCAGTTGCTTGCTAGAGGTTAGTTAGACCATGTGTCCGCTTTCCCTCCTCAGTGCTGGGTCACTGTCTCCCCGAGCAGGTGCAGGTGTTCCGTGTGCTGCCACAGACTCTGTGAGTTCATGTGAACAGCAGTCCTGTTGTGTCTGGAAGAGAGTCTCCTTGGAGTCACACATCACCTCTGGCTCTGGCTCTGTCTCCTCATCCTCAGATCTCTGAGCCTTGAGGGGAGGGGCATGATGAAGACATCCCTTTTAGGACTTTAGAGAGTCTCTAACTCTCTGCATATTGGCGACTTGTGTGTCTCTGTGTTAATTCTTGTATATGGCAGGACACAGTTCTCCTGATTGAGACTGATCAAATCACTGGACTTTGAGTGTTGTTTGTAATATGTATTAAGAGTCCTGTTACTGTGTGTTCCCTTAGAATAACAATAATGTTTAGTTTTCCCTTAGATTCATGACTTCTCAGGTTCTTGGCCACTTTGGTAGTGTCATTATGGATTTCATCTCAGAGAGCAGACCTTCAATCTAATGAAGAGTGTTTAGTTACCCCCATGACATTGGTGCCTTTGTTGCACAGTATGTCTTTATGGCAAGTCACTGTGGAAGATCACAGGAATGACTGGAGGCTGGGTAGTAGTAATGTCTGCCTTTCTCCTGTGGACTGTACAGTATATCTTGGGCACCTAGAACCAGTGAAGCTTTTAGCTGGGCATCAGCTTGCCTTCTCTCCGTGTGATGACATCAGATAGTATGGTGTACAGCTGCTGTCTTAGTGTTTTGCTGCTGTGAACAGACACCATGACCAAAGCAGCTCCTAGAAGAACGACATTTCATTTGGGCTGGTTTACTGGTTCAGAGGTTCAGTCCATTACCAAGGTGAAAGCATGGCAGCATACGGGAAGGCATGATGTAGGAGGAGATGAGAGTATGACATCTTGTTCCAAAAGCAAACCAAAGAAGGCTGGCTTCCAGGGAGCTAGTATGAGGGTCTTAAAGCCCACACCCACAGTGACACACTTCTTCCAACAAGGCCATACCAACTGCAGCAAGGCCACACTTCCTAATATTGCTACCCCTGGGTCAAGCCTATTCAAAGCACCACATTCTACTCTCTGGCCTTCATAGGCTTGTTCAAACACATGAGTCTCTGAGGGTCATACCTAAACTTAATGGCAAATACATTTAATTCAACTCCAAAAGTCCCAATCCTGGGTAACTATCTCAATATGGTTAAAAGTTCAGAGTTCAAAGTGTCTTCTGAGATTCATGCTGTCTCTTAACTGTAATCCCTGAAGCTATACAGGAAAACAGCTGGGCAAACTCCAAACTCTGCATCTCTGCATCTGATATCAAAGCCATCTTCAGATCTCCAACTCC
>NW_022196910.1:55038316-55039544 GCF_008632895.1 Mastomys coucha
TGCAACAAACTTCTTTCTCATGGGCTGGTTCTACTCCCTGTTAACACTTCTCCTCGGCAGATATCCTATGACTCTGGCATCTGGAACATCTTGGGGTCTCCAAGGCACCTTCGACATTACAGCTTTTTGCTCCAATGTCTTTGATCCATGCATTATCTTCTGGCTTCTCCAAAGGACTTGAGTCACAACTGAAGCTCTGCTCTCTGTAGATCTCTAGGCTCTGGTTGATTCTACTCCACTGCTGCTGCTGTTCTTGGTGTTTAACCTATGATACTGGTATCTATAATACACTGGGGTCTTCGGCTGCAACTAGGCTTCACCAATAGCCTCTCATAGGTTCTCTTCATGGTGCCAAGCCTCAACTTCAGACTTAGGTCATCAACTGCAATTGAGGCTGTACCTTCACCAATGGCCTTCCCTGGCCCCCTCACAGTGCCAAGTCTCAGCTGGTCTCCATGACTCCTTTATACCTTCAAAACCAATACCTCCTGCATGATTCTTTCACATTACCAGGTCCAGCAACAGTATATATTACAACCTTGGCTATCTCTGAAACATTGCTTCTTTGTGCTCTCAGGAGACACTTCCCAGAAGATTTTATCTCAGAAATGCTGGTCTTTTCTTAATCACTGCTAATTTCTTGGGTCAAGCTAACCAGAAGCAATTGTCCCAGTGATCCCTTCTACTCTTGACTCCATAGCCAGAGCCAAATGACCAAAGCTGCTGAGTTCTGCTGCTTGCTGGGCCTGGAACATGGCCTCCTTATTCTATTAGGAGCTTTCTGCTTTCCAGTTCTCTAACCTTGGCTGGACTGGATGCTGCGTGTGCCTCCACACCAGATTTAAGCTTTCCTTTACCTATACCTTGCTCTGGCCCAGGCTGGCATTGAACTTACAGGTCTGCTTGACACAGACTTCAGGGACCAAAGGGATGTACTGACTTGACTGGGCCTAAGCATTTCCTGGCCACTGTTCCTCAAGATCCAGATCCAAAGCCTGTGTCTTTCATTTCTGGATTGTAGTTGATGCCAGATTTAAATTCAAGTGAGAACAATAACCAAGTAATGATAATACACAATATGATATATCTATTCCTTTTTCAATGGCAAACACAAAAAAAGGTATGCTTAGCTGGGTGGGATCCTGCCACAAAGTCACCATGTCCTTAATCGGTTTATCGCTTTGAATACAGAATTCACCTTCATTTCACTTCCTGGTATCCCTTTATT
>NW_022196910.1:55040553-55045907 GCF_008632895.1 Mastomys coucha
CCAGCCCCATGTCTGCCTGGACTGCCATGCTCTCACCTTAATGATAATGGACTGATCGTCTGAACCTGTAGCTAGCCCCAATTAAATGTTGTCTAAGTGTTGTCTTGGTCATGGTGTCTGTTCACAGCAGTAAAGCCCCAACTTACACAGAGGGGGTGTTCAATGGATCCCTTTGAGGGACAAAATGTGACCCATTCCTGGCAATGAAGTTTTACATGGTAGATTATGATGTGTACTTGGAGTGTCATGTCTACCATCCTATGGTGACTCCACTGAAATTCCTGTCATATATGTATTTTTAAGAAGCTTCTACAGAAGTGGTTTCCATATTGTTTTGAAAAACAGAACAAAAATCATCTGAATTACTGATTATGCATCTATAGAAGGACAAGATATGCTTTTTGCCAAGGATGCAGATGACTTATTGAGCGAGTTTTAAAATCAACAAATGCCCATCCTAATCTCAGTCTCCTTTTCACTCTGCCCAGAAATTGACAATGGAGACATGGTGTTTACTTGTAGGCATTTCAGAGTGGATCCTTGAAGATCCATGACTTAAAGGCCAAAGGTGTGAGTGAGGGTAACCTGTGGATGAGTGGCAAAAGGAACCCAGTGTGTTCAGGTTGACAGTGTCCTGTTGGTCATCAGCAAGGATTGTCACCTCCCTTATCATGTCCCTCGATGTCTTAGGTAGGGTTTTTACTCTTGCTATAAAACATCATGACCAAAAAGCAAGTTGTTCTAGGAAAGGGTTTATTTAGTTTACACTACCACATCTTTGTTCACCACCAAAGGAAGTCAGGACAGGAATTCAAATTGGGAAGAACCTGGAGCCAGGAGTTGATGCAGAGGCCATGGAAGGGTGCTGCTTACTGGCTTGCTCCCCATGGCTTGCTCGGCCTGCTTTCTTATAGAACCCAGGACTAGCAGCCCAGGGATAGCACCAACCACAAAACCACAATTGGCTGGACCCTCCTTAGATTTGTAATTGAGAAAATGCCTTACAGCTGGACCTTATGGAGGCATTTCCTCAATTAAGGCACCTTATTCTTTGATGACTTTAGCTTGTGTCCAGTCTTCACAAAACCAGCCCATATGTTGAATTTTGTAAGCATCTGAGGAGAGTTGATCAATATTGATTTTCATCAGTATAGATATTGATCAATAATGAGAGTTGATCATTATTAATTTCTTTTTTTCCTTTTCTGGAGCAACAACTACTCCTCAAAGTTTTATTTATTATTTTTTTTAAAGATTTATTTATTAGTATACATACATACATCGAAGCTGTCTTCAGACACACTAGAAGAGGGCATTAGATCTCATTACAGGTGGTTGTGAGCCACTATGTGGTTGCTGGGAACTGAACTCAGGACCTTCGAAAGAGCAGTCAGTGCTCTTACCTGCTGAGCCATCTTGCCAGCCCCCTCCTCAAAGTTTTAAAGCTCCTTATATAAGAGCTAAGGCTTGTAATAAAACTTCTTCAGAGGGATCAGCTAATAAAATACCCATATAATGAATAATACACACTGAAGGAATCAAAGTTCTAACTCCTTGTATTGAAGAAGATACTTTTTCTTTTTTCATAATGTAGGGCTATTAGCCATTCCCCAAGGCAAAACGTTCCAATGATATTGCTTCATGGATTCTTTAAAATTAGATCATTATTAATTTCAAGGCATGCTTCAACAATGTTGAAAAGCACAGCTCTGTTTTCCAAATTTCCCACAATCAAGGTTTCAATTGTTTGTTTCCCAGCCAAATTTCCTCTAGAGAATAATTTTGTCTTTTCTTTCTTTTCTCCTTTATATTTTCCTCTGTTCTGTCACTCTCTCCTTATTACCATTCTTCCTTATTACTACAATAAGGAATGATAATGGAAACAAAGTCTTCCTTACTATGATCTTTCTTGGCCATTGGAAAGTCACACGTAGGTGGATACCCTGTTCTCATTCATTGCATCCCATTCTCCAGTAAACACGGGTCCCAGTGGTCTTACCTTGTTGAATGTGCATTTCATCCATAATTAAACCTGTGTTGTGTGACTCTCTCCTTCCACTGTCCCCAGGACTCTGGGGCCTTGTTAACAACGCTGGCATCTCCATCCCCTCGGGTCCCAATGAGTGGATGAACAAACAGGATTTTGCAAGTGTACTGGATGTGAACCTGTTGGGTGTGATCGACGTGACTCTGAACATGCTGCCCTTAGTGAGGAAGGCGAGGGGCCGTGTGGTCAACGTCGCCAGCGTCATGGGCCGAGTTTCTTTGGTTGGTGGTGGTTACTGCATCTCCAAGTATGGTGTAGAGGCCTTCTCAGACTCACTCAGGTACTGGAAGGGAAGGGGACTTGGGTACTTTGAGAGAATTTTTATTTAATCACATTCTTTAAGTCCCCATCATGGGGAGGACACTCTGGTTCTGGGTCTCTCTCACCTTACCCTCACTGAATCATTCACTGGCCAGCACATTTCCATGTTTCTAAAGAGGCTGTGACTGAGACATGAGTTTAGTTCATTTTGTCCTTTTATGGAGGAGGGAGAGCATTGGGGTACAATACTGGGATAAAATTGGAACTGTGAGGTTCTTGGGTATAGAATCCATTCCTCTGACCTCTATATGCTGAGCATGTTTTTAATTGGGGTGAATATCTCTTTCAATTCCACAGATAGATATCAGGCCCCTTTTAAAGTCCTCACTGAACACATTCTAGCATAACTTATGTGCTTCTATCATGTGTTGGATGCTATGTATTTCTTGCTGTTGTCAATGAAACATTTCTGTCTTAGGGTTTTACTGGTATGAGCAGCCACCATTACCAAGGCAACTCTTTATAAGGACTACATTTAGTTGGGGTGGCATTTACAGGTTTAGAGCTTCAGTCCATTATTATTATTAACCTAGGAGCATGGCAGTGTCCAGATAGGCATGGTACAGGAGGAGCTGAGAGCTCTACAATCACTTGAAGGCTGCTAGCAGAATACTGGCTTCCAGGCAGCTAGGATGAGGGTCTTACAATCCATACCCACAGTGACACACCTTTTCCACCAGGGCCACACCTTCTAATAGTGCTAATTCCTGGGTCAGCATATACAATCACACCTTCCAAGGAATGGAACCAGGGAAGCCATTTGGGGCAGGGAATAGGGAAGCTGCCAATGTGAGGGAATTGGATGCAAGAGGTTGCTCTGTGGAGACGTATGAGGAAGGAGTAAGGAGGGGGAGTGTCCTGAGAGCTTCTTGGGACAGACGTGGGGTTGATATAGACTTACTAGTGAGGTGAAGGTAATTTGAACAAGGATGAGAATCCTTTGCATCTGCACTACTTGGAGAAAAATCTTACACAGCTCCATAGAACAGAATGTTCAGTTTTAGGGCAGTGAGCTACTCACAACAAATACTTAGTGTGACATCCAAGAGCACAAAGCCAATGCCCTTATCACAAGACTCTTCTCCAATTTCCTGCACATCCCAGATCCAACTGTTGTGGCCTTTCCTCAGCACAGGCTCATGTTGGCATATGCTACTGTACTCTTATTAAAGCGATCTCACTGAAAGACCTCTAAAGCCCTTGACATCTGTCTATCTTGCAGGAGGGAGCTCTTCTATTTTGGGGTGAAGGTGGCTATTATAGAGCCTGGTTTCTTCCTGACTGAGATAACCAGTAGTGCCAGATTATCCTCAAACATCCAGATGTTGTGGGACCACACCAGCTCAGAAATCAGGGAGATCTACGGCGAGAAATACCTGGCATCCTGTAAGTGAGCTCTGAGGGCCAAAGCTACGCACAGTCTTGAATGCTTAGCTACCTGCTAATTTTATCAGTTTTAATGTCTTGCTCTTTATCCTAAAAGAACAGTAATTTAGACCCTTTCCCTTGAGGTGGTGGGCAGTTTGTGTATGGGGTCAGAAAGGGATTCTTGTCTTTCAGAACACGCTTCTCTGTTCCTTCTGATCCTCTCATGATCATAGGGTTGTAAGTGACATCAGGGATGGGAGGCACTTTCCATGAGCTGAGATACGGGTGACTGAGTGCACAATTTTCCTTGAAGATTGTTTGTGGTACTTCTGAGGAAAGGGGAAAGGCTAGGCTTGGGTTTCAGACGCATGGATTTTCCTACATAGAGAATGGAAGTTCTTCTCTATGCTGGGGTTAGGCAGGAGTGGTGGGAGCTGAATGACCACCTGAATAATTCCTCATTCTGCATAGATCTGAAAAAGCTAAACAAATTGGATGAGATGTGCAACAAGGACCTGTCTTTGGTGACTGACTGCATGGAGCACGCTCTGACTGCCTGTCACCCTCGCACCCGATACTCAGCTGGCTGGGATGCCAAGCTCTTCTACCTCCCCTTGAGCTACCTGCCCACCTGTCTTGTGGATGCCCTTCTCTACTGGACTTCCACGAAGCCTGAGAAAGCCCTGTGAAGTCTTTCCTATATGTCTAGATGGGCATGTGGAGGTAGAGGGTAAAGGAGGGAGTCCTCAGGAGAAAGTAGGAGGGGGGAGGGAGGGAGGGAGGGCTGGGGTTCTTAGTCCACACTCTTCATCCCATTGATTTTCCTGTGATACAACTCAAGACTGATGATGACCAAAGAAATAGGCAAAGAATTCTACCAAGGGATTCAGATACAAAAGTGCTGTCTGATGCCCAAGCCCTGAGCATCATGGCCTACCGTGAGGATCCACACAAATGAGGAGGTTGGGACCAGCTTGTGCCAAGCACTGCCCTCTGCCCTCCTCTGAATGAAAAGCACATGCCCTGGCTAGTTTAAACCCCTATGCAGCATGGAAGTGTCCCTGCTCGGAAGTCCCCTGTAACCATGGTGTGAGGTCTGAGAGAGTCACTAACAATGCCAGCAATCATGCCCGGGAATCAGGTTGGCAGGCCCTGGATGGGAGGTTCAGTTCCCAGTGGTGAGAATCCAGCAGAGGATGGAGACACCAATTTTTCATTTTTCTTGAAATAATGGCTTTTTCTTTTTTGGATTCTTCTTATTTTTAGAGCAAATATGAGTTGATCTGTGCCCTGCCATTTAAACTGTGGCTTTACTGTTTAGTAAGGTTTAGATGGCAGAGTTAAGGTGAATGTCCTTAACATTAGAAGGGTTGGCATAGGTCAGCGGGCTTATCCTTGTCCGTCTCATCCCTCTTAGTTACTGAGGTGGGGACAACTGCTCCCCTTTAAAAACTTAACAACACACAAGGCAGAACACTGGCCACGCCCTCCCTGCAGACTCACTAAGTGACCATCCCTCTCTGGAGACTCACTAAGTGACCATCCCTCTTTGGAGACTCACTAAGTGACCATCCCTCCCTGTAGACTCACTGAGTGACAATGCCTCCCTGCAGACACA
>NW_022196910.1:55046543-55049549 GCF_008632895.1 Mastomys coucha
AGGTGATCCCAGGCTGCATGACACATCCCTGGAGGAGCCCCCTTTCCTCCTCACCCAGGTTTCTGTGCCCGGAGAAGCCACAGTATACTCACAGGGACCCAGAAGGACTCCAGCTGCCACAAGAGGCTGTCTCACTCAATCATGCAGGAGAACTGCACTGTACTCAATCAAGTCCCATGCCTCCAACCCTAGATCCTCAGCCATTAGAACACAATGGTCTCTCATTTCTGGTTCTCAGTTAGGACTGAGTGGAGGCAGCATGTGGTCAAGTCTAGAAACAGGCTTGACAGTGGGCCTGTTCCCACCCATTGACTCTAGGCTCCACCTCTCCCCTTTTGCATGAAGAAGGAAGGGTGGGCTGAACTGGACTCCTGATTCCAGTAGATGGCTCAGTTCTCATCTACCTCAGCAAATCATCTCTGGCAGCCCAGAGATGAGAGGAGCTACCGTGTTGGACACTCACAGGGTCAGGCCTGGAGTGGGACCAGCCCACCATGCCCAGTACAGGGAAGAGGAACAGCTGGGCACTGTCATTGGGCTTGTGTGAGAATCTCAGGAGGGATTCATGGACTGAGGGAACCTCCATGAATCAGGGAGGTGTCTCTGAGGCTTTCTCCTTAGTCCCGTGGCCCCTGTAACAGAGTCACACCCACTTTCTTATTCTCTCTGACTTTATCCAGAAATCTGAGTTTCAAATCTAGATCCTGCTGTGTTCCAGAAGACCTTGTTCCAACAAGAGTGCCCATCACTGTCAGGGTTGATAAAGACAGAACTGTAGGAGAGAGGGTTGGGAAATGAGCATAGAAGGATGGCTCTGGAGAACTCACTGTTGAAGGGACACAAGATTCAAGAACATTAATATCTGAACACACTTTGTTCAAAAAAGCCTTCTACTACATTTTTCAAGATGCAGTTCAGAGCTAGGATTCTGAGGACTTGTTGGGTGCTAACAGTCACATCATCAATGTCTGATTAGCTTCTGCAGGAGCAGGAGAATGGACAGCTTTGGAGCCAGGAGGTCAAGGACTAGCATCAGTACATCAAACAGGATCAGGCACAGGGGAGAAGGAAGAGCAGGGCACATGCAGAGCAGACACAGGGACAGCTAGCCATTGGAGGGAGAGTAGCCCAGCTCCAGATTCACAGTTCGTTCTTCACTGATAACCAAGGCCCAGGCCGTAAGGCCAAGCTATAAGTTCTCTGGTACTGGGGAACTTCCTGATAGAAACATGGTTCTTGAGAGCCCAAGGCCAGTCTGAATCCTTGCAGGTTGGGACAGAAAGTTGTAGAAGTGTCAGGTAAGGGAAATGTGACATCATTCCTGAAGGAAGGCACCAGGCTTGTTTTGAGGTGGAATCAGAGGGTCAGTCAGGGATTCCTCAGACCAGGAGCTGGATGCAGAGCTGTACACACTACTCTAGAGGTTCTGAACAAGGCTTCCTAAGAAATTAAGCAAGAAATCCTGGCCCAGGTGAGCCAGCGGAAGTCATGGAGGTTACAACAAAATAAATATGTGCTCATGTCTGCTGGAATCCAGGCAGCCAGGAGAAGGGCCACTTGAGAGGGAAAGTCATTTCCTTCCTGACATCAGATCCTGGAGACATGATTGTCTGTGTCCGCAGTGCCAACACCGTGTGTTCCTTTGAGATCCATATTTGGGGCCCGCCATTCTCTCTTCCCAGGAGCTGCTGTATTAGGAGGGCACCAGCTATTTCTGTCCTCTCTTGTACCAGTAGTTTCTCATTCCATTTAAAAGGTCCTGCTTTGTGGTTCTGTAATCTCCTCCATTAGCCAAGAAAGCCGACTCACAGCCAACGTCTGCCTGGAAGAGGCTATCCCACCTGAGGAGCCCTGGAAGGCTCTCTGTGGACTGTCACCTCTCTTTGAAGCAGCAGCTTAGAAGTCTACCCATGGAGCTACAAGAACGTCCAAAGCCTTAAAGCTTAGGAATTACTGAGACACTGGCACCAGAGATTTAAGGCAATGTTGATGTTATGCAAATATCATGGAACCTAGAGACTTGCTTTTGTTTCTGTAATTCGTATATATACCCAATTCCCTCAGTAAAGTTTGAACCTTGATCAGATACATGTCTTAGTTCCTTTATTTCTCCCGCATTTCGAACCCGCTCTTTTCCAGGTCCTGTCCTCTTCCTGGGAAGAATCTAGTTCCTGAGGCCGCAGGCGGATTCATGGTTCCAGAGTGCAAGATGCAGAGACACAAGGTGAGTCTGGGACTGGACCATGGGGCCTGTGTAATGAAGCACACATGTATTCCCACATGAGTATAGGAAGCAAGGTAATAAGAGAATATATCTGTGCTGATGAATATCAGAGATGTTTTTCTCGGCAGAGATATAGGTAAAGTTGAAGAACATATGTGACTTCTGATCAAAAGCATGTTAAACTCCAGCATCGTGGGGCATTAATAATTATAAAAAATGCAGAGGACTGCATGTCAGCAGGGTGGAGTCCTGGAAGCCGACAGCTTCCTGTGTGAGCAGATGCCAGGCTCATTTTGACTCAGAGTATCTCTCTCTTTACTTGACTTCTACACATCATGTGGCTCTACCTGGTGGCCCTGGTGGGCCTGTGGACGCTCCTGCGCTTCTTCAGAGAGAGGAAGGTGGTGAGCCATCTCCAAGACAAGTATGTCTTCATTACGGGCTGTGACTCGGGCTTTGGGAACCTGCTGGCCAGACAGCTGGACAGGAGAGGCATGCGGGTGCTGGCTGCATGTCTGACAGAGAAGGGAGCCGAGGAGCTGAGGAGAAAGACATCTGACAGGCTGGAGACAGTGATCCTGGATGTCACCAAGACGGAGAGTATTGTGGCAGCCACTCAGTGGGTGAAGGAGCGTGTTGGGGACAGAGGTAACACTGAGAATCTTGTTGGTGCTGTTGGTGTTCTCTCTGTGTGTGAAGGGAAGGCCTGTGTAATCCTGAAACAATTCCTGGAGGGGCTCAGGGTGGAGTTGGAGTCACTGCAGACTCTGCCCTTTCCACCA
>NW_022196910.1:55050734-55051508 GCF_008632895.1 Mastomys coucha
AGAAACAAAAGCAAAATAATAATCCTGAAAGAAAAGTAACACAAGTAAACAAACAAACAAACAAAAAAACCAATCACATAAACAACAAACAAGAAGAAACAAGTAAAAAAGCCATAGTAATATATGGCAAGATTTTCTCTGTCCAATTACATTAAAATATTAGTGCAGCAGGAAGCCTGTGATTGGACAGGGACAAGCGATGCAGTGGGAAGAGTTGCAGGGACAGAGAGCAACTCAGAGGAGGAGAAGGAAAAGGCCAGAGGGAGGATGGACAGGAAGTAGGTCTTGAACAAGTGTGGCTTTAAATAGACACAGGTAGATATGATATCATGAAGGATAGAATAATTGGGATAACTTGTCTAATCTAGGAACTTTTATCTTGTCTAATGCTAGGAAACTTTTATCATTATCAATTGGTTTTGAAATTATTGTATTGGCATCTTTTGAATGGAGAATTATTGGTATATAAATCTGATTGATTAATTACAAGCTTTAAGAGTTTTGTTTAACTAGGTTACTGGAAGGTGGTACCATCAATCACAGGAGTTTAAGGCTAAGAAGGAACTAGCAGCTTTTGAGAAAGTCAAACCAGAGCTGGGCAGGCTGGGTTTGGTTGCTGTTGGGGGCAAGCTAGAGACAGAGTAGAAGGGAATGTCCCAGGGCAGAGAGTTGCCTGCAATAGTGCTCCCACGGGCCTTTTTAAAAAATATTTCCAGCAACAGGAGACACCCAATGTGGGGGCCAGAATCCACCAGGAATTTAAGGTTAGTAGCC
>NW_022196910.1:55051518-55052014 GCF_008632895.1 Mastomys coucha
CCTACTTGACAAAATAGGCAAGGCCTAAAAACAGGTCAAAGACCAGAGATGTGAGACATTAATAAGTATAAGGAATGCAGAGGACTTCACGCCAGAAGGCTGGAGTCCTGGAAGCCTACAGCTTCCTGTGTGAGCAGATGCCAGGCTCATTTTGACTCAGAGTACTGCTCTCTCTACTTGACTTCTACACACCATGTGGCTCTACCTGGTGGCCCTGGTGGGCCTGTGGACTCTCCTGCGCTTGTTCAGAGATAGGCAGGTGGTGAGCAATCTCCAAAAAAAGTATACCTTCATCACAGGCTATGACCTGTGCTTTGGGAACCTGCTGGCCAGACAGACACACAATATGATATATCTATTCCTTGTTCAATGGCAAACACAAAAAAAGGTATGCTTAGCTGGGTGGGATCCTGCCACAAAGTCACCACGTCCTTAATCGGTTTATCGCTTTGAATACAGAATTCACCTTCATTTCACTTCCTGGTATCCCTTTATT
>NW_022196910.1:55052895-55055355 GCF_008632895.1 Mastomys coucha
CCAGCCCCATGTCTGCCTGGACTGCCATGCTCTCACCTTAATGATAATGGACTGATCGTCTGAACCTGCAGCCAGTCCCAATTAAATGTTGTCTAGGTGTTGTCTTGGTCATGGTGTCTGTTCACAGCAGTAAAGCCCCAACTTACACAGAGGGGGTGTTCAATGGATCCCTTTGAGGGACAAAATGTGACCCATTCCTGGCAATGAAGGTTTTCCTTGGTGGCATACAAGGTGTACTTGCTGTATCATGTCTACCATCCTATGGTGACTCCACTGAAATTCCTTTCATATATATATATATATATATATATACATATACATATATATATATATACATATATATATATATATATATATGAAGCTTCTACAGAAGTGGTTTCCATATTGTTTTGAAAAACAGAACAAAAATCATCTGAATTACTGATTATGCATCTATAGAAGGACAAAATATGCTTTTTAGCCAAGGATGCAGGTGTCTTACTGAGTGAAAATTTTAAAATCAACAAATGCTGATCTTAATCTCAGTCAACTAGTCTCCCATTCACTCTGCCCAGAAATTGACAATGGAGACATGGTGTTTACTTGTAGGCCTTTCAGAATGGATCCTTGAAGATCCATCACTTAAAGGCTAAAGGTGTGAGTGAGGGCCACCTGTGGGTGAGTGGCAAAAGGAACCCAGTGTGTTCAGGTTGACAGTGTCCTGTTGGTTATCAGCAAGGATTGTCACCTCCCTTATCATGTCCCTGGGTGTCTTAGATAGTGTTTTTACTGTTGCTATAAAACATCATGACCAAAAAGCAAGTTGTTCTAGGAAAGGGTTTATTTAGTTTACACTACCACATCTTTGTTCACCACCAAAGGAAGTCAGGACAGGAATTCAAATTGGGAAGAACCTGGAGCCAGGAGTTGATGCAGAGGCCATGGAAGGGTGCTGCTTACTGGCTTGCTCCCCATGGCTTGCCCAGCCTGCTTTCTTATAGAACCCAGCACCAGAAGTCCAGGAATGGCACCACACAAAATTGTCTGGACCCTCCTCAGATTAGTAATTGAGAAAATGCCTTACAGCTGGAACTCATGGAGGCATTTCCTCAATTAAGGTACCTTACTATCTAATGGCTCTTGCTTGTGTCAACTTGTCACAAAACCAGCCAATATAATGGGTTATGTAGGCATCTGAGGAGAATAGTTAAATATTGATTTTCATCAATATTGATGTCGATCAATAACAAGAGTTGATAATTATTAATTTCAAAGCTTGCTTCAGCAGAGCTGAAAAGCACAGCTGTTTTCAAATTTCCCACAATCAAGGTTACAATTGTTTGTTTCCCAGCCAAATTTCCTTCAGAGACTAATTTTGTCTTTTATTTCTTTTCTTCTTTGTGTTTCCTCCATTCCTTCTCTTCTTCCTTATTAATGTCCTTTCTTCTTACTATAATAAGGATTGATGATGAAACTATTTCTTCTTTATTACTCCTTTTCTTGTCCATTTGGAAGACACAGGTAGCAGTGTGTAAACTGCTCAGTGTAATGCAGATACAACTGTCTTAAACAGAAATCTATCATCAAACTATTGTAGAAATTCTGAGGAAATTAATCAACAATTCCTGATTTAGGTGAGCCAGAGGCACCCATGGAGGTCACAACTCAAAACAAAATCTATGCTCATGTCTGCTTTAAATAAGGCATCCAGGAGAAGGGCCACTTGAGAGGGAAAGTCATTTTCTTCCCCACATCAGGTCTGGGAGTCATGATGCGTCTGGGCTCCCAGCCCCAACACCTTGTGTTCCTTTGAGATCAGGCCCTTCTTTCTTCCACGATCTGCTGTATTAGCAGGGTACCAGCTCTCCCTGTCATCTCCTGTAAGTTGTCCTGAGTCCAAGTGCATGTTACCAATAGATTCTCATTCTGTTCAAAAGATCCTGCTGTGTGGTTCCAGAGTACAAGATGCAAAGACACAAGGTGAGTCTGGGACTGAACCATGGGGCCTGTGTAATGAAGCACACATGTATTCCCACGTAAGTTCAGGCATCAAAGATTATAAGAGAATATATCCGTGTTATTGAATATCAGAGGTGTTTTTCTTGGCAGGGATATAGGTCAAGTCAAAGAACATTATATAACCTCTGATCAAAAGTGTTTTAAAGAACAGATTCATGGGGCATTAATAATTATAAAAAATGCAGAGGACTGCATGTCAGCAGGGTGGAGTCCTGGAAGCCTACAGCTTCCTGTGTGAGCAGATGCCAGGCTCATTTTGACTCAGAGTACTGCTCTCTTTACTTGACTTCTACACACCATGTGGCTCTACCTGGTGGCCCTGGTGGGCCTGTGGACGCTCCTGCGCTTCTTCAGAGAGAGGCAGGTGGTGAGCCATCTCCAAGACAAGTATGTTTTCATCACGGGCTGTGACTCGGGCTTTGGGAACCTGCTGGCCAGACAGCTGGACAGGAGAGGCATGCG
>NW_022196910.1:55057315-55058408 GCF_008632895.1 Mastomys coucha
ACCTCACTCAGGATGATATTCTCCAGATCCATCCATTTCCCTAAGAATTTCATAAATTTATTGTTTAAAAAGAAAGAAAAAAAAGAACTATCTTGAGATACTTTCAGCCAATGCCGACTCTGTAAGTAAGTGTGTCTTGGGATCCAAGAATGAAAATATCTGCTGTGTATATTTTTATTAGATTTTTTCATGCAAACATTTAGATTATTCCCTTTCCCCAACTCCTCTCAGATTCTGCCCATGTCCCAGTCACACAAGTTCATCTTCTGTCTGTCTGACTCTCTCTTTGTCTGAGAAACAAAAGCAAAATAATAATCCTGAAAGAAAAGTAACACAAGTAAACAAACAAACAAACAAAAAACCCAATCACATAAAAAACAAACAAGAAGAAACACGTAAAAAAGCCAGTGAAAACCCGATGAAAATAACGCATGCTCCCCTTTCCTCCCTAATTTCACAGAGTTTATTTTGTGGAGATACAAGTTCTCTTGTGTATGAGGCTCAGTGAGTGCCTTCTCAATAAGGGTGTTACAGTTTGATTCTTACCCAGCTCAGCTAGCTCTCAAATAACTAAGACTGGACTAAGTTATTTATTTAACATGCTTAAAGGGCAGAATTACTGAACAATATTACTCTATTTTAATCCTCTAACCTAATCCACCAAGCTCCACAGCAAAACCACAGTTTTAGACTTTCTGTGCACCAGATGTTTCCTTATAGTGTCTCCTAGACTCTCTGCAGGTGGCTAACCCATACCTTCTCTTCTCCAGCTCCCTCCCCTGGCTGGGAGAAGTCCAGCTTGTTCTCTAGCCTGCTCAGTCATTGGTTTTTAAGGTCCCTTTATTGACACTTCAGGGAACAATTGGAAAGCTGTTCTTTATACAAGTTTGCACCTGGATAGTCTCTGAATAGGGATGGTAACCAGATATAGTGGACAAGAAATAAATCATCATTTGAATTGTTACACAGTGCACAAAAAAAGGTCTACAAGGCAACATTGACACTACAGTGCAGAAAACTGTTCTTGCCTGGACAGTAGTTATCAGTTACAAATTGATTCTTTTTTTTTTTTTACTAGATATTTTCTTTATTT
>NW_022196910.1:55058494-55064947 GCF_008632895.1 Mastomys coucha
CCCCTCCCCCTGCTTGTCACCCCACCCCCTCTTGCTTACTGGCCATGGCATTCCCCTACACTGGGGCATAGAACTGAGGTTAGACCATGTGTCCAGGTTCCCTCTTCAGTGCTGGGTCACTTTCTCCCTGAGCAGGTGCAGATGTTATGTGTGCTGCCACAGACCCTGTGAGTTCATGTGATCAACAGCCCTGAAGTGTCTGGAAGAGAGTCTCCTTTGAGTCTGCCGCCATCTCTGGCTCTTAAAATGTTTCTGCCTCCTCATCTTCATAGACCTCTGAGCCTTGAGGGGAGGGGTGTGATGAAGACATCCCTTTAAGGACTGGCTGTGCCAGAATCTTTTACTCTCTGTTCATTGTGTGTTGAGGGAAATATAAAAAAACAAAAACAAATAGGCATACTCATGCTCTTGTGCCAGCAACTCTGCCCCTGTGCCCTGGCTGACCATGCACTGGTGAGAAATGGCCAACCTGTTTTTACATGGAGACTCTCTGGCCCAGAGCCCCCTAAACTTCTCTACCCAGCTTGCTAAGTTCCCACTGATGGGTCATTAACATGCCAGCCCCATGCTTCAAATATCCCACAGCCTTTGTGGTGCCCATCAGGCAAACCCATACTTTGCCACCATACATTTCTCCTGAGAATCCAGACAAGTCACTGTGGGAAGGAAAACACAATACAAACTTAGTTCAGAAACAATGGTAACTCAATCACTGGGCACAACAACTAAGACTCTAACTTGTAAGCCTTATTACATCTAAATCCTCTGGTATGAATCCTGTTGGATCCGCCATTGAAATCTGGATACACTCACAGTTACATCATGTCCTCACACTATCCTTGTCTAAAAGGACCTAACTCTCTACTGTTTCCTCTCTTCCTATGTCTAGCCGGGAAGTCCCGCCCGCTCACCCAGTGATTGGCTCCTTTTTTCATTAGGACATTGGTTCACAAGAACACTACCAGGCCCATCCACAACAATTGTGCACTTTGCTTTATTTTTTGTCTATGGAAAGACTCAGTTCTCCTGATGTAGTTCATCAAGGCACTGAATTATGACTGTAGTTAGTGATGTGTGTTAAGAATCCTGTTACTGTGTGTTCCCTTAGAAGAAGAAGAAGAATCCCTTTTCCCATAGACCCATACATAACCTGTCTAGTGTCGGGTTCGTGGCTACTTTGGTAGTGTCATTATGGGTTCCATCGCAGAAACAGACCTTCAATCTAATGAAGAGCGTTTAGTTACCCCCATGACATTGGTGCCTTTACTGCACAGTATGTCTTAAAGGCAGGTCACTGTGGAAGATCACAGGGCTTGAGGCTGGGTAATAGTAATGATTGCCTTTCTCCTCTGGGAGTATACTGTGTATCTTCTGGAACCTTGAATGCTAATCAGTAGCTTGAAGCTTTTATTGGGCACCATCTCGGCTTCTCACAGTTGGCTCGCATCAGACAATATGGACTTCAGCTAGTGACCTAGTTAGGGTTTTTCTGTTGTGAACAGACACCGTGACTAAGGTAACTCTTAGAAGGACAACTTTTAATTGGGGCTGGCTTAGCTTATGGGTTCAGAGGTTCAGTCCACTATCAAGGTGGGAGCATGGCAGCATCCAGGCAGAGGAGCTGAGTGCTCTACATCTTGTTCCCAAAACAAACCAAAGAAGACTGAGTTCCAGCGACCTAGGTTGAGGGTCTGAGAGCCTATGCCCACAGTGACACACTTCCTACAACAAGGCCACAACCTGCTGCAGCAAGGCCACACCACCTAATAGTGCCACTTCCTAGGTCAAGCCTATTCAAAGCACCACATTCTACTCTCTGGCCTTCATAGGCTTTTTCAAACACAAGAGTCTATGAGGGCCATACCTAAACATGGCATAATGATAAATACATTTGATCCAACTTCAAAAGTTCAAAGAGTGTGTAACAGTCTCAATACTGTTAAAAGTTCAGAGTTCAAAGTGTCTTCTGAGATTCATGCTGTCTCTTAACTCTAGCCTTCAACGCTATACAGGAAAACAACTGGCAAACTCCAAACCCAACATCTCTGCATCTGATATCAAAGAAATCTTTAGATCTCCAACTCCTTCTTCATCTCTTTTTACTGCAACAAACTTCTCTCTCATGGGCTGGCTCCTTGTTAGCACCTTTCTTCAGCAGATATCCTATGACTCTGGCATCTGGAAGACCTTGGGGTCTCTTAGGCAACTTCAACTTTATAGCTTTTTGTTCCAATGTCTTTGATCCACACATGATCTTCTGTGCTCCTTGGAAGGGCTGCAAAGGGTCACATCTGCCTTCAGTAGAACTCTAGGCTCTGGTAGACTCTACTCCTCTGATGCTGCTGTTCTTCATGTTCATCCTATAGTACTGGCATCTCTAATACTTTGGGGTGTTCTTCTGCAACTAGTCTTCAACAATAGACTCTCATAGGCTCTCTTCATGGTGCCAAGTCTTGACTTCACTGCATGAATTTATCAACTGAAATTGAGGCTGTAAGTTCACCAATTGCCTTCCCTGGCCTCTCACAGTGCCAAGTCTCAGCCACTCTCCATGACCCCTTCATACCTTGAAACCCTGTGTGATTCTTACACATTAGCAGGTCCAGCAACAACACAAGGTACAATCTTGTCTGTCTCTGGAATACAGCTTCTTTGTGCTCTGGAAACACTTCCCAGGAGATTTCACCTTAGTGCTTCTGGTCTCTTCTTAATCACAGCTATTTTTTGTCTCAAGATAACAAGCACTATTGTTCCAGTAGTCCCTTCTATTCTTGACTATAAAGCCAGAGCCAGATGGCCAAAGCTGCTGAGTTCTGATGCTTGATGGGCCTGAAACATGACTCTCCTAGTTCTATTACCAGCTTTTTGTTTTCCAACTCACTTCCTACTCTTGTCTGTCCTGCATGCTGGAAATAAAGGATTGTACTGCCTTGCCTGTATTTAAGCTTTTCTGCACCTAGAACTTGTGCTCCAGGTTGGTCATGAACTCAGTGATCTGTTTGACACAGTCTTCAAGGACCAAAGGCGTGTATTACTTTGACTGGATCTAAGCTTTTCATAGCTATTTTTCCTTGGTATACAGATCAAAAGCCTGTGTCATTCATTTCTGGATTGTAGTTTACAACAGCAAATTAAAATCTAAATGAAACCATAACCAAGTAATGTTAACACCTAGTATGATATAACTATTCCTTCTTAAATGGCAAACACATTAAAAGTATGCCTAGCTGAGTGGGAACTTGCCACAAATTCACCACTTCCTTAATCTGTTTATCTCCTTGAATACAGGATTCACCTTCATTTCACTTCCTGGTGCCACTTTATTACTTGAACCATATATTTTATATTTTTCCTTTCTAAGCTTGCTATTGTTGTTCAAAATGCTCCTCATGACACTTAACCAGAACAAAGTCTCTCTTGGGCTTTGTTGAGACTTCCTTTGGCAATGCAAGTAATATAAATCTCTTTACCAGGTAGTCTCCTCAGACAAGGGCAAAGAGCAGCCACATTCTACACCAAAATATCCCAAGAGAAGTCTCTAGGTCACTTATTAAAATCTTCTCCTCTGAAACTTCTAGAGCCAGGCTTCCACAGTACAAATCACACTCAGCAACAAGGTATTCCATATTCCTAGGACAATAGGCCACTAAGCCCCACTTAAAGCATTTCCCTGCTTTCGAAATCCAAAGTCCCCAAATCCACATTCTTCCAAACAACATCTGGGTCAGGCCAATCACAGCAGTACCCCAGTACTTGTACCAACTTCTGTCTGACTTAGGGTTACTGCTATGAACAGACACCATGACAAAGGCAATTCTTTTGGGGGGGGGGGAGGTTTCAAGACAGGGTTTCTCTGTGTAGCCTTGGCTGTCCTGGAACTCACTCTGTAGACTAGGCCGACCTCGAACTCAGAAATCTGCCTGCCTCCCAAGTGCTGGGATTAAAGGCGTCCGCCACCACCACCTGGCACAAAGGTAATTCTTTAAAAGGCAACATTTAATTGGGGCTGGCTTACAGGGTCAGAGACGTTTATTTCATTATCAAGGCAGGATCACGACAGCTTCCAGACAGAGATGATACAGGAGGAGCTGAGAGGTCTGCATCTTGTTCAGAAGACAAACAGTAGGAGACTGGCTTCCAGGGAGCTTGGATGAGGGTTTAAACCTTTTCCCACAGTGATACACTTCTTCCAACATGGCTACACCCACTGTAATAAGGCTATATATGTCCTAATAGTGCCACTTCCTAGCATATTCAAACCATCAGGTTAGGAGAGCAGCAAGTAGCCTCAAGCATAGCCTGTAATCAGGGTCTGGAGGGTGATGGTTTGAGTATTGCCTAGCCCATGCAGTGGAACTATTTGGAGGTGTGGCCTTGTGGAGTGGGTGTGGCCTTGTGGAGTGGGTGTGGCCTTATGGAGTAGGTGTGGCCTTGTGGAGTAGGTGTGGCCTTGTGGAGTGGGTGTGGCCTTGTGGAGTAGGTGTGGCCTTGTGGAGTAGGTGTGCCACAGTGGGCTTGCTTTAAAACCCTCATTCTAGCTGCCCGGAAGCTACTCTTCTCCTAGGTGCCTTCCAAACAAGAGGTGGGACTCTCAGCTCCTCTAGCACCATGTCTGCCTTGATAGTGCCATGCTCCCACCTTGATGACAATCGACTGGTCATCTGAACCTGTATTCAGCCCCAGTTAAATGTCTAAGAGTTGACTTGGTCATGGTGTCTGTTCATAGCAGTAAAACCCTAACTAAGACAGAGTGGGTGTTCCATGGATCCCTTTTAGGGACAAAATGTGACCCATTCCTGGCACTGAAGGTTTTACATGGTGGATTATGATGTGTACTTGGAGTGTCATGTCCACTATCCTATGGTGACTCCACTGAAATCCTTTCATATATGTAATTTAGGAGGCAGCTATGGAAGTAGGTTTACATAATTTTTTTCAAACCAGAGCAAGAACAATCTATATTATAGATTATGCATCTATAAAAACACAAGACATGCTTTTGAGCCAAAAAGGTAGATGCCTTTTACTGATCCAACTTTTTAAAATCAACAGATGCTGATCATAATCTCAATCAACTAGTCTCACATTCACTCTGCACAAAAATCGATGGTGGAGATATAGTGTTTACTCTTAAGTGTTTCAGAGGGGATCATTGAAGATCCATGACTAAGAATTTAATTCAGGATGTCTGGAAGAACAGTCAGTGCTATTAATTCCTGAGCCACCTCTGTAGCCAGAGCCAATGTTTTAACATCAACAAATACCAATTTTAATCTCAGTCAACTAGTCTCGCATTCACCTTGCACAGAAGTAGACACTGGAGACATGGTGCTTAGTTGTAAACCTTTCAAAGTAGATCCTTGAAGATCCATCACTTAAAGGTAAAGGAAATGAGTGAAAGCCACTTGAGGGTTAGTGGCAAAAAGAACCCAATGTGTTCAGGTTGACAGTGAAAAATCTGTCCTGTTGGTTATCAGCAAGGATTGTCACCTCCCTTATCCTGCCCCTGGGTGTCTTAGTTATGGATTTTATTATTGCAAAGCAACTTGGAGAGGAAAGCTTAGACTTCTACAAAACTGTTCATCACCAAAGGAAGTCAGAACAGGAACTCAAATTCAGAAGGAACCTGGAGGCTAGGGTTGATGCAGAGGCCATGGAAGGGTGCTGCTTACTGGCTTGCTCCTCATGACTTACTCAGCTGCTTTCTTACAGAACCCAGGGCCAGCAGCCCAGGGATGGCATCATTCACAATGGGACATGGCCTCCCTAGTTGTTCAGTAATTGAGAAAATGCCTTACAACTGGATCTGATGAAGGCATTCCCTCAACTAAAGCACATTCCTCTCTGATGACTTGAGCTGTGTCAAGTTGCCACAAGACCAGCCCATTTATTGGGTTTTGTAAGCATCTGAGGAGAGTTGATCAATGTTGATTTTCTTCAGTATAGATGGTGATCAATACAAGAGCTGGTCATTTTTAATTTTAAGGCCGGCTTCAATAGAGCTAAGAAGCACAGCTCTGCTTTACAAATTTCCTACAGTCAAGGTTTCAATTGTTTGTTTCCCAACCAAATTTCCTCCAGAGATTAATTTTGTCTTTTCTTTCTTTTCTCTTTTGTGTTTTCCTCTGTTCCTTCTCCTTTTCCTTATGACCATTCTTTGATATTGCCCTAATAAGGAATAATAATGGAAACCAATTCTTCCTTATTGCTATCTTTCTTGGCCATTTGAAAAACATAGGCAGCAGAGTGTACACTGTTCAGTGTAATGGGAAGATACAACTGTCTTCTGTAGAATTTTACCTCTATGATATCATGACATGACAGGGGGTAACTCTTATGGATGACACATTTAATTTGAGCTTGCATACATCTAAATGTTTAGACTATTATCATCATGACAGGAAGTGTGGTGCATTGTAGGTAGCCATGGTGCTAGAGAAGGAGCTGAGATAC
>NW_022196910.1:55065432-55068729 GCF_008632895.1 Mastomys coucha
CATCCTATTCTCCAGTAAACATGGGTCCCAGTGGTCTGACCTCGTGAATATGCATTTCATTCATAATTAAACCTGTACTGTGTAACTCTCTCTTCTCACTGTCTCCAGGGCTCTGGGGTCTGGTCAACAACGCTGGCATCTCCATCCGCTTGGGTCCCAATGAGTGGATGAACAAACAGGATTTTGCAAGTGTACTGGATGTGAACCTGTTGGGTGTGATCGACGTGACTCTGAACATGCTGCCCTTAGTGAGGAAGGCGAGGGGCCGTGTGGTCAATGTCTCCAGCATCATGGGCCGAGTTTCTTATGTTGGTGGTGGTTACTGCATCTCCAAGTATGGCGTAGAGGCCTTCTCAGACTCGCTCAGGTACTGGAAGGGAAGGGGTCCCTCAGGGAAGCTTTGCAGGTGTTTTATTTAATCACATTATTAAAGTCCCCATTGTGGGGAGGACACTCACATTCTGGGTCCCTCTCATCCTCCCATTACTGAATCATTCACTGGCCAACACATTACCATGTCTCTAGAAGAGGTCATGATTGAGACATGAGTTGAGTTCACTTTTCCTGTTATGGAGTAGGGAGGGCATTGTAGGATTTTACAGGGATAAGATTGGAACTGTGAGGTTTTAGGCTAAAGAATCCATTCCCCTTATTGCTACATGCTCACTATGTTTTTGAATTGGGGTGGATATCTCTTTCAATTCCACAGATAGATATAAGGTCACATTTAGAGTCCACAATAAATACATTCCATCCTAACATAATGTGCTTCAATCATGACCTAAGGACTATGCCAACTAAGGGAGGGAGAGAGGAGACAAGGAAGAATTCAAACCTTCCTGTGGGGTTGCCATGGCCAGTCATCTGTGTTGACCATAGTAGCCATCAGATTTGCTGAGGGTCCTGTAAACAGGATTAGACTGCATTAGAGGAAATATGGGAACCTGGAACCTGGATCCTGGATGTGTAGGGGGATTCTCCCTGGAGAATAGACAGGTCGGATATGGAAGGAGGGTGGTTATCAGGTGGATAATGGTAGACTTGTGGGGATGCTATGTGTTTCCAGCTGGTGGCAATGCAGCCCTTCCAAGGGATGGAATCTGGGCCTCCATTTGGGACAGTGAACAGGTAGCCTGCCAATGTGAGGGGGGTTGATACAGGAGGTTACTCCCTAGAGACACCTGCAGGAAGAAAGTGGGGGTTCCTGAGAGCTTCCTGGGACAGATGTGGGGTAGATGGAGACTTACTATACTGGTGAGGTGGAGGTGACTTGGACAAGGACCAGAATCCTCTGCATATGCACTACTTGGAGAAAAGTGTTACTTTTACTGTGCTGTAGAACAAAATGTCTAGTTTTAGGGAAGTAAAATACATGAACCAAATACTTACTGTGACATCCAAAAGCACAGAGTTGATGCCTTTGTCACAAAATCCTTCCCCATTTCCTGCACATCCCAGATCCAAAGGGTGTGGCCTTTCCTCACCACAGGCTCTTGCTGGTGTGCTAATGTACTCTTATTGCTGTTCTCACTGAAAGATCTCTGAAGCCCTTGACATCCTTCTGTCTTGCAGGAGGGAGCTCTCCTATTTTGGGGTGAAGGTGGCTATTATAGAGCCTGGTTTCTTCCTGACTGCCATGAGTGATAATGCCAGATTATCCTCAGACATCCAGATGCTGTGGGACCACACCAGCCCAGAAATCAGGGAGATCTATGGCGAGAAATACCTGGCATCTTGTGAGTCCTGAGGACCAAAGTGAAGTCCAGTCCTGAATGTTTAACCCCCTGCTCATATTAGTGGATCTAATGACTTGTTCTTTATCCTCAAAGAACAGGAATTTAGTCCCATTTCCTTGGGGTTGTGCACCATTTGTGCATGGGCTCGTAAAATGAGTTCTCGTCTTTCATAACATGCCGCTTTGCTCCTTCTGATCCTCCCATGATCATGAGGCTGTGCGTGAAGTCAGGGATTGGTATGAGATCAGCTCTTTCCATGAGCCGAGATGTAGGAAACCGAGTTCTCAATTCTTCCTTGGATATTTTTGTGGTCCTTCAGATGAACTGGGACAGGCTTGAGTTATAGCACTGAATCTCTGACATAAAGGATAGAAATTCTCCTCTATGATGTGGTTAGACAGGTGGAGTGGGAACTGAAAAAGTGCCTAACTCATTCCTCATTATGCATAGATCTGAAAAGGCGAAGTGAATTGGGCCAGAGGTGCAACAAGGACCTGTCTTTGGTGACTGACTGCATGGAGCACGCTCTGACTGCCTGTCACCCTCGCACCCGATACTCAGCTGGCTGGGATGCCAAGCTCTTCTACCTCCCCTTGAGCTACCTGCCCACCTGTCTTGTGGATGCCCTTCTCTACTGGACTTCCACGAAGCCTGAGAAAGCTCTCTGAAGTCTTTACCTATGCGCATAGTTGGAGAGAATTAGGGGGTGTAATGGAGGGAATTCTTAGGGGAAATTAGAAGGGTAGACGGAGGGAGTTTATTATTCTGGGGTTCTTAGTCCACATGCTTCATATCATAAATTCTCCTATGATACTTCTCAAGGCTGGTGATGACCAAAGAAATATGCAAAAAATTCTGCAAAGAGATTCAGATACAAAGTGCTGGCTGATGCTCAGGCCCTGAGCATCATGGCCTACCGTGAGGATCCACACAAGTGAGGAGGTTGTGACCAGCTTGTGACAAGCACTGCCCTATGTCCTTCTTTGATGAAATCCACAGGCTCTGGCTAGTTTAAACCCTTATGCAGCAGTGTCCCTGCTCGGAAGTCCCCTGTGACCATGGTGTGAGGTCTGAGAGAGTCACTAACAATGCCAGCAATCAGCCCTGGAGTCAGGTTGGCAAGCCCTGGGTGGGAGGTCCAGTCCCTGGTGGTGAGAATCCAGCAGAGGATGGAGACACCAAGTTTTGATTCTTTTTGAAATAATTTTTTTTACTCTTATTTTTCGAGCAAATATGAGGTGATCCCCTGTGCATTTGAAGTATGGCTTTGCCATTTGGTGAGGTTTGGATCACAGAGCTAAGGGGAATGGCCTGAGGAGTGTTGGCAGAGGCCTGCAGGCTCTCCTTGACTGGTTCATCCCTCCAGCCACTGAGGTGGGAACACCTCCTCTCCATTCAAAACTTAACCAAAACATGTAAGGCAGGAGACTGTGCATGCAAGTCCATGGACAGAATTTACCTGTAGGCCTCAGCTCCACCACTTCCCTCCCTGCAGACTCACTAAGTGACCATCCCTCTCTGGAGACTCACTAAGTGACCATCCCTCTCTGGAGACTCACTA
>NW_022196910.1:55068998-55071188 GCF_008632895.1 Mastomys coucha
ATTTCAGGATTAATGAAAATAAAAATTCCTCTACCCTATCATGTGCCTGGTCATTCATTTTACTTATGCTATTTTGAAAGCTTTGTTTTAGGACCTTTGACCATATGTGCGTGTACCTGTATGTTCAATGTGTGAGATTACCCTCAGAGGTGAGAAAGAAGATGAGGGTCACTGGTTATAAGAAGCTTTCAGCCATATAATATGGTTGTCAGGAAATGAATTTGGGTTCTACGAAAGAGCAGGAAGAGCTCTTGATGGCTGACTCATTTCAACAAAACATGTATTTATTTTGCATTTTGTTTCATCTTCTTTTGAGCTGTCTCACTGCATGGCAGGTTTACTGTGACCTTGGAATCTCTAGCCCGATTGTCTTCATCATTACATAAATCACACTGTAGCCACCCAACAGCACCCAGGACAGATCTACAGCCCTAAGCAGGCAGCACCCAGGACAGATCTACAGCCCTAAGCAGACAGCACCCAGGACAGTTGTACAGCCCTAAGCAGGCAGCACCCAGGACAGATGTACAGCCCTAAGCAGGCAGCACCCAGGACAGATCTACAGCCCTAAGCAGGCAGCACCCAGGACAGATGTACAGCCCTAAGCATGGGTAGAGGCTCAGGGGCATCGTGATGGGACAGAGCAATGTGTAATTAGCAGAAGCGCCCTGTGAGGTGATCCCAGGCTGCATGACACATCCCTGGAGGAGCCCCCTTTCCTCCTCACCCAGGTTTCTGTGCTCGGAGAAGCCACAGTGTACTCACAGGGACCCAGAAGGACTCCAGCTGCCACAAGAGGCTGTCTCACTTAATCATGCAGAACTGAACTGTATCCAATCAAGATCCATGCCTCCAATTCTAGATCTTCAGACATTAGAATACAATAGTCTTTCATTTCTGGTTCACAGTTAAGACTGAGTGGGGGCAGCATGTGGTCAAGTCTAGAAACAGGCTTGATAGTGGGCCTGTTTCCACCCATTGCAGCACTGACTCTAGGCTCCACCTCTCCTCTTTGCATATAGAAGAATAGGGTGGGTTTGGTGGGGTACACTGCCTTTTGGGAGAGAATGCTTCCCACTGGGCTGAACTGGACTCCTGATCCCAGGAGATGGCTCAGTTCCCATCGACCTCAGAAGATCAGAGCAGCCCAGAGAGCAGAAGAGCTGCAGTGTTGGATATTCACAGGGTCTGACCTTGAATGGGACCAGCCCAGCCTAACAAGGACGGGGAGGAAGAACAACTGGGCACTATCATCTGACTTGTATGAGAATCATTGGAGGCATGGATGGACTGAGGGAATCTCCATGAATCAGGGATGTGTCTCTGAGGCTTTTGCTTCAGCTCTGGCTCCAGCAACAGAGTCACATTCAGTTTCCTATTCTCTCTGACCTTATCCCGAAATCCAGGGATGGATCTAGATCCTGCTGAGTTCCAGAAGACCTTGACCCAACAAGAATGCCCATCACTGTCAGGGTTGATATGGAAAGGACTATAGGAGAGAGCACTGGGAAATGCGTATAGAAGGATTGCTCTAGAGAAGTCACTGTTTTAAGGAAACAAGATCCAAGAGTACTAATACCTGAACATACATTGGTCAAGAACACCCAGTACTACATTTTGCAAGATACAGTGCAGAGTTAGGATTCTGAGGACCTGCTGGTGCTAACAGCCACATGAATAATATTCTATTATCTTCTGCAGGAGCAGGAGGAGGGACAGGATTGGAGCCAGGAGGACAAGGAATAACAGCAGTAAGTCAAACAGGATCAGGCACAGGGGAGAAGGAAGAGCAGGGCACATGCAGAGCAGACACAGGGGCAGCTAGCCATTGGAGGGAGAGTAGCCCAGCTCCAGATTCACATTTTGTTCTTCACTGATAACCAAGGCCCAGGCCGTAAGGCCAAGCTATAAGTTCTCTGGTACTGGGGAACTTCCTGATAGAAACATGGTTCTTGAGAGCCCAAGGCCAGTCTGAATCCTTGCAGGTTGGGACAGAAAGTTGTAGAAGTGTCAGGTAAGGGAAATGTGACATCATTCCTGAAGAAAGGCATCAGGTTTGTTTTGAGGTGGAATCAGAGGGTCAGTCAGGGATTCCTCAGACCGGGAGCTGGATGCAGAGCTGTACACACTACTCTAGAGGTTCTGAGCAAGGCTTCCTGATGCTTTTTTTTTTTTTTTTTTTTTTTTTTT
>NW_022196910.1:55071649-55072420 GCF_008632895.1 Mastomys coucha
AGGCTCCTGTCAGCCAGCACTTGCTGGCATCCACAATAGTGTCTGGATTTGATGAATGAATATGGGAATGATTCCCAGGTGGAATGGTCTCTGGATTGTCCTTCCTTCAGTCTCTGCTCCATAGTTAGTCTCTGCAACTCCTTCCATGGGTATTTTGTTCCCCCTTTTAAGAAGGAATGAAGTCTCCACACTTTGGTCTTCCTTCTTCTTGAGTTTCTTGTGATTTGTGGATGGCTTCCTGATTAATTAAGCAAGAAATCCTGGTTCAGGTGAGCCAGGGGGAAGTCATGGAGGTCACAACTCAATAACTCAAGCTCATGTCTGGCTAGAATCCAGGCATTCAGGAGAAGGGCCACTTGAGAAGGAAAGCCATTTCCTTTCTGACATCAACTCCTTGAGACATGATGTTTCTGGGTTCCCAGTGAAAGGCTGGAGAGTCTTAGAATTTAAAATGAGGGCATTTAATACAAATGTATGGTGTATAACCTTTACCTAAAAAGACATGGAGGGCCACTGTAGCCAGCCAGAAATATAAAATAGCCAGTTCTAGGAACTCAGAGCCTCAGGGCTCTGGTTCTGGATACCTGTCCCTCCTGAATGATCCACAATGAGGGCGGAACTAGGAATGAAGGTCTACTGGTTTACTAGGCTCTCCACCCTGCCAACCAGTAGATGAAGATTACATTCCTAGAATGAATGTGTCCCCCTCCCTAACTGAATACCTTGGGTCAGGTCCCTCTGAAAGTTTCCACTGTTTATGTTCTGTTTCCT
>NW_022196910.1:55072522-55077525 GCF_008632895.1 Mastomys coucha
TGTTCCCTTAAATACCCCACACTTCTTGTGTTCGGGGTCGAACTCCTCTGACTGGCAAGGTCATGAGACCGACCCTGTACCAGTATCCCCAATAAACCTCATGTGATTGCAGCAAGTTCAGTCTCTCTCGTGAGTCATTGGGTGGTCGTGTTGTCCCGAGACTTGAGTAAGGATCTCCCCAGTTCTGGGGATCTTTCACCAGCCCCAACAACTTGTGTTCCTTTAAGGTGAACCTTCCATATTTGGGGCCAGCCCTTCTATCTTCCCAGGAGCAACTGTATTAGGAGGGCACCAGCTTTCCCAGTCCTCTCTTGTACCAATAGTTTCTCATTATGTTCACAACGTCCAGGTTTCTAGTTCCAGAGAGCAGATGCAGAGAAACAAGGGGAGCCTGGGACTGGCCATGGGGCTTGTGTAATGAACCAAACATGTGTTCCCACATGAGTCCATGCCTCAGCCCAGGTTTGTTATGGGGACCTCAGTTTCCACGGGATGAGAATTCTGGTCAGGTGGGCAGATGACAGACAGACTCAACACAAGGGTGTGGTGAATCTGAATGTATTTGTACAAGGTGAAATTCAGGCTTAATAGCATACAGCAGCAAGCAAAGCAGATGACAAGAGTCACATAGGCGGGCGGGGGTTACAGCAAGGGGCGCAAGACTGAGGTCACATAGGCAAGTGACTGCCACATGAAGGTCAGTAGGATCAGGTAGCCAGGTGTGAAGCAGGCAGAAGAGCAGTGGAGCCCTCCCTGCTGGGGCTATTTTGGTATTCCTATGTTAATTCTCTGGTTCTGCTGGAGGCAAGGACTAGGAGGTTCTGATCTACCATTTCCTGCTAAGTTTTCTGGGTCTTGCTGGAGGCAAGCACTGGGAAGTTCCGACATAACAGTTCTAGCTAATGTCCTCGAGTGAGGGAAGCCCTTCGATTACTCTCTAGTATGTAAAACAGTTCTGACTATGCTTGACCTCTGTTGCTAGCTCTGAGGAAAACCTGTCTGGCAAGACAGATTCCTTGACAGAAATTCCAAGCTAAGGACAGCTAGGAATTGAATTAGGATATTTTGGAACATTGTGCTGGTCAGGAGACAATGCCTAATCTTAGCCATTTGCGAATCATTTCTTGGGGTACCTTTATGCCTAAATAAGAGGGCATGTTGACGATTGGAAAGACTAATCTGGAACACGTGGCAAGTCCAGGATTAAGAGCATAGATTTGTGTTATTGAACATCAGTGGTGTTGTACCTGGAGATGAGATAGATAAAGGCAAAGGGCTTTATAAGTCTTCTGATCCAAATCTGGTCCAAGACCAGAGAAGTGAAGAATTAATAACTGGAAGAAATTCAGAGGACTACATGCCAGTAGAAGAAAGTCCTCAACACCTATACCTTTTTGTGAGAGCAGATGCCAGGCTCATTTTGAGTCAGTGCACCTCTCTCTCTCTCTCTCTCTCTCTCTCTCTCTCTCTCCAGTATTTATTATAAATTTGTAAAAAATGAAAGGAAAAGCAGTTATTGTTCTAAACTCTAGACAGGTCAAACTACAATTAGCATACAAATTACTGTTCAGGGGATACAAACTAGTTAACCTTTGACCTGTATGTTTAATGTATATGCATTCTTTGCACTTTAAAAGGTTGTTTGTCAGAAGTTTAAAAACTTCTGTCTGACTTGGGGTTACTGCTATAAACAGACACCATGACAAAGGCAATTCTTTAAAAGGCAACATTTAATTGTGGCTGGCTTACAGGGTCAGACCTTTACCATGTTATCAAGGCTAGATCATGATAGCATCCAGACAGAGATGATGTAGGAGGAGCTGAGAGGTCTACATCTTGTTCAGAAGGGAAACAGTAGGAGACTGGCTTCCAGGGAGTTTGGATGAGGGTTTAAACCTTTCCCCACAGTGATACACTTCTTCCAACATGGCTACACCCACTGTAACAAGGCTATATATACCTCCTAATAGTGTCATTTCTGGGCCTAGCATATTCAAACCACCACAGCTACATAGCCTTACAATCAGGGTGGGAGAGCAGGTAGTAGCCTCCAGCATAGCTTGTAATTGGGGTCTGGAGAGTGGTGGTTTGAGTATGCCTAGTCCATGGAGTAGAACTATTTGGGGGTGTGGCTTTGTTGGAGTAGGTGTGGCTTTGTAGAGTGCCACACCTACTCCAGTGGAGTCTGTGTGACAAGTCCAAAAGCTTGGTCACAGTCCTGAGGCAAAAAGTTTCAACTGGTCTCCTGGAGGTCCTTGGTGTCCCCTAACACGGATGTGGTCCAGATTTGTCCCTGCGATAGTCAATGGAGGGTTTTGCGTGATTTCTTTCAGTATAGTTTTATTATAGGTATAGAGGTGCCCACAAGGAATGATTTGACTAATAGCCAAATTAGATTGGACGTTGTTTCCTGGCCTCCACTAGTGTTCCAATCAATCCTAGTCAATGCTGAGCCAACCCTTGGCTTGGAATTTCCTAAAGAATGTTACTTATTCAGACAAATTGCCTCCAGTGTTGAAAGAGAGATAGTGAAAGTAATCGGGCATTGGAGTTTACTGGATAAGAGTTAATAATCCCAGGGCAAGTTCAACAAAGTAAACTTAGAATTCTCATTACAGTCATGTATGGCAGACTACATTACAAAATAGAAGAAAGCTGGTGGGCTCCTCTGGCAAATTGAAGTCCCCCACAAATACTTAGAACAACAGCTGAGTCACTCCCATTTATAGGAATTCACAATGGTCTAGGAAGAAGATGGGTTGTGGCTTAAAAAGAAGCTAGAGTATTGTACTATTCACTGAAAGATTAGAAAGAATGGGACACCTGGTGCATACTTCTGCTAGCCCAGAAGAATAGCATAGTTAGGTGCTTTCTAAGGACTGGCTGGTGGCAGATTATACAATAGACTAGAATTGGAACTATGGGTAGGGCATGAAGCCTTTACGCCTGGCTTCTAAGAATAAGCTGACTTTAGATTAAGGCTGACCTTATTTCAGTTGTAACCACTGCCTAGTTCCTGCCAATTCTCATGTACGTATTTTTCTATAGAATCATTATGCATCAGGTGACCTCAATGTATCTTGGCTGTTGTATTACCCAACTTCCTTATTTCTTCTGTAATGACTATAAAAGTCTGATGCTTACTTTGAGAAATTACACTCAGATTCAGCACTTTCTTGTGTTCATGTCTGTTTGTCACTCACTGACTCTTTGCCCACCTGAGTGAACCCTGATTCTCCCCAGGTTGAGGTCCGAGGCAGTAGAGTAAGTGTGCTACAATGGGCTTGGGCTTTAAAACCCTCATCCTTGCTGCCTGGAAGCCAGTCTTCTCCTGGGTGCCTTCCAAACAATAGGTAGGACTCTCAGCTACTCCAGCCCCATATCTGCCTGGTTACTGCCATGCTCCCACCTTGATGATAATGGACTGGTCATTTGAACCTGTAGCCAGACCCAATTAAATGTCTAAGAGTTGGCCTGATCATGGTGTCTGTTCACAGCAGTAAAACCCTAACTAAGTCAGAAGAGGTGTTCCATGGATCTCTTTTAGGAAAAAATGTGACCCATTCCTGGCACTGAAGGTTTTACATGGTGGATTATGATGTGTACTTGGAATATCATGTCTACTATTGTATGTTGACTCCACTGAAATTCTTTCATATATGTATTTTAGGAAGCTACTATGAAAGTAGGTTTACATATGTTTTTTTGAAACCAAAACAAAAACGACCTTGATTACAGATTATGCAACTATAAAAACCCAAGACATGCCTTTGAGCCAAAAAGGCAGATGTCTTACTGACTCAACCTTTTAAAATCAATAGATGCTGATCTTAATCTCAATCAACTAGTCTCCCATTCACTCTGCACAGAAATTGATGGTGGAAATAGAGTGTTTAGTTCTAAGCGTTTCAGAGTGGATCCTTGAGGATCCATGACTTAAAGGCCAAAGGGATGGATGAGGGCCACCTGTGGGTGAGTGGCAAAAGGAACCCAGTGTGTTCAGGTTGTCTGGAAAGTCTCTCCTGTTGGTTACCAGCAAGGATTGTCACCTCCCTTATCCTGCCCCTGGGTGTCTTAGTTAGGGTTTTTATTGTTGCAAAAGCAACTTGGGGAGGAAAGCTTAGACTTCTACAAAACTGTTCATCACCAAAGGAAGTCAGGACAGGAACTCAAATTCAGAAGGAACCTGGAGGCTAGGGTTGATGCAGAAGCCATGGAGGGGTGATGCTTACTGGCTTGCTCCCCATGGCTTGCTCAGCTGCTTTCTTACAGAACCTAGGACCAGCAGCCCAGGGATGGCATCACCCACAATGGGCTGTAACCACCCTAGTTGTTCAGTAATTGAGAAAATGCCTTACAGCTGGATCTGATGGAGGCATTCCCTCAACTAAGGCATCTTCCCCTCTGATGACATGAGCTTGTGTCAAGTTGTCACAAAACCAGCCAATTTATTGGGTTTTGTAAGCATCTGAGGAGAGTTGATCAATGTTGATTTTTATCAGTATAGATGTTGATCAATACAAGAATTGATAATTATTGATTTCAAGGCCAGCTTCAGTAGAGCTGAAAAGTTGCAACTCTGTTTTACAAATTTCCCATGATCAAAGTTTCAGTTGTTTGTTTCACAACCAAATTCCCTCCAGAGATTAATTTTATCTTTTCTTTCTTTTCTCCTTTGTGTTTCCCTCTGTTCATTCTCTTTTTCCTTATATCTATCCTTTCTTATTACTATAATATGGAAAAATACTTCATATTACTACTTTTCTTGGCCATTTGAAAACCACAGGTGGCAGTGTGTAAATTGCTCAGAGTAATGTGAAGGTACAACTGTCTTCTTCAGAATTTTATCATCTCTATGAAGTGGTGGCTTGACTAGGGTAACTCTTATGGACAAAACATTTAATTTGGGCTTTCATGCATCTAAATACTTAGGCCATTATCATCATGACAGGAAGTGTGGTGCATTGTAGGTAGCCATGGTGCTAGAGAAGGAGCTGAGATAC
>NW_022196910.1:55077980-55087273 GCF_008632895.1 Mastomys coucha
CATCCTATTCTCCAGTAAACATGGGTCCCAGTGGTCTGACCTCGTGAATATGCATTTCATTCATAATTCAGCCTGTACTGTGTAACTCTCTCTTCTCACTGTCCCCAGGGCTCTGGGATCTGGTGAACAACGCTGGCATCTCCATCCGCTCGGGTCCCAATGAGTGGATGAACAAACAGGACTTTGCAAGTGTACTGGGTATGAACCCGTTGGGTGTGGTCGACGTGACTCTGAACATGCTGTCCTTAGTGAGGAAGGCTACCATGTCTCCAGCATCATGGGCCGAGTTTCTTATATTGGTGGTGGTTACTGCATCTCCAAGTATGGCGTAGAGGCCTTCTCAGACTCCCTCAGGCACTGGAAGGGAAGGGGTCCCTCAGGGAAGCTTTGGGAGTGTTTTTATTCAATCATACTCTTAAAGTCCCCATCATGGGAAGGACACTCGAGTTCTGTATCTCTCACCTTCTCCTCACTGGATCATTCACTGGCCAGCACATTTCCATGTCTCTAGTAGAGGTCATTTCTAAGATATGAGTTGAGTTCAGTTTTCCTGATATGGAGAAGGTTGGGCATTGGGGGTTAATTACTGGGATAAAATTGGAACTGTGGAGTTTTTGGGTGAAGAATCCATTCCCCTCACCTCTATATGCTCACCATGTTTTTTTAATTGTAGCGAATATCTCTTCCAATTCTACAAATAGATGTCAGGCCCGTATAGGATCCACAATAAACACATTCTATCCTAACATATGTGCTTCAATCATGGCAATCAGGACTATGCTAACTAAGGGAGGGAGAGAGGAGACAAGGAAGAACTCAAACCTTCCTGTGGGGTTGCCATGGCCAGTCATCTGTGTTGACCATAGTAGCCATCAGATTTGCCTAAGGTCCTATAACAGGATTAGACTGCATTAGAGGAAACATGGTAACCTGGAACCTGGATCCTGGATGTGTAGGGGGATTCTCCCTGGAGAATGGACAGGTCGGATATGGAAGGAGGGTGGTTATCAGGTGGATAATGGTAGACTTGGGGATGCTATGTCTTTTGAGCTGTTGGCAATGCAGCCCTTCCAAGGGATGGAACCTGGGCCTCCATTTGGGGCAGGGAACAATTAGCCTGCCAATGTGAGGGGGTTTGATACAGAAGGTTACTCCCTAGAGACACCTGCAGGAAGAAAGTGGGGATTCCTGAGAGCTTCCTGGGACAGATGTGGGGTAGATGGAGACTTACTATACTGGTGAGGTGGAGGTGACTTGGACAAGGACCAGAATCCTCTGCATCTGCACTACTTGGAGAAAAGTGTTACTTTTACTGTGCTGTAGAACAAAATGTCTAGTTTTAGGGAAGTAAAATACATGGACCAAATACTTAGTGTGACATCCAAAAGCACAGAGTTGATGCCTTTATCACAAAATCCTTCCCCATTTCCTGCACATCCCAGATCCAAAGGGTGTGGCCTCTCCTCACCACAGGCTCTTGTTGTACTTTTTTTTTTCTTTGGTTTTTCGAGACAGGGTTTCTCTGTGTAGCCCTTGCTGTCCTGGAACTCACTCTGTAGACCAGGCTGGCCTCAAACTCAGAAATCCACCTGCCTCTGCCTCCCAAGTGCTGGGATTAAAGATGTGCGCCACCACTGCCCGGTGCTAATGTACTCTTATTGAAATGTTCTCACTGAAAGATCTCTGAAGCCCTTGACATCCTTCTGTCTTGCAGGAGGCAGCTCTCCTATTTTGGGGTAAAGGTGGCTATTAATGAGCCTTGGTTCTTCCTGACTGCTATGAGCAATAGTGCCAGATTATAATCAAACATCCAGATGCTGTGAGACCAGACTACCTCAGAAATCAGGGAGATCTATGGTGAGAAATACCTGGCATCCTTTAAGCGAGCCCTGAGGAACTCTTGGGTTCTTAGTCTATACACTGCATCTCATAAATTCTCCTATGATACTACTCAAGACTGATGATGACCAAAGAAATAGGCAAAGAATTCTACCAAGGGATTCAGATACAAAGGTGCTGGCTGATGCCCAGTCTCTGAGCATCATGACATACTGTCAAGATCCACACAAATGATGAGTTTGGGACCAGCTTGTGCCAAGCATTGCAATCTGCCCTCCTCTGAATGAAATGCACATGTGCTGGCTAGTTTAAACCCATATGCAGCATGGAAGTGTCCCTGCTCTGATGTCACTTGTGACCATGGAGTGAGATCAGAAGGGAGTGACTCACTTATTCCCTGGAGTCAGGTTGGCAGGCCCTGGGTGGGAGGATCCAGCGGAGAATGGAGACACCAATTATTTTAATTTTAAAAGCTTGTCTTCTTTGGGGGCTCTTTTTATCTTTAGAGCAAAGTATGAGGTCATTTCCTGTGTCCTGTGATTTAAACCATGGCTTTGGAGGTTAGTGAAGTTTGGATCAGACAGATAAGGAGAATGACCTGAGAAGGGTTGGCAAGGCCTGTGATTGGACAGGGAAAAGGGATGCAGCGCAAAGAGGTGCAGGAAAAAACAGTGACTCATAGGAGGAGAAAGACAAAACAAGGTGGAGGATGGACAGGAAGTCGATCCTGAACCAGTGTGGCTTTAAATACCCACAGGTAGACATGATATCATAAAGGATAGAATAATTGGGATAACTTGTCTAATCTAGGAGAGCAGCTTTTATCATTATCAATTAGCTTTGAAATTATTGTATTGGCATCTTATGAATTGAGAATTTATTGATATACAAATCTAATTGGTTAATTATCAACTTTAAGAGTTTTGTTTAACTTGGTTATTGAAAGGTAGGACCGCTGAACAAAGGGGTTTATGGCTGAGAAAGAACTCATGGCCCTTGAGACAAGTGAACCAGAACTGGGCAGGCTGCTATTGGTCACTGCGTCACTGGGGGGGGGGGCGCTAGCTAGAGACAGAGTCAGAGGGACAGTGCTGGAGCAGAGAGTTGCTGGCAGTAGCATGGGAAGCCTTCCAGCCTTTAAAAAAAAATATTTCCTGCAACAGATGGCACCTAAAATGAGGCAAGAATCCACCAGGAATTTAAGGTTAGTAGCCTGAGAGTTAAAGTTTCATTTTCTAAGTGAGAGAAAGGTGGCGCTAGAACAAGTCATGGACTCAAGCAAGAGAATTAAAACCAAACAGACCCTGATGTCTCCTGCTGTGGGGAATTGCAGGCTGCTCTGAGTCAGGAGAAGAATGAAGTTGCCTACTCCTTAGAACAGAGATGGATTAAAATATAAATTTAAAATTGAGATTATTTACTTTTAGGATACACTTATATACAGATTTTGTCCAAATCACAGGGGGAATTTCGCCTGTGTTTCAAAACTAGGATAGAGAAAATTAGTCACTGACTACCAGTAGGGAGGCCATGATAATAATTGCCTGCTATGGACAGGTATTAGTTATATTGTCTGTGGAGCCAGGTAGAGAGATCAACAGTTAGATATTATACCAGGCAGAGAGCCAAACGATAAAATGATATAAAGATTGCTTTATTCACATCACAAGATACTCAAATTCTGTCTAACGTGGGATCCACGGGAATCTTGAGGTTTTACCCTACTTGACAAAATAGGCAAGGCCTAAAAATAGATACATACAATATTTTAGTTTATTTCATTTGTTTTAGATGGTTTTACTTCTCAATAAAGGTGTGATTTTGAGTTTTGTGGTTATATTATTCCTCTGCAAGAGAGGTCAAAAAGGTTTTCCGGTTACTGGCTCAAGGATATGCTATTTGGGGAGAAAGGTTTTGTCTTTACATGTTTAGAAAAGGTGATTAGTGTCTTTCCACCTCCCAGAGTTATATAGATCAGATATGACAAAGGGAGACCTCCCAAGGACTAGATTCCAAAGAATCAAACAAAAAATTTATCTTGATAATACTAACATTTTTGTTTTGAGATTTGTGTATTACAGAATATACAGCCTTGGGGAGTCCCCTCGTCAGATATGCTAAACTGACCCACTTCAACTCCTATGCCTTGGACTTTCAGCTGGATCCAGTCAAGACACAGCCATTGGAGACTAAATCAATCCTTGGTGTGGTCTTCTTAAGGCCAACCAACTCTCCTATTTTCCCTACCCTTCCCACCCCCTTCAAAATGTCTCAAGGCCCATATTCGGCTTAAAGAAGTTATGAAGAATCATTATGCCAGTTCCCCGGGTTTGAGGGCCAGGGGAGGTTTCTGTAAGTTATCTTTCTAGGGAATATAGAAATGGTCATAATTGGAACATGGAGGGAATAAGTAAAATTGTTATATAGCCATAATCTCATTTTGTAGCAAACCTTTTAATTGTTACTAATTTGAAGTAATAACTTCATGGCTCTGAGTTTATTGTTAAGAGTGTTTTCAGATGTTTAATTAGAAACAGCTGAGTAGTTAGTCAGAGAACAGTCCAGATTACTTTATATAGATAGATTGGTTTTCAAAAACATCAGATCCTCAGATTGTGACATATAATGTTATTTATTCACTAGTTGTTGAGACAAATCTGCTTCTAACAGCTTCCTATTCGTGGACTCAAAGAAGCAGCTAAACATCTTACCTCCAGGTGAGGATGTCCATTATGGCTAGGTCACCACTGGGCCAAAAATTCCCAATCTTTCCACAGACATACACTGTTCTTAAAGGACACAATTTAGAGGTTAGGAACGCTTAGTTCTACTGTGACAAAATAGGCTAGTCCTTAATATTCCTGGTTCTTTAAGTTCTGTCAGAAGATCCTCAGCCAGAAGACTGATAGATGCTCCAACTTCCTGACTTACTGTAGCTGCATAGGTAGGAAGCTGTCTCTACAATTTGTCTCAGTTGTTGTAGCTGGGTTAGGCTTCCTATATATTTTCAGTTAATGTTAGTCATTCTTGGATTTCTGATGGGGTTGAAAGAGTACAACCCAGGCTATTTACATTGAGAGAACAGATTTGAGAAGATGATTTTCAGATGACATATAATCTAAAACCAGGATATAAGTAAGGTGTAGAAATATAAGTCTTTTAGCCAGGACAGATGACATTGTTCTATCTTAATGACAAAAAATGATAGACTGGGTGTTAGGTCTATCTTATACCTTATAAATTACAAAATGGTAATAGTGTGCTCAATTTATATATTGAGAGAAAGTTTTTTAATTTAATTAAACAGAAAGGGTAATATGTGGCAAAATTTTCCCTGTCCAGTTACATTAAAATAATAGTGCAGCAGGAGGCCTGTGATTGGACAAGGAAAAGGGAGGCAGAGTGAAGAGTTGCAGGGACAGAGAGTGACACAGAGGAGAAGAAGGAACAAGCAAGATGGAGAACAGACAGGAGAAAGATCCTGAACCAGTGTGGCTTTAAATAGCCACGGGTAGACATGATATCATAAAGGATAGAATAATTGAGATAACTTGTCTAATCTAGGAGGGCAGCTTTTATCATTATCAATTGGTTCTAAAACTACTGTATTGTCATGTTGTGAATTGAGAATCTATTGATATATAAATCTGATTGGTTAATTATAAGCTTCAATAGTTTAGTTTTACTGGATTACTGGAAGGTAGGGCTGAAGACCTCAGGGTTTTATGGCTGGGAAGGAACTAGCAGCTCCAGAGACAAGTGAACTGGATTTAGGCAGACCACAATTGGTCGCTATTGGGGCTACCTAGAGACAAAGTCAGTGGTGCCACACCAGGGCAGAGAGTTGCTGGTAGTAGTGTGGGAACCCTGCCTGAATTTTTTATTTATTTACCACAACAGTAACACAACAGTGTCTTTACACTTAATAGCCTATATGGAGCTGGTCAGGAGGCTGAGCCCATCTCAGTCCTCTCCGGAAGATCACACTGGAGAAAGGGCAGCACCCAGGACATGATCATGGGGCTGTAAGACGTCAGGGATGGGAGGCCATATAAGACCAGCACTTTGCCTGAGTTGAGATAAATGAGACTGAATTTTCAGTTCTTCCTTGAAGATTCTTTGTGGTCCTTTAGATGAACTGGGACAGGCTAGGCTTGGGTGTCATAGAACTGATTCTCCAACATAGAGAATAGAAATTCTCCTCTATGTTGTGGTCAGACAGGAGTGGTGGGAGCTGAAAAACTACCTAAATCATTCCTCATTCAGCGTAGACTTGACAAGGCTAAACAGATTGGGCCAGAGGACCAAGGGCCTTTCTTTGGTGACTGACTGCATGGAGCACGCTCTGACTGCCTGTCACCCTCGCACCCGACACTCAGCTGGCTGGGATGCCAAGCTCTTCTACCTCCCCTTGAGCTACCTGCCCACCTGTCTTGTGGATGCCCTTCTCTACTGGACTTCTTCAAAGCCTGAAAAAGCCCTGTGAAGGCTAGATCTTTTTGTGTAGTTGGATTAATAGAACTACAGTGTGAGGGTACAGTGCCTCAGGAGGAGGAGATTCCTGGGCTCAGCACACATGCGCTGTGCACAGGAGCCTGGCTTTCCCTTCCTCTGCATAAACACTGGGGACATGGGAAACTGCTATGCTTAAACAGCCATTACCATTGTTGGTGAAATAGAAAACTATCTCCCCTGTCTGTATCTGTAATCCATGTGTGTAGAGTACCCATAGAGGCCAGATCATTGTGCCTCATCGAATTGGAGTTACAGGCAGTTGTGAGCTATCTAACCTTGGCATTGGCAGCAAAATTTGGGTCATCTAGTAGATAAGCAAGTCTTGTCACCAGCTGTTTATGACCTGAATTCTTTATTATGTTTTAAGTTAATAAACAAATTAGTGTGAGGCAGGATCTCACTTGTCACACAGGTATATCATGACCTTCTGAATCTCTGCCCTTGTTACAATTCATCTCACTTAAGTCTGAAACCCTGACTAGTGGAGGTGAGGGAGTGGAGGAGGGACAGACACACAGACACATGTACAGAAAAGATTGCATCCCATGGCTTGTGTGAGCACCGAGGATCCTCAGCTCCTTTATGATGAACAGCAAGGGGGAGGGGCCAGCTAGTCCTGTCTGAAGGCAGCTGTCTCAGGCTGGAAATCTCCAGAAGGGTGAAGCTGCAATTGCTAGTATTTATACACTGTTCAATCATTCACAAACACCTGAACTTGGGCCAGTGGAAGAAGGCTTTGCTAATTCTGAGCCTGACCCAGATAGAGAAAAGCTTTGCCAGTTCATGGTGCCTGGTCAACAGTACATATTCACTCAGGACTATACTCATGCAGGGCTTCCTCTGCATCTTTGGTCCCCTATCTTCAGGGTTGTATTTGACTCTTTGATACCAGTTTAACATAAATAAGGTGACTTTCTGGTACAATAAGGTCACATTTTTCTCTTATTTTAAATTTATTTTTGTACAATCATATATATATATATATAACATATATACAATCATATATTGTATGTATACATATGTGTATATATGTGTGTATATATATATCATGTGCATGCACACACGCACACACACATACATACATATATCCTCCTCTTTCTTATCCCTGCCCCCTCCACTTAACCTCTTGTCTTCTGAACAGGTCCATGGCCTATTTTTCCTGTCCTATAAGTCTTTCTGTCCCACTGCATTATTTACAGCCTGTATCAGCATGGGTGGGGAGTTATTTACTTGAGCAAGTGCAACTTATCAGGAACTACTCCATTGAGGAATTTGCCTCTCTCTCCCCTAGCAACCATGAAATGCCTGTAGTTCCTCGGGGAGGGGTGTGGCCTTATGAGCCCACACCCCAACCCTCTCACACCAATGATGGAACAAGCTAATGACATCACTTTTATATACAACACTCTTCCTCATCCAGATCGTAGGAATCCGGCTGGGTTTATTGCTGCCCAAGAGATTACACTTCCATCAGTAAATTCTCCCAGATACATCGCACTCTGTGCCTCCCCCTTGACCTACCCGACCATCTTCTTAGAACTCATAGCACCTTGGGGTTGTTGATGCTCCTATATCTAGGCCACATTGATGGAGAACACCAAAGCGGGAGTAGCCTACTTCCTCCTGTGCCCACATCGAGACCCTAGACCCCTCAGGCACTGAGGGTCTGAATGCAGCAGACTCAATTGCCTAAGGATTGTAAAGATATGAAGGTGTCTTGCAACTCAGTCAGACTTGGGGCTCTTAGCCCTACTCGTTGGAGAGGCATTAGTTTGGTGTACATTCTGGACAGACTCTATCCTTCAGGAGATCTAAAGAGGAGCCAGAGTGTCAGTACACATGACTGTACATGGAGCATTCCAGGGTGAGTACAAGATGCCACTTCCCACAGGGGCTGAGGGGTGGGGGTAAAAGCACAAGAATTTAGGGGACAGAAAGGACAGAATAAGCCAGGGTTCATATCAAGTTTTAATTTGCTATCACAGGGTCAAAAGGTGTTCAAACAAGAAATGGACTCCACGCAAGTTCTCTGCAGAAACCAGAGGCTTGCCCCAGTGAGATGGAAGGAGAAAACTGGTGTTCATCGCCCAGCTTTGTCTTCAAGGCTGTGAGTACTAAGTACCAGTGAGGAGCTGACTCCACCCAAAGCTGGGGTTTTCAATCCCCAAACTGGGACCTTGCCCAGGTCCTCCTCTGCCTCCTGTACCTCTTCCTCCTGTTGCTCCTTTTCCTGCTACTGCTCCTCCTCCTTTTCCTCTACTTCCTCCTATTCTTCCTCCTGCTACTCCTCTTCCTGTTCCTCCTCTTCCTGCTCCTCCTCCTGCTGCTACTCCTCCTCTTCAGCTTCTTTCCATACCTCTTTACCTATTGCTCCTGCTCTTCCTCCTCCTTCTCTGGCCTTGCTCCTCCTCCTGATGCTGCCTCACCTCCGCACCCTGCTCCAGCATGTCACCAGCCTCCTGCTGTTCTTCTCCCTCTGACTCCTGTTCAAGCTCCTGCTTCTGTAGTAGTTCCCTGAACTTTTTTTCATTGTCTTATTTCAGTGATGAAGCAGAGGGAAGAAAATTGTCTGCAACCAACAGGACCTAATAATTCTCATCCTTGTCCACATCCAGCTAACAGAAGACTCAAGGGCTCCAGGGCTGGACAAATGGCAAATTTCATTTCCCCAGTGACTCCTTGTTCCTTCACCTGTGAATTCCCCATGCACATCCATTCAGTATCATTTCCTGCTTCTCATACCTGCCACGCGGCACTCGTCTACTCCAGTAGAATCTGTGTGTTAGGCTTGAAGGCCCGACCACAGATCTGAGGCATACAGCTTCAAAGAGACCCAGTCTCTTAGGGTAGTCGCTGGCATCTTTTAGCTCTGATGTGTTCTAGATTGGTCTCTGCAAGAGCCTGTAGAAGTTTTGCGTGTTTTTTTTTTTTTTTTTTTT
>NW_022196910.1:55087289-55100764 GCF_008632895.1 Mastomys coucha
TTTTTTTTTTTTTTTTTTTTTTAATTCAGGCACAAAGGTGCCCTAAGAAATTATTCATCATTAGTTAAACTGAGATGAAACATTATTTCCTGGCCTCCACAGTGTTTCAATATTCCTAATTGATTTCTTAGCTGTAATTAGCTTGGAATTTTTACAAGGAAGCTGCCTTACCAGACAGGGTGTTTCCAGAGTTAGAGATAGCAGTCAGGCACTAATTATCAGAGCAGTCCCACTCAAGGCAGAATTGTTTTACTAACCAGAGAGAAGTGGTAGGGCTTCTGTCACTAATTATCTATGTTACAGCCAAGGATATTCTCAAGGACTACTAGAATACGACTTCTAGCTGCTTGCCTCAGACAAACCCAGGGAATTTACCTTGGAACTACCAAAATAGCCCAAGAGGAAGGACACCACTGCTCTTCTGCTTTGTACCTGGCTATATGTTTCACTGACCTTGATGTGGCTATCTCCTGCCTATGTGACTTCTGTCATTTGTCCTGTTTTTATATACTATATAACCTTGGTTTTACTTTGTACAATTACACTCAGATTCAGCACTCTCTTGTGTTGTTTCTGTTTGTCACTCGTCAAATTCTTTGCCCACTAGGCCAGAACTCTAATCACCCAACAACTCAGTCTGTGATAGATGGCGCTCAACTTGGGGCTCTGGCCAGATAAGCTCATTTTCTTTTCTTTTTCTTTTTCCCCTTTTTTTCAGGCAAGAAATAGTCTCTCACTAGGGCGCCGCAGACCCACTGATAAGTTTATCAGTTATTGGTGAGTAACCTCGATGTCATGGGACAGTCAGAGTCATGCCTAGACGCCTCACCAGCTGTAGTACAGAAAACTGCCCATGCTGCAACAATGAAGAGATGAAAATTCAGCGCCTCTAAGTACCTATGAAAACGGAATATGTTCCCAGGGAGAGTAAAATTACATGTTCTGGCTATGGAGGGGCTAAGACACATGAGATTACAAAAATCCCTTGGGAAACAGTTCCATAAAGGTGGAACGCTGCTCATTTTAAAAACAGGTGAGAATAGTCAGACAAGAACCCGGCCAGATGGAGGTAGCACACACCTTTAATCCTAATACTTGAGAGGCAGACAGACAGATTTCTGAGTTATATAAATGGCATGAGAAAAAGAGAGATCAAAACTAAAGGAAAATAGATTTCAAAGCTACCCTTATGATATCCTTGAAGATGAAAAACATTCAGTTTTTCACTGTCTCTTGTTTTAAAACTTTTCCCTTTGGTGAGATTCCTGTGTCCTTAGAGACAGTTTCTTTCATGTGGCTGAGAATTCCAGGCCTGATGCTCTCTGGTCAACAGCACCAGGGTTCATTTGCAACTGGCTACAAACTAGTTCAACCAGTTCACCTGCCTGCAGGAGACCCTACCTGCTGCCAGTCTCTTCCCCCTACAGATGTAGAGAGCATTAATATAAATTCATCTTTTTTTCATATTCAAAGTAAAGTTTTAACATCCTACTATTGAAGTTACTGTGATATTAATAAAAAATTATATGATAAAGTCATAAGGGTATTTTAGAAAAAATGTCTTAAGAAACTTAATGAGACATCTATATTTCTTGCTTCAAACAGCAATTAAATTGGTTATTGCAAAATATTAATTGATATTTGGCCTATTACATAGTAAAGATTTTTAGACAAAATTGATAATTATCCAAAAGGCAGATTGTTAAAATTTGCTTAAATACATGCTTTTATATTTCCTATAAATTTATGTATACATCCAATGATAAAAATACATTTACAACCCTTCTGTGGGAGAAAAATATATGTGACTGGATCACATGTTTGACACAAATAATTGAACTACGTGCTATAGTCACTGTTTTTAAAGTGCTAAAATCAAACTTTTACTTGCTGATAACATATATATATATATATATATATCTCAGAGTTTACAATTGCTTAAAGTTGTTCCTTTTTAGATATTACTAATTCTCAAATGTTACAATTGTTCATGCTTATACACTAAAGTTAAGAAAAGAAAAAGTACTGTTCCTTTAGGAAACTGTCTTTAAATATTTAAAAACACCTCAAGATATCTTAAACTGCTTGGACAAGACCCTTAAGACAATGCCACAACAGATTTATATACCAGGCAGATTATAAATCTTACATAAGAACAATTGGCCATATAACCTTATTCTTTACATCATTGAAATAGTTAATGGCTTGTGATAATAATTTGGTATTTTTAAAGAATATTTCTGATTGTGAAAAATAAAAATAGAATATGCACATGTAACTATTGATACCTTTTCAGACTTTCTAGTTACAATTGCCTTAACAGGAAAAGCAACAAAAAATGTAATCATTGCCTACATTAATTTTCTAAGCTTGGTGTTCCTAATTAAATTAGAACAGACTATAAAACTGACTGTTACAGTCGAACATTTGAAAAGTTTTGTCAACAAATTAATGTTGCCCATATTACTAGGATTTCTTAATTTTCTCAGAGACAAGTAATTGTTAAACGTACACATTGCACTCTGAAAAGTTTAGCTTTTAAACAGAAAAGGGAGAGAATTATATCCCTGTGCACATTATTTTAATCATGCTTTTTATTTTAAAAAAATTTAGATGCCAAAGAGCTCTCTGAAAAATCCATGGCATCCTATAACCAGGCATATTTATACCTAGGTAAAATGAAATAATCTTTTAACTGGAGCCTTAAAAAGGCCCAGATGTTTTAATCACCTCAAGAAGAGAGGGTGTGTGTTCTTTCCACAGAATATAGAGTCCTCCATCTGGATCCAAGGCAGACTGGTCCAACCGGCCCTGCCTCTAACAAGAAGAGGAGTGAGAAGAACAGGGAAAGCAGATGCTGACAGCAGAAATGGAGAAGCTACATCCACCACAAACTGCAACGGGAACCGCTAGTGCTACTGCTGTCCAACTAGAACTATTTGGACTTACAGCTACAAATATGATTTTGCTAAAGAGATCTAAAACTCAAACTAGCTCTCCTATCACAGTGAAGGCTTGTGTCTCTTACCCGTATGGTGTATTTCTTGGCAGCTTTGCTAAAATTAATATTACTAACCTAAGAAAATCCTTTCTTGTTCATTGTACTTCTTGTCAATTAACTAATTGTGTAGATCCTAGCTTAATTAGGAATCTACAGTTATGACTTTGCTAAAGACACTTACTTATGTTCTGTTGCCTGTGGAATTAAAAAATGTCCCTTGGTTTGATAATTCAAGAATACAAACTTTAAAGAGATTAAATGAGTTTATTAGACCTAAGAGGTTTGTTGCAGCTCTCATTTTAGGAATTACTGCTTTAATTGCAGTTTTAACCTCATTTGCATTATCTACCACAGCCCCAGTTCAGCAGTTGCATACTGCTTATTTTGTCAATGATATGCTTAAGAATATTTCCATAGCCTTGCAGAGCAATATATATTGAATAAAAATAGGAGACAAAGATCAATGCTTTGGAGGAAGTGGTATTAGTCATGGGCCAATATGTATCGAATATAAAAGTTAGACTAGCTACTAAGTGTCATACCTCATTTCAGTATATTTGTGTCACACCATTACCCTATAACTCAACTATGGATTGGGAAAAAACTAAGGCCCATTTACAGGGAGTGTAAATGCCCCAAGATAAATTCTCTGGGTCTGTCTGAGGCAAGCAGCTGGAGGACGTATTCTAGCAGTCCTTGAGAATAACCTTGGCTATGACATAGATAATTGGTGACAGAAGCCCTACAACTTCTCTCTGGCTAGTAAAGCAGATATTTCTCACAATATTAAAGGCAGAAATTTCAGATATTAACAAAAGTCATGCGGGGCGGAGGTGGCTCATGCCTTTAATCCCAGCACTTGGGAGGCAGAGGCAGGCGGATTTCTGAGTTTGAGGCCAGCCTGGTCTACAGAGTGAGTTCCAGGACAGCCAAGGCTACACAGAGAAACCCTGTCTTGAAAAAAACCAAAAAAACCAAAACAAAACAAAACAACAAAAGTCATTTAGATACATTTAGAACATTGATGAGTGATTTAAAAAACAATCTAAGCACATTGAATCCCTTGGACTGGGTTCAGTATATAGTCTTGTTCACTATTATTATTGGCATTCTTTTAATAGTGATTATTGTGCTTCCATTTGTCTTTAAAGCTCTTCTGAGATCCCAAGCACAATGAGATGGGATATTCTGGAACTTCATCTAAAAAATATTAAGGAAGGGAGAAATGCCACACAGCACTCATCTATTCCAGTAGAATCTGCATGTCAGGCTTGAAGGCCCTACCACAGATCTGAGGCATACAGCTTCAAAGAGACCCAGTCTCTTGGGGTATTCAATCGCTGGCATCTCCTAGCTCTGATGTGTTCCAGATTGGTCTCTGCAAGAGCCTGTGGAGAGTTCTGCGTGCTTTCTTTATTCAGGCATAAAGGTGCCCTAAGAAATGATTCATTATTAGCTAAACTGAGATTAAACATTATTTCCTGGCCTCCACAGTGTTTCAATGATCCTAATTTATTTCCTGGCTGTAATTAGCTTGGAATTTTTACAAGGAAGCTGCCTTACCAGACAGGGTGTCTCCAGAGTTAGAGATAGCAGTCAGGCACTAATTATTGGAGCAGTCCCACTCAAGGCAGAATTGCTTTACTAGCCAGAGAGAAGTTGTAGGGCTTCTGTCACTAATTATCTATGTCATAGCCAAGGTTATTCTCAAGGACTGCTACAATATGACCTCCAGCTGCTTACCTCAGACAGACACAGAGAATTTATCTTGGGACAACCAAAATAGCCCAGGAGGAAGGACACCATTGCTCTTCCACTTTGCACCTGGCTATATGTTCTCACTGACCTTGATGTGGCTGTCTCCTGCCTATGTGACTTCTGTCATTTGCCCTGTTTCTGTATACTATATAAGCTTGATTTTACTTTGCACAATTACACTCAGATTCCACACTCCCTTGTGTTGTTTCTGTTTGTCACTCACCAAATTCTTTGCCCACCAGGCCAGAACTCCTGGAATTTCTGGATAAAGTCAGAGAGAATAGGAAACTGGATGGGACTTTATTACAGAAGCCACAGGACTGAAGAGAAAGCCTCAGAGACACCTCCCTGATTCATGGAGTTCCCCTCAGTCCATGAATCCCTCCTGAGATTCTCACACAAGCCCAATGACAGTGCCCAGCTGTTCTTCCCTGTACTGGGTATGGTGGGCTGGTCCCACTCTAGGCCAGACCCTGTGTGTGTCCAACACTGCAGCTCTTCTGCTCTCTGGGCTGCTCTGGGCTGCTGAGGCAGATGGGAACTGAGCCATCTCCTGGGATCAGGAGTCCACCTCAGACCAAGGAGAAGCACTCTCTCCCAAAAGGCAGTCACCCCGCCCAATCCATCCTTTCTTCTTCATCCAGGAAGGGTTGGAGCCTAGAGTCAGTGCTCCAAAGGGTGAAAACAGGCCCATTGTCAAGTCATTTCTCAATATGATCACATGCAGCCCCTACTCAGTCTTAACTGGGGTCCCAGAAATGAAGGGACATTTGTGCTCTAATAGCTGAAGGTCTACACTAGTGATTCTCAACCTTCCTAACACTGTAGCCCTTCAATACAGTTCTTCATGCTGTGGTGACCCTCCAACCATAAAATCATTTTTACTGCTACTTCGTAACTCTAATTTTGCTATTTTTTGTAATTATGTACATAGCTGTAATTATGAATTGTAATGTAACTGTGTTTTCCAGTGGTCTTAGGCTACCCCTGGGAAAGGGTCATTCTCTCCCCACTGGTTTAAAGGTTGGGACTTAATAAGGCATACATCTCACAGAGGTCAACCACAAGAAAGGGAATAAATAAGGTAGCTCCTGAGGAGGAGGAGAGGGAGGAGGAGGAAGGGCGCCACCTAGAGGCCAACATGGAAGGTGGTGGGAACAGGTCAGTAGGGGTTACAGGAGAGGAGGAGAAAAGGAGAAGGAGGAAGAGGAGAAGGAGGAGGAAGAAGAGGAAGAGGAGGAGGAGGAGGAGGGGGAAGAAGAGGAGGAGGAGGAGGAGGAAGAAGAAGAGGAAGAGGAGGAGGAGGAGAAGGAGGAGGAAGAAGAGGAAGAGGAAGAAGAAGAGGAGGAGAAGGAGGAGGAAGAAGAGGAAGAGGAGGAGGAGGAGGAGGAGGGAGAGGCTAGGAAGATGGCTGAGTAAGTAAACTACTGGCTGCCCAAGAATAAAAACCTGATTGCAACCTCCAGATTAAAGAACCTAAGAGAACTGTAGCTCCTGCTCTTTTAAATCTGGTGAAGTGGGGATGAACAGACTTTGGGGCTTGCTAGTCAGGCAGCATACCCTCCTGGTGAGCAGTCATCTAATGAGAGGCACTGTCTCAAACACAAGCATATGAACAAATAGCCAGGCAGTGGCAGCACACAAGACGGTAGCACACAAGGAGGTGGTGCACACCTTTGATCCAAATACTCAGGTGGCAGAGGCAGGCAGATCTCTGAGTTCGAGGCCAGCCTAATCTATATAATATAGTGAGTTCCAAGACAGCCAGGGCTGCACAGAGAAACCCCATCTCAAAAAATCGAACACAAACAAAAACCTAACCAATGACAAGCTAAGTTGGGTGTGGTGATTTCTATCAGTGATGCCAACCACCAGAGGCTGGGGCAAGAAGATAAGAAAGTCAAAGTCAGCCAGACTCTTACACCCAGATTCTGTCTCAACACCAAAACAAGTAAGATTATAAAATGAACAAAATGAATGGCCCTGTAACACAGGGTCTCAATTTCTATTTTCTCCAGTGTAAAAGTACCTCTTACTTGCCTGTTGTAATGGGCCATCTCCGAGGCTTACTGCCTCAGTCTGCTGACCTATGCCTAGTCCTAGAAATTGCTAGCATCTGTACAGTCTAATCTAGACCTAGAATGTTTTCAGCCCCTGACACTTACTAAACTGGCTGGCTGGTTCAACTCAGCTGTTCTGGCTCAAACCCCTCTCTAAGCTGACTGATTCCATCTGGTGTCTCTGGGCTTCTGAATTGCTCTGTTTGGCCTCAAACTATCTCTGTCAATCTGTTTCTAGTCTTCTGGCTCCTCATTCTGTTCTCTGTCTCTCTCTTTCTCTCTGTGTCTCTTTCTGCCTCTGTCTCTGTCTCTGTCTCTGTCTCTCTCTCTCTCTCTCTTTCTCTGCCTCTGTCTCTGTGTCTCTCTTTGTCTCTCTCTCTCTCCTTCTCTGCCTCTGTCTCTGACTCTCTGTGTGTGTCTCTCTCTGTCTCTGTCACTCCCCCCCCCCCCCCGCAATGTCTTTCTACAACTGTCCCAGTAAAACTACCTCCTTCTCCCTCTCTGTGCTGTTCCACTCCTCCTCTCAACTCTACTGCACTGTCTCCACGAACTCTACTGTCTTCCTGTTCTGCACACTCTTCTTCTATACTGTCTGTCTCTCCATTAAGTAGCTTCCCTTTCCTCTCTCTTCTCATGGGAGTTGGGCGTATCATATTCTATCAAATCTCTCATTTGTCACTTTGTCTGCCACACATTTAGACATCACTTTCAAACATGGGTGCTTCTTTCTACAAACTACATTTACTTTCATTGTTTGGGATTAAAGGTGAGTATAAGGGCTTGTCTGTATTCCAGCCAGAGGGATTAAAGTGTGCTCTAAGGGCTGAGTCACACCCTAACTGGAAACGGATTCAAATATCCTGTAACGCTTAAACTAGATTCATCGACGATAACATGGTCTTCATTTTCATTCTTAGAGAAGACACTAGAACATTGGAGAGGTTGCTCACAATGACTTTGGGGTTGAGATCAGGACTCTGCCACTTCCTAGAAATGTTTTCTTTGCTTATCCATTACTTGAGAGAGTCACCACAAATCTACAGACATAAAGAGCAAGGTCTTGAGAAGCCAAGACAAGTCCAAGAACCTCTTTGACCCAGCTCGGCAAACGCTGAGTAGAAAATGAAAGACCAGGATCCAGACACGGCACTGACTTCAACCGCAAAGGAGGGGAGCAGAGGTCATAGGACATAAGGAGTGGTACACATAAAGTTGAGATGGTCGGCTAGAGAGGCTGCAGAACAGGACCTGGGTCCTGCCAGTATCTCCCAGGCATCTCCTGGATGCCCATCCTTCTGCTTTATTCTGTGAGCCACGATACTTCAAAATCCTGGGAGGGAAGCAATGGCTGTTGGCATTCTGTCTAAACTCCACTCCCACAGTTACTTGGTATGCTCCTCCCCATGGTTACCTGGTAATGGCCAGGTAGGCCTGGCACTATAAAAGAGACTGCTTGCCACTCTCTCTCTTACTCCTGCTTCTCTCCCTTGCGTCTTATCCCCTTGCTTTCCTTCTCTCCCCATTCCCTTCATCTCTTTCTCTACATCTCTACTCTCTTCTTCTCTCTGCCTTTCTCTGCCTCTGCTACCCTCTCTTAACTCCCCTCCCCATGCCCCAAATAAACTATTCTATACCGGTGTGTGTCTGGTCCCTCAGGGGGAAGGGATGCCTTGGCACGGACCCACTGAGGAACCCCCTTCTCCCACACCCTACCAGAACATATTCTTAGAGCTCCTTATCTTTTTATGATCACAGCAATGGCCAATGTCCTCTGGTGGGAAGAGCTGACCTGGTGCAGAGGCAATAGTCCAGCTCACTTGTGCTAGCCCTCCCCAGGGCAGTCCCCTCTCTCCTAACCCTGCCTCCCAGTGCTCCACAATGTAATCGTTTCAACTTTTATTCTGAAACTAAAAGAATCCAAAGAAAGCCACGGTTTTGAGACATATAAAAATTGTTGTTGTTGCTGTTGTTTTCTATCTTAGCCAGATTCTGTCCCACCAGCAAAACAACCTCCTAACCACAGCCTGCTGACTTGGCATTAAGGTGTGGAGTACCGGTGGTGGCCCTCCCACCTGACACCATGGAGAAAGGTGATTATGAAGTGGATTCTTTAGAACGATGGCATGAGTAGCCAGGCTCATGTGTACCATGAGGAAGGGGCCAAAAGCAAAGCACGTTCTAGCGTTCTAGGTGTTTACAATCTCTGCAGGTCTGTGGATTCTCACAATAGGCCATGATGAAGCCCAGGGAAACTGCCTAATTCACAGGACATTGCCAGCCCCTTTGTATCGGTACCCCTTGACAGAATTCCTTGGCTCTTTCCTCTGAACTTTACTGGTTCTGAGTAGTATGGGAGCAGAATTATTTTAATGAGTCTGATGAACAAGGTGCCCCTTGTCGTTATCTTCCTCCACCTGCCACAAGTCTGCACACACGTGCGAATTCACAGGGCTTTGGCGGGCTTTATAGAGGTCCAGAAGAATATGGCATCTGCCAGGAAGGTGGGCAGGTAGCTCAAGGGGAGGTAGAAGAGCTTGGCATCCCAGCCAGCTGAGTATCGGGTGCGAGGGTGACAGGCAGTCAGAGCATGCTCCATGCAGTCAGTCACCAAAGACAGGTCCCTTGAGCATGTGTTCGACAGTGCGTTCAGTGTTTTCACATCTGTGTAGAATGAGAAATTATTTCAGTAGACACCACATCCCATCACCACTATTAAGTGACCAACTCAAGAGGGCTTGTCTAGACTCCATGTCTCCCATGCTCAGAAACCATGCCTGAGTCTAACCTGTCCCACTTGCTCAGAAAGGGCCCCAGCCCAAACCAAGAGCTTCAAGGAAGAGCTGTGCCCACTCAGCCGCCTGGGTCAGAGAACTATGTGGCAGAATAGCTGGGGGCTCTCTCCTAACGGTGGGAACAAACCCAAGCTCGTGGAAAGTGGTGGTCGGCTACTCCATCCCTGGCTTTACATTCATCATTAAGATAATGACAGGTTCAGATAAAACAGAGTTCTAGCCAGGCAGTTGTGTGCATGCCTTTAATCCCAGCACTTGGGAGGCAGAGACAGGCAGATTTCTGAGTTTGAGGCCAGCCTGGTCTACAGAGTGAGTTCCAGGACAGCCAGGGTTATACAGAGAAACCCTGTTTTGAAAACAAAAACAAAAACAAAAACAAACCAGAATTCTAGAAGCCAGAACCTCTTATGTATGTATGTATGTATGTATATGTATGTATTATGTATATATGTGTGTATATACATATATGTTATGAATTATGTATGTATATATATTAGATTTATTTTATGTATATGAGTACACTGTAGCTGTCTTCAGACACACCAGAAGAGGGCATCAGATCTCATTCCAGATGGTTGTGAGCCACCATATGGTTGCTGGGAATTGAACTCAGGATTTCTGGAAGAGCAACCAGTGCTCTTAATCACTGAGCCATCTCTCCAGCCCCCAGAACCTCTTTATGCGACCAGAATCCCATAGGCTCCCAAGAAAAGGGGACTAATGAAGAAAAATAGTCTGGGGCAGAATTTGTACCAGAAGCAGAAAAGCACAGGAGACCTGGGGTGTGGGTGAGGCTTTCCTTTGGTTCCCACGGGTCACTTACAGGAGTCCAGAAACTTCTTGCCATAGATCTCCTTGATCTCGGAGGTGGTCTGGTCCCACACCTTCTCTAGGTTGTGTGATAGCCTCTCCATGTTGGAGAGATTGGTCTTGAACCCCCCAGGCTCTATGATAGCCACCTTCACCCCAAAATAAGAGATCTCCCTCCTGTAAGACAGTGGTCAAAGATCAAAGACATCAGAGGCCTTCTGAGGAAATAATACAATTGACAATGCAAGGAGCTGCTGGAGAGAAAAGTTCAGAAGTTTTTTGGGGTCTGGGATGTGCAGCCGATGGGGATGTAACCTGTGGCAAGGGTGTAGTCTCTGTGCTTTTGAATGTCACTCCAATGTCACGCAGATATGGCTCACTGGTCTAAATCTAGATGTTCTGTTCTATGACACAGGTAGGTCATCTGTACAGTGTACACGGGCTCACTAGACCTGTGTAAGTCAGTTCCCACCTACTCCTGGACCCCACCTTCACTGACTACTGACTAAGGAAATCTCCGGCCAGTTCCTTCTTGGCTCCCCCAGATGTCTTCAGGGGCTACTCTGTCAAAGCAGTCATGGTACTCCACATTTAGACACCATTTTGACTCACAGCTAGCAGGAAATCTAACTCAGTTCACTACAGAGGTATAATGCAGAGGTACACTGTACACTGTATAATGATGTATAATGTATAAGGTATAAGGTATAAGGTAAAGGCTACAGTTTGGCCTGTCATCAATTTGGTATATAAGCCTGTTAGAACACTCAGACTCTCCAAAAGTCACCAGCAATAATCTGCCAAGCCCTACGGCTGCCAGGGCTGACCTGGCCTTTGCTCCAGGATGACACAGCACTAAAGGCACTCTGTAAACAGTCACACTGGGCCCAGGCTGTCAATGTTTTATTACCCAGGATGCCCTGTTCACATGTTTAACTCTTGCCTCAGACCCCTGTTACAAAGCCCTTCAGAAATCTGACAAACAACATAGTCACTACTGCTAATTATCTTGCTGTCTTGGCCACACTCTCTCTTTCTTCTTTCTATCTCTTGGCTGTTGGGATTTTTGTTGTTGCTGCTGTTGGGTTTTTTGTTTGTTTATTAGGGTCAAAATTTTTCTTTGTTATGCCAGAGTATGGGAATTTTGGACTCTAAACAAGAGCTTGATAAGCACCAGGCAGTAGGGCTGAGTGTGATGCTCACACCCCAGGGCATTCCCAACCTGAGCATCAAAGAAGGTGAGGAACTATGCTCTTGGCCAAGTCCAGTGATGCCTCAGGTGCTTCCATGGGGCAGGCCTCCAGAGCAGTGAACTCAGGCCTTAGTCACCTGACAGGCATGGAGCATGGTTTCCCAGCAAGTGACCACCTTCCTCAGAGAGGAGAAGGTAAGAGAGTCTTCCAAACCAGAAAGAAAAGATGGTTCCTGAGGGGTTCTCAAGGGTTTCGATTAAAATACCTCACTCAAGGGTTTCAACTAAAACACCTCACCGAAGGGTCCCTATGGGACCTCATAACCATCTAATACCTGAGCAAGTCTGAGAAGACCTCTACACCATACTTAGAGATGCAGTAACCACCACCAACAAAAGAAACTCGGCCCATGGCGCTGGAAACGTTGACCACTCGGCCCCTCGCCTTCCTCACTAAGGGCAGCATGTTCAGAGTCACGTCGATCATGCCCAACAGGTTCACATCCAGTACACTTGCAAAGTCCTGCTTCTTCAGCCACTCATTGACAGCAAAGACACAGATGCCAGCATTGTTGACCAGGCCCCAGAGTCCTGGAAAGAGCAGGAAGAAGAAAGAATCATGAGTCTAGTTTTGACTACAATTCAAATTCCACCAGGTAAGCTGACTCCATTCAGACAGGAATTGGATGGAGAGTTGGGGACAAAAAAACAGCATTATTGTCAGCAGGGTTAGTGCATCCCATCCCAGAAGAAATGGCTCACAGCTCGGATACCTTCCTCTTCTTTTGATTCTTGACCGGTCAGCTCACTGCTTGAGAACCACCCACCTCATGTTTGCTAATAGCAAGAATGGAGGTCCAAGTGTTACGCTTTTGTTAATCTGAACACATGGAAAGGACATTTACATCTTACAGTTAATAATATCCTTGTAGATGAGGAAGCAGAGGAAAAGACAAAGGAAAACAAGGGGGGAGATAAAAGGCAAAAGGCAAAGTTAATATTCTAATGGAATTTGAGACACATGAACTAAAGGTCCTTGTTGGAGATGATTTTTGGAAAACCATGCTGCATTTGTATTTTGAAGATTGTTGGCCTTGGCAGGCTCAGCATCAACACTGAAAGGTTTATCAAACTTGATGCATTATGTTCTAAAAAGAAGAGAACTTAGGAGAAGGGTATGAAAGAAGGGTGATTGAGGAACAAGACAGGAGAAAGCGGGGTGGGGAGAAGGCAGGGATGGGTGGTTGTAACGCAAATACATTGTACTTGTGTATGAAATTAACAAAAATTAAATAAAAAGTTTTAAAAATATATTGAGCAACTTTCCTGAGATGCTTGCGAAACACAAGGACAGGAGGGCAGGGGTGGGAGTTGGGGGTGGGGGAAGAGACACTTTTACAAAAAGTAATAATGATGAAGGAAAAGAAGGAAGAATGTGCCCGGGATGCCGGGATACAGCCCCAAGATACATTTAAATTCTTGAAGGTTTGTTAAGTATCATTTTTGCTGAGTAGGTTTGCTGAGTATCATTATTTGAAGAAATGCTCTTGAGATAGTAAAATTGACCTTTTTTTTTTAAGTGAAAAGAATTCACATATTTTAATCCTGTATAGAATCAAAATGCTTACAAGTTTTATGTCAGGATAGTGAGAATATAGGTTAATTTTGTTTTAAATTTACACTCCCCAGTGTTTTGAACAATAATCATATTTTCAATTTATTCTTTAGATTTCTTTTAAACCAAGGTTCTCCTTTGCCCCATAATGATTAATGAAGGAATAGCACCCCCCTTCCTAGTATTCAGTCCCCCAAGTCAGTCCTTCAGCTGGTCTGGCCTGCTCTGAACACAGACCAATGTCTTC
>NW_022196910.1:55101543-55103842 GCF_008632895.1 Mastomys coucha
TCAAGTAAAGAGAGCAGTACTCTGAGTCAAAATGAGCCTGGCATCTGCTCACACAGGAAGCTGTAGGCACTGGGCCAGCTTCTATCATGTTCCTCTCTTACCACGATTTCTGGATTTTCTGATATCTCAATGCCCTTTGGCTCTCCCTATCTTGCTGCCAAAGAAAACACCCCTGAGTGTTCAATAACACAGATCTATTCTCTTAAATTCTTTCATCCTGGACTCACATGGGAACACATGTTTGGTTCATTGTACAGGCCCCACGGCCTGTCCCAGGCTCACCTGGTATCTCTGCATCTTGTACTCTGGAACCACAAACCAGGACATTATGAGCATAGTTTGAAGCTATTCTAAACCTGCACTTGGACTGAGACACATTACAGGAGAGGACAGAGAGAGCTGGTGCCATCCTAATATAGTAGCTGCCCAGGAAGAAAGAAGGGCCGGCCCCAAGCATGGAACACAAGTTGGGATCCCAGACACACAGTGACCCCCAGAGTTGATGTGGAGAGGAAATGACTTTACCCTAAAGAGGTCCTCCTCATTAGTTGTTACTGTTGTTTGTTCTTGTCAACCAACACAAGTGAGGATCAAATGGGAAGAACCTCACCTGAAAAAATGCTTCCATTGGATTGCCCATAGGCAAGTCATCCATGGGGCCACTTTCTTGGTTGCTAATGGGTAGAGGAAGGTCCAATCCTTATTGTGGGAACAACATTCCCAGGTCACCCCTGGACAGGTGATTCTGGGCCGTGTAAAAAGTAGGCTGAAGCTGACTGAAACAGAGCTTGGGGACCTTTTTTTAAATTTTATGTATGTGAGTACACTGTCACTGTCTTCAGACACACCAGAAGAGGGCATCGGATCTCATTCCAGATGGTTGTGAGCCACCATGTGGTTGCTGGGGAATTGAACTCAGGACCTCTGGGAGAGCAGACAGTGCTCTTAACCACAGAGCCATCTCTCCAGCTCAAGCTTGGAGACTCTTCTAGAAGAGCTGGGGGAAGGATTGATGGCCCCAGAGGGGACAGGACAGGACCACCAGCAGAATCAATTAACCTGGACCCTTGGGGCTCTCAGAGACTGAAACATCAGCCAAAGAGCATCCATGGGCGAGACATAGGCCCTCTGCATGTATGAGGGTCACCACTATCTAACTCAGCTTGCATGAATCAAAGTAGTCTTGTTGCTCTCAAATCCTGAAGGGACTTTATATGCCAGGTAGGGAGATACCCAAGGGGGGCCTCCACCCTCTCCGAGAAGGAGAGGATGGGAGGATGGGGAGAGGAACTGTGGGGGACTGTGTGTGTGTGGGAGGACTAGAAGTGGGGCAGCAATTGACATGTAAATTAACTAATTAATGGGGAAAAAGGTGGATTGTAGTAATAATACTTATTTAATAAATCCCTATTGTAGGATTTTCCCTGTCCAATAACATTAGGGCTGTGGGAGGCCTGTGACTGGACAGAAGGGAGGCAGAGCAAGGAATTGAGGAGACAGAGAGGTCTGAGGAGGAGAGGGAGAACCAGAAAGGAGGCTGACGCGGTGTTATCAAAGGTTAGAATAATTGGGATAAAGCTTTATCATTATCAATTGGCTCTGAAGTTATTGTACTGGCATCTTGTAAATTGTGATTAAATTGATACATAAATCTAATTGGTTAACTATAAGCGTGAGAGTCTTATTTCTACCTGGTAATTAGGTGTTCAGATGGCTAACTAGGGGTGCATGGGGCGTTGTGTGAAAGTGAGAGGAACTGGGAGGGAGGGGGTTGGGGACGTCCTACAGATGGCCTGGTGGGAGCCCTGAGCCTTCTCAGGGTCGGTGATTTGGCGGGCTGAGAGACCGAGCAGGTGAGATCACCTGGCACAGGGACCAGCTCTAGATATTTCCCGCAACAAATCCCAGTGAGGGGTTGCTTCCCACCTCAAAGGTTCCCGAATGAAAGACACACACGGACTTTATATTTTAATACGCCTTATGCAGCTCAAAAGCTGGGCATCTGCCTAACCTCGGTGCTGCTAGAATCTACCTCCCGCTGAGAATATCAAGTAACTACTTCCTAATTTGTTTCTTCTTGGCTGCTCTAAACCCAGGTGAGCAGCCTTCTGGGCTGTGACCTCTTGGCCACCTTACATGGCTGCTCTGCTCCTCTCTCCTGTCGTCAGCCTGATGTCTCTTCTCTCTCCACACTTCCCTAAAGCATGGCTTATCTCCCTCCCTGTCTTAAACAGGGTTTCTATTCCTGCACAAACATCATGACCATGAAGCAAGTTGGGGAGGAAAGGGTTTATTCGGC
>NW_022196910.1:55106720-55170293 GCF_008632895.1 Mastomys coucha
CCTCCCCCTGCCCTACCCTCCCCCTGCCCTACCCTCCCCCTGATCCTGATCTTAACACAGGTTCCTGCTCTGATCCTTTCTGCTACTTCTGTAGTTTCTCCTGTTCAAGCCTTGTTTCCTTCTTCCAGTTCCTTCTCCTGCTCCTCGGTGTTTTGAATGGGAATTGGCCCTCAGATGTTTGAACTCTTGGTCCTGGGTCTGAGGCACCTTTGGAAAGGATTGGGAGGTATGGCCTTGTTGGAGGAGGTGTGACACTAGGGGTGGGCTTTGAGGTTACTACAGACTCCCTCTACTCAAGTCAGCTCTGTTTCCTGCTTCCTTCAGACTTGAGCTCTCATGCTGCAGCAGCTGCCTGCCTCCATGCCTGCACTCAGCATCATAGACTCTAACCCAACAGAACCCAAGCCCAATTAAATGCTTCTTAAAATAAGTTATCTTGTTCATGGACGTTTATAACACTGGTAGAAAAGCAACTCCTGTGTCCTGTACACCCTGTAACTGTTCCAACCTCGTGCTCTACCACGGCTCTAGAATATCTGCCCATCAGAGCAATAGGGACTGAGGGGACTCTAAACTATCTTAGCAGCAATAGGTCCTCAAGTCCTTGAGTGGCCTGCACCGTACAAAGTAAACACTGAGACTTTCTGAACAAAGGAAGATTGAGAAGGTATATCTTTCTGCAGTGAACCCATGTCCCTTCAACGATCCATCCACTTACTGCCAAAAGCCACGCTTTACACGTACTGCGTCGCTCTTACTCTTTCTGACCACGATATGCAGTCTTGTTGGTGTTGGGGCTTTGAGAACTCTGCAGGATTAAGGAGTCCATAGAATTTCCAGATAAAGTCAGAGAAAATAGGAAAGTGGATACGACTCTGTTGCAGGAGGCACAGGACTGAAGAGAAAACCTCAGAGACACCTCCCTGATTCATGGAAGTTCCCTCAGTCCATCCATTCCTCCTGAGATTCTCCAACAAGACAAATAACAGTGCCAGCTGCTCCTCTTCCCTGTACTGGGCATGGTGGGCTGGTCCCACTCCAGGCCTGACCCTGTGAGTGTCCAACACTGTAGCTCCTCTGATATCTGGGCTGCTCTGGGCTGCTGATGTAGATGGGAACAGAACCATTTCCTGGGATCAGGAGTTCAGTTCAGCCCACCCTTTCTTCTATATGCAAAAGGAGAGAGGTGGAGCCTAGAGTCAGTGCTGTAAAGGTTGGAATGAGGCCCACTGTCAAGCCTGTTTCTAGACTTGACCACATGCTGCCCCTTAACTGAGAACCAGAAATTGTATTGTATTTTAATGGTTGAAGATCTTGGGTTGGAGGCATGGGACTTGAGTACAGTGCAGTTCTCCTGCATGATTGAGTGAGACAGCCTCTTGTGGCAGCTGGAGTCCTTCTGGGTCCCTGTGAGTACACTGTGGCTTCTCCGAGCACAGAAACCTGGGTGAGGAGGAAAGGGGGCTCCCCCAGGGATGTGTCATGCAGCCTGGGATCACCTCACAGGGCACTTCTGCTAATTACACATTGCTCTGTCCCACCACGATGCCCCTGAGCCTCTACCCATGCTTAGGGCTGTAGATCTGTCCTGGGTGCTGCCTGCTTGGGGCTGTAGATTTGTCCTGGGTGCTGCCCTTTGCCCTGTGGAGCCAGTGTGATGCTTCAGATGGGTCTAGCCTTCTGGATAGCTCCTCACAGGCTGTTGGGTTACTGAAGTGTGATTTGTGTGTGAAGGTGTGAGTGTGTGTATGTGTGTGACTGTGTGGGTGTATGTGTGTGCATGAGTATGTGAGTATGTGTATGAGTGTATGTGTGTGAGAGTGTGTGTATGTGGGAGTGACTGTGTGTGTGAGTATATTTTCTTTTAGTGTGTAAATGTGTATATGTGTGTATGAAAGAGTGTGTAAATGTGTCAGTGTATCCATGTGTGTGTAAATGTGTCTTTCTCTCTTTCTTCAAATTCTCTCTCTCTGTGTCTCTCTCTCTGTGTCTCTGTCTCTCTCTCTTTCTCTCTCTCTGTCTCTCTGTCTCTCTCTCTTTCTCTCTCTCTCATAATCCAGGACCTCATTTTTAGCAGTCCAGGTTTGCCTTGAGTTTATAGTGTTCCCCCTGCATCAGCTTTCCAGAATTCCTAGGTTACAGCAGTGAGCTGTCACGAACAGATCTTTCTGTGTTTGAAAAAAGGACATGGAGAATGTACTGTGAATGCACTACTCAGGAGCATTTGGGGACTCTTAGCTCCTTTACATCTTTTCTTGGTCATCCTGTCCTTCATGACTCCGATGCTGGGACTAACACCCACTGTAGGTTTTACAATGAATTGCTTGAAATGTTGCATGGTGTTCCATTATCATTTGGAATATTAGCATTTGTAGATAGTATTCAAATAAAAAATGACAGCAAGGCATGATGACACACCCTCGTGATGCCTGCACTGGAGACACTGACGCAATATAGGAAAGAGAAAGCCCTGCGTGAGTGTAGTCCTGGGTGAATGCGTACGGTTGACCAGGCACCACCACCGTGACAAGGTAGAGGCCTCAGACTCATGCGAACTGGCAAAGCTCTTCTCTATCTGGGTCAGGCTCAGAACTGGCAAAGCCTTCTTCTACTGGTCCAAGTTCAGGTGTTTGTGGATGACTGACCAGTGTGTAAATGCTAGCAACTGCAGCTTCCCCCTTCTGGAGGTTTCCAGCCTGAGACTGCTACCTTCAGACAGGACTAGCTGGCCCCTCCCCCTTGCTGTTCATGATAAAGGAGCTGAGGTTGCAGGGGAGGGAGCGGAGGATCCTCGGTGCTCACGTAAGCCACGGGATGCCATCTTCTCTGTACACGTGTCTGTCCCTTCTCCACTCCGTCACCTCCACTAGTAAGGTTCAAGGTGCCAAACCTGTCACATCCTGGCAGGGAACAGTTCTCCAAACTCCATTTAATAATTTTGTTTTTCTGGGAATCTGTTTTTTAAAAAAAAAAAATCCAACTAGGTCAGTCAAGCCTTTTTATGGTGATTACAACTCAAGATGCCTGTAACTATGACAATTGAATCTACACAGCAAGCGAAAGGGCATCTTGAGGTGCTGGAAGTCTCTACCCTTCCCTTCTTTCTCCTTTCCTTGCTCAGGAAGTCAGACTTCCTGTCTGGAGAGCCGCTTCCTCTTTCTATGCCGTTATTCTGCTTCCGGGTCACCAAAGCCCTCTTGCCCTTCTCCTTTGTCTTTCCTGCAGTTCTAGGGAAAATGGTGGTTTTCTGAGAAGGATTCTCAGCCTACTGAGAAAAATCTAGATTCAGAGAGGATTTTTTTTTTCTCTTAAATGTGAGTTTGGGGGTAGGGTGGGGGAAAGGAACTAGGAACTGAGCCCATGATGCCACTGATGAGATAGATCACCAAATATCTAGAAAAGAAAGAAAGAAGAAAAACCTTCATTATAAGACAGGGTCCTGCTGTCCAGCAGGCTGGTCTTGATGGTCTTTGTGGTTCTTCTGGATCCAGCTCTCACGTGGCTCACATTGCAGGTGTGCCCCGCTAGGCACAGGTGGCTGTCAGTGTGTTTGTATGCCACCTCCTGATTATTAATAGCAACTTTCTTTGTTCAGAAAGTCCCTGTTTCAAAGCTGCTCGCTAGCCACTGAGATGTTAGGCGCAGCCTGTAACTTGGTTAGGGTGGTGAACGTGTCCTGAAATGTGTATGTATGGATTCTCAGGTGGGCGGAGGAGGTGTGAGAAATCAAGGTTTTGCTGAATAATGAGCTGTGTTTCCTTCGGAGGCAGGACAGGAAATAGCCAAGAACATTTGTCTATCAGAATAGGAAAACAATTCGAAGAACCGAGGTGGGACAGAAATAAGTTCCAGAAGGCCAGAAGTGGGAGAGGAAGCTGAGGATGCCACGCCAAAGCCTACAGGCCGCCGCCAACCACAGGCCACCCTGCTGACCACAGCCCTCACAGCCCCACACCCTTTCAAGTCTGAGCAGCAGTCAGACACATTTTGATTCAGAGTTTAGTGCCTGTTCTCTTTGAAACCCTCCTGCTATAGCTGGTGGCCATAGTGGGCCTGTGGAATTCATACAGGGAGACAGGTGTCTGTGAGCTAGACCTAAACAAGCAAGCCTTCATCATGAGCTGGGACCCAGCTCAGGGATCTGCTGGCCAGACAACTACAGGATGGTGTTGGCTGAACATCTGATCTGATAGAGAAAGGAGCTGAGCAGAGGAGGAACAGGGCCTCGAAAACACTGGAGACCATGACCCTGTACATCAACAAGCCATAGACCATGGTTGTAGTCTCTAAAGGGTGAAAGAATGAGTGTAGGGATGGAGGAGGAGGGACAGTCAGAGGTACCACCCACATTCCTGTCTGCATCTTGTCTCTGTATGAAGGGAAGAATCTCTACTGGCAAGATTCCTCAAAGATCTGGGAGGCTTGGGAGAAAGAAAGGACAACAGAAAAAATAAAATAAAATAAATAAATAAATAAAATAAAAACAACTGCTAGCTTCCTTTTCTTGCCCACAAGCCATGTTGAGCCTGGGAGTGGGAGGCTGGGCAGGTGGGCACCATTTGGGGCCCAGCTGACACCTGAAATGCCTTCCCTGCTGAGGAAGAGAACCGAGGCCTGATGAGGTATCCCAAGCAAGGCTGGCTGATCCCTTGGATGTGTGTGACATGTAGAGAGGTTGTATTGGTGCCTTGGGACAGACCAGAGAGCAGGAAGATGCCAAATCTCTGCTGCAATGACATCTCCACCAAATGGCATCACTGTGGTTTTCAGCCCCTGGGCTGCACTTCCTGGCTCCCAGGGTTCTCTAATCAACCCAGGCCCTGCCTTACGTGTGGACCAGATTTTGTTTTTTCTGAACTTACTATAATGCCTCCCTTTGCTCTTGTACACCATAGGACAGAACTCTTCCTTTGGAGTACATTAATGTTAGCTGTAATGGAGCCTGGCTTCTTTAAAAAAGGACATAACCAACCCAATGAGCCATGTGGGGACCTTCCAAGATGCTGGGGACAGGGACAGCCAAGGAGGCAAAGGATCTGCCAGAGCCCCCATTGTCATTTTCATCATTACCGCAGTCCATCCTTCCGCTCTGCTTGTGTCCACAAAACATGGGTGTTTAAGCCTCTCAGGTACGACGTGGCCATGGTTGCTTCTCTGATACCTGCCTTCACTGGTAAATAGAGGGGTACAAACACACAGCTGTTGCTCCCCCTCTTTAGGGAATTTTTGCACCTGATTTCTGTATCAGACCCTCTAAACAAGTCGAGGTCAGCTAGTGACCTTTCTCATCCTGATGGCCCTGGATGTGTCAAGCCAAGAAAGCTCACAGCATCACCAAGTCCCTGTAATTTACGCAATGCTAGGCGTGGCTTCTCCAGGCTCACACCCAGCTGATTTCCTTCTTTCGTTTGCTTCAGTGGCATCTGGCCTGACTTTCTTCAAGCTCTCTTCTCACTCTCTGCAACCCCCTCTCTGTAAGTGCTGCTGCCCCTGATACTTTCTAAGTCTTGGCCTCACTCTCCCTACAAATCCCCTTGGACACAGGACTCTGCCCAAGCTCTTCTGACAGTTTCAATGAGTCCAACCTCATCTGGTCTGGCTGCCTGTCAGTCTCAGAGAACTTCAGGTCAGAGCTAGTCATTGTCTAACTCCCCTCGATTCTATGTCTTGGCTCCTGACTTCTCTTGCCTTCATCTGTCCTTGGCCTCTCCTCTCTCCTCTTGCATATCCAGCTAGCTACAGTGTCACATGCCATGTTAGTCCCTCCCTTGCTCTGTCACCTTCCCTGCCTTCAGTCTCTCCAGCTCACGGAACCACCTAAAATATGCCTGGTCCTTAGGATAGAAGGAGAGGAACCTTCCCGGAGAGCCCTTTCCTCAGGAAGCTGATGAGCCCTCAGTACTGGGCTCTTACAATGGCCAGGTCACCAGCTGGTAGGAAGGGTGAAATACCTGGTTGGTTTCCACTGTGGAGGTTTCTTGCTGGTAACTTGAATATCACCCTCCCTCCCACCACCAAGGTTCCGGTTGGTTTGTTTCAGACAGGATCTCCTGTATCCCAGATTGGCCTCTGGCTAAATCTGTAGCTGAGGACCGCCTTTGAGCCCTGGATCCTCCCATTTCTACCTCCCAAGTGCAGAACCACACCCAGCTGTTTGAGCCTCTCTACTTTTTAGAGGTTGAAACTCATACCTCCAGTCTCCCCTAGAGAGGCTCTGGAGTCATCACTGTGGAGTCACAGCCAGCCTGGGAAAACCCTGTTTGTTTTTTGTTTTTTTTTTTATCATTTCTCATGATGGAGACTCACTTACCATCTTCAGAGAACACAGTCATGTGGCACCTGCCTGAAATCTCAGCGCCTGGTAGAGGCAGGAGGACTGTCACTCGTATTAAGTCAACTGAGCAAGTTCAGACTAAGCCAGCCAGGGCTGGTAGGGAGACTGTCTCAACAACTAAACTAAAGTAAATAAATTAATTAAAGATCTCTAAGGGCTGATGATCTGGTGTTCATTCCTCCTGGAACTCAGTCCTCTAAATTCAGTTTTTGTTCACTTTGTATTAATGATTTCTTCTTCTTCTTCTTCTTCTTCTTCTTCTTCTTCTTCTTCTTCTCCTTCTTCTTCTTCTTCTTCTTCTTCTTCTTCTTCTTCTTCTTCTTCTTCTTTTCAGGTAATAAAAACTAAATTTGTTGACATGCCTGAATGCATGGCCAATGGTTGTAATCCCTAGGCAGGAGATAAAACTGGGGTAGAGTCTTCTTAAGAGAGTTCTAACAAGATCTGAGCTCTTCTTTGCCTCCTGTGCTCTTTCCCAGAATGCACTTGAGTTCCCACAACTATGAATCTCCCCACTTTTGGATCCCTCCCTGAAAGGTCGAGAGGAGAGATGGAGAGGCCAGGGCAGTGGCTTTGTCAGAGTGACACATTGCAGGTTGGACTTGAATTTCTTGCATCTGAGCTAATTGCTGTGGCAATGCAGCCACCTATAAAATTACAGAGCGGCTCACCCAGATGCCCATAGCTGGTGCAAGTCTCAGAAGCTCCCCTTTCCTGTGCGTTCAGGCGGGTTGCCTGCTGGTCTCTGAGGATCTCCTACCATCTCCTGGGCACATCCTCGGACATCAGCTCCAATGGCGGCCCTCACAGACTTTGCTTTTATGTATCGCTGGTTCAAAAATTGCAATCTGGTTAAAAACCTCTCTGAGAAGTATGTCTTCATCACTGGCTGTGACTCCGGCTTTGGGAACCTATTGGCCAAACAACTGGTTGATAGAGGCATGAAAGTGCTTGCTGCCTGCCTCACTGAGGAGGGGGCTCAGAAGCTCCTGCAGGACACCTCCCACCAGCTACAGGTCATCCTTCTGGATGTCACCAAGTCGGAGGACATCAAGGCAGCAGCCCAGTGGGTGAGGGACCAAGTGGGCGAGCAAGGTGGGGCGAACTGCATTCTTCAACCTCCTCTCTCTCTCTCTCTCTCTTTCTCTCTCTCTCTCTCTCCTCCCTCTCTGTCTGTCTGTCTTTCTCTCTGGGACCCTGATATCCAAATGGGGTTGGAAAGATGAAGGCGGAGCAGGCTGGGAGACTCTGTCCAGTAGAATCTGGAATCACTGCATGGTTTGGCCAGCTGACATGAGGAAGAAACACCCTGAGGAAATTTCCTCCCTCCAAGGCAACAGCTGCAAAGTTCTGAATACCCAGGCCTCTAAAGTGGTTTAGAGACTCCATGAGTCCCACTATTGGCTCCATGTTTCTTGGTGGGCTCAGGCTAGGGACAATCATAAAGGGGCAAAAGATGGAATTCTCTGGGTGTGACAGGCTGGTCTCTTCTGTACTTCACCATAGATGTTGTTGCCTTTGGCAGGGGCTTGCTCCCACAGGGGAAATGAGCCTGTGCTGGGGGCTGTACCAAGAATGTGTGGGGACTTGCATGCAGGGTATGGACACAAGATTGCTTACTTACAGCAAAGAAACTGGGAAACGGTCCTGGCACCTGAAGAGTCAAGGCTAGACCTCTGCCCAGGTCAAGCCAACAACTCTAGCTCTTTGCTGATTTTCTCTTTAGCTCTATCTAGTATATAACACATTTTACTTTAAAAAAAAATGTTGTTATTGTTATAATTGGTGTGTGTGTGTGTGTGTGTGTGTGTGTGTGTGTGTGTGTGTGTGTAGCATGCATGAGGTGGTCAGAAGAAAGCATTGGTTCTGTGGATCTGGAATCACAGAAAAAGAAAAGACAGTACGAAAGAGGTGTGTGTGAGCCAGAGGATAACTTTTGGAAGTCGCTTCTCTCTTCCCAGCGTGCGAGCCCTGGGGATGGCGCCCAGGTCTTCAGGCTTGTGCTGCTGCTGCTTTCTGCTGAGCTACCCTGCTGGCCCTTTCTTTCTTTATCACGCTTTCTCTGCTGGGGTAAAGCCTCCCCAGAGCAGGCTTTGTGTCTTTTTTACTCACCCCGTGTCCGAATACCAAGGATAAAGCCTGGCACCTCCGAAGGTGCTCAGTAGGTACTTTTTGAATGAGTTAGTTAATGAATAATTCAGCAGGGATGAGCCTCTTCCACCAGACTGTCCCAGCCTGTTCTCCTGAATCCAGCCTCCTCTGGCTGCCTTCTGTGTTCATTACTCATAGGGTGTATCGTCTCCTGTTGCTGCTGCAACAAATTCATGCAAATGAATAGGTTAAACAACACACATTTATTACCTCATAATTCCTGAGGAAATAAATCCAAAATGGTTCTCAAGACTCAAGGTCCCAGAAGAGCTTTGCTCATCTGGGGGACTCCAGGACAGAACTCAGGTCCAGGTTTCCACCTTCAGAGGCTACCTACACCCTCACAGAGGAGAAAACTGAGGCTCCTTAGCCTGAGATCCTGATGCATCAGGGGTCTATGCTCTAGGGAAGACCACACACCACTACTGCCTCTGACAGTGTGCCGCAGAAGCGCAGTGTCACTCCTTACCTTGTGGTTCATCCCCTCTTCAGTAAGCTTGGGACATGTTCTCTTAAAGGTTTTTAATTTCTCTGGTTCTTTGGCTCCTGTGTTCTTTTTCCGCTTAGATGTCCTGTAGTTATGTGTGTGTTTACCCAGTGAACTTGGGATAATGTCTTTCAGCTTAAGGTCAATTGATTACCTGCCTCCCTTCCGCCTAAAGCTCTTTCCCATACAACCTAACAAATTCCCAGGTTCTGGGAAGGTGACATCTTTGGAGGACCGTCATTCTTCGTGTGCCACCTGGCAACATTTTCAGTGTAAGAAGCACTGGGGATTGTGTGAGGTGATACACCCCTGCATCTCAGAGCAGAGAGACTGAGGCAAGAGGATAGAGAGGCTCCTGTAAGCACAGCCCTAGAGCTCTGACTATTATCCAGTTATTCTTTATAGGGAAACAAACAAAAGATAATACATTCCAGTTCCCCAGCACATTGTCAGAAGCACTATGTGGCCCTCTCTGGAGTACTGACCACTGGCAGGTTAGGGTCTGAGGCTCAGGAGCTGCATTTTCCCTTTTGTAAGGCAAGAGAGTTCCCTTCGCTGGGAAGGTTCTAAGTCCCAGCCTGTTATCCCCCTGAAGTCTCTCTAATTTGAAGAAGGGATAAGATAGGGAGAGGTATGGCTTAAGTAGGGACCCTAGAGTGAGGAGAAAGACAGGTCAGAATTGAAGCATGCATCCTGATATGCTCTTAGAAGGAGTGCAGCAGCAGCAAGAGGGTCTGTGTTAATCAATGGGACTGCACCAGGGAAAGGAATGGAGGGGTCAGGGGATGGGTTCATGGGATCCCTGGGGAAGGAGGAAGCTTCCACTGTCTTTACCATAATCTCTCCTGGTGGAATTTCACTCAGAAGCTCAATACATAAAACAAGCAAAGGGGACCTTCTCCCACAGCCCCCTCCCCAAGCAGGCTTGTGGGAATAACTGCACTAGTGTTTGATGAGGGACCCAAGGCCAAAGGAGAGAAGGAATCTATCCAAGGCTGGAGCTAAAACCAGACCTAGAACCTGAAGTTCTTCAGCCCTGAGGCTCTGCAAGAGCTGGGTAACCACACTGATTTTCTCCAGTCCTATCTACCTAATTCAAAGAGATAACACTTCCTACAAGTAGTTATTAAATACTCTTTTGCATTTATTTATAAATATTCTTAGCACACTTTTCTTTCTAGTGTCTGAGCTCTTGGAGGTATAAGAGCCCAACTTACTCATTCCATGTCTCCTTTGCTTAGTAACTGGCCCAGGGAAGACATGTGAATGAATGAATGAATGAATGAAATTTGCTAGATGAATGCACAGATGGACTGATTTGGTAATAGTGAACTGGAACTTTTTTTCTACATAGAAGACTAGAGAGAAGAATGCATGGTGAGGGATTCAAGCATTAACAAGCCATTTGTATGAAAGTGCTGCATCTCTTACTTCGCCGTATCCTACGCCTTCTGTGAGACTGTTTGCACGGCTTGGGCTACAGCTGCCACAGAGCCTGGTTTAGTTGGCAGACAATAAGAATCAGGAATGGGGAACACTTTGATCTTCAGTTTGCCATAGCTCCCATGGCTGTCCCAAGCCACAGCACCCTTGAGTGTGTCGGCTCACTGTCCTGGTGTGCTGTTCACGTACTCAGCCTTCCTTGAGCTGAGCTGTCAGGTAGTGGCCCCTAGAGCTTTCTCAGAGATTTTACTGATTCCTGTGTGATTCTGTCTACCTATCTCTCTTACCCTAGGCCTCTGGGCCCTGGTGAACAACGCTGGAGTGGGCCTGCCCAGTGGTCCCAACGAATGGTTGACCAAGGAAGACTTTGTGAAAGTGATCAACATAAACCTGGTGGGGTTGATTGATGTCACCCTGAACATGCTACCGATGGTCAAGAAAGCCCGGGGCAGGGTGGTCAACATGTCTAGCTCTGGTGGCCGTGTGGCTATCTTCGGTGGCGGTTACTGTGTCTCCAAGTTTGGCGTTGAAGCCTTCTCTGATAGCATCAGGTGACTGGGTCCTGGTACCAAGCCAAGTGGGGATCTTGGGGCTTTACCACAGTAGTGGAGGCCCGAGAGTAACAGTATGTGGTCAGGGTAGTTCTGGGGGAAGAAGCTCAAACAGTGGCTGGTGCCTTCTCCAAGGACCAATAGAAGAAGGGAGGAGGAAGACACCTGGTGGGTCTTCCCTTGGGTGGATCCAGAGTGAGAAAAACCCTGATAGACCTGTAAGGGAGGGAGAGAAAGGAGGAGGAAAGGAGAGGGAGGGAAGGGGAGGGAGGAAGGAGGGGGAGAGAAGGAGGGGAGGAAAGAGAGAGAAGAAGAGAAGACAGAGGAAGGGAAAGAGAGAAGGAAGGAGAGAGGGAGAAAGAAGAGGAGAGAGAGGGAGAAAGAGAAGGAGGGAGAGAAGAAGGGAAGGAGAGACAGACAGACAGACTGTCCCTCTCCCTCTCCCTCTCCCTCTCCCTCTCCCTCTCCCTCTCCCTCTCCCTCTCCCTCTCCTTCTCCTTCATATCTGTCTCTCCTCCATGTCTGTTTGCCATGTGGGTGATGTGGGCTGAGTGGGAAGAACCCTAGAGGAGGCAAGGCCTTGGCCTTGAACCTTCACTGGCTTCCTGTTGGTTTTGCCTAACACAAATTGCCATAGACTACTGGATCATTGGGGAAAAGACTGGGGCCCTAAGGAAGGCTTATTGTCATGAGAGCCATGTTGAAATTAGCTTTTTTGGTAGGATGAACACTTCCAGGTTCCCGGGGAGACAGGTCTTTCCAAATGTCTTTCTGATGTTTGTCATTATGAGGCTAACCCAAATGCAACTCTTAATCTCATAGGCGAGAGCTCCGTTTCTTTGGGGTGAAGGTCAGCATCATTGAACCAGGGAACTACAAGACATCCATTCTAGGCCAAGAAGCTTTGGAATCACGCATGAAGAAGCTGTGGGACCGGCTGCCACAGGAGACCCGGGATAGCTACGGAGAGGAGTATTTCCAAACCTGTGAGTCTCCAGGCAGAACTGGGCTCTCAGAGGAAGATCTGGAGGTGTGGGGTCACTGGCTGGATTTCAAGTTTACCGATGATGAGGTGCAGCCTCCGAGATCATACATACAGTACAGTAGCAGAACCAGAGTTTGAGATTAGAGCCCACATAACAGAGCCACAGTGTAGAGAAAGGTAGGGTGTGTGGAGGGATGCTGCCTGCTCCTGGCACTTGCCCTCCAAACATCAAGTACAGGTAGATATTGCACTGCGAAGAAAAGTAGCAGAGTGGAAAAGAGCCTGTGTGCTGGAGCCAGACTGCCTGCTTGCAGGCTGTCTTAAAACCTCATATGTAGCTCAGGATGACCTTGAACTCTGGACCTTTCTACCTCTGCTTCCCAAATGCTGTAATCACAGTATCCCACCAGGCTCCACTACACTGATCATCTTTTTTTTTTTTTTTTTTTTTTTAAGATTTATTTGCTTACTTTATGTATGTGAGTACATTGTTGCTATCTTCAGACACACCAGAAGAGGACATCAGATCCCATTTCAGATAGTTGAGCCACTATGTGGTTGCCAGGAATTGAACTCAGGACCTTTGGAAGAGCAGTCAATCACTGAGCACTCCAGCCCTCCACTGTATCTTATGCCTCAGTTTTTCATCTGTAGATAGAGCCTATGGGGCTGAGGAGATGTCCTAAGTCAGAAAGATGCTCACTGAGGACTGGAGTTTGTATCCCTGACACTCACATAAAAAGCAGGACACAGTAGCATGTAACTCAGATCCCAGAAGGAGGATCCATAGGGTCTGCTGTCCAGCCAGTGAGCTCCAGGTCCAGTAAGAAACTGCCTTAAAAAAAAAAAAAAAGAGTTGAGGAAACGGATGGGCATGTCACCCCAGGCCTCCACATGCCTCTCCCTCAGGATGCTGGGAGTGTTGCTGTGTAAGCATAGCTTGCTAGCAAGGATGATAATCGTGTGGAGCTGAGCCTAGACAGCTCCCATTCTCTCACCAAGTTAACAGGCGTCTGTGACTTTTGGAACTTGGAGGGTGGCAGAAGGCAATCTCAGCAGTGCCTCAAGTCCAGGAGCATCTGAACCAGTGGAGCACATGAGTGGGTGTGGTAAAGGGGCATCGGAGAAGGAATTGTCAGTGGTGGACATATCCTAGTAGGAGAGAGAGAGCAAGTCTGAAGACCAGAAGGCCCCATGTCCCCTTGGAGTACGCTGAAGCAGTGATTTCAAAAGAGGGAGGCTCCATGAGACTTCCTTCCATGGTGTCTCCTCGTTGCAACCCCCAGGGCCTTGGGGGAGAAGTCTTCTGAGAGCCTCCTCTGTAACTGCCCTTTGTGAGGGCAACTCTTGACAGAAACACTGGGACACAGTTAGCTGGCATGAGTCCTCTGGCTGCCTGCCAAGGAAAGCAGGGCTGGTGCTATGCATGTTCTTGAGGGAAGCAACCATGTGTCCCGCCCTATTCCACTCCCTCTGGATGTCAGCAGCTTGGGCCCCTGTGACTGAGAGGCATTTTCAGTGCTATTTAGGTCAGATCTAACCTATCCAAGTACAGGTTTCAGCTGTCTGCTGGAAAGTTAGTTAACCTCTCAGTTTGTTTCATTTGTAATGAGTTATGGTGAGAATTCAGTTCACACACACAGACACACACACACACATACACATATACAAACAGACACACAGACACACAGATTTGTAGAAACACCTGGTCCCCGTAAAAACCATCTGAGTTCAAACTTTGTGGTTATTGTTGTTCTCTTCCTTTAGATTGAATATGATCTTTCCGCCATTATGCTGGTAATGGAATATACCTACAAGTTATAAGTTTTTATATTACAAGGAGAGAACCTTAAAGGATCATCATTCAGTCAGGTGGTGGTGGCACACACCTTTAATCCCTTTGCTCAGGGAAACAGAGGCGGGTGGATCTCTATGAGTTTGATACTAGCCTGATCTATGGTGTGAGTTTTAGGACAGAGAGGGTACACAAAGAAACCCTCTCTCAAAAAAGGATATTCAAAGGTGTGGGGTGGTACAAACCTCCATTCCCAGCAGAAGGCTAAAGAAACAGACCACCCTGAGCTACATAGTGAATTTAAGGCCACCCTGGGCTACAAAGTAAAAGTTTGTCTCAAAAATAAACATAAATGACCCCCAAGCCCAAAAGGACATGTTTGTAAAGTGTAATATTCAAAAGTGTCTGAGGCTTTCTGCTCCTTTTGCGACAAATCACTGAGATGATCAACAGAAAAAAGAAAAGATTTACTCGCCCTGCAGTTTTGAGGATTTTTTAGTCCATGACTAGTTGACTTTATTGTTGCTTTGGGCCTGCGGCGATACAGTGTATCAATTGCTTACAGCAGAGCAAAACTCTTCCTCTTGTGGCTGGGAGGCAAAAGAGCGAAAGGAGGGCCTGGGGCCCCATCAGCACCCCCTTCAAAGGCTCCTAGAGATCTAAAGACCTCTTACCTCGCTTTCTAAAGTTCTAAGGCTGCCTAATAACTACAAACTGAGGCCCAAGCCTTTAACGAATAGGTCTTTGGGGGATACCTAAGATCCAAACTACAGCAACATATGTCAGTCTATCAGTCAATCCGTGGTAGGTCTGAAACTGCCTAGGAGTGTGAGCTTCTCAGTGACATGTTTTTCCTGGAGCAGACTCACAATTTCTTGGCATTACTTTTAGCCACATCTGGGGTAGAACCATATTAAAGTGGCACACAGTCTCCAGAACAGGCCAGTGAGCAGAAGACAGTGTCCTCGCACTGATGGATCCCAGGATAAACTGCAGCCAAATGGGTTAAGGAGGATCTGAGGAGGGACAGACTATTAATGGGGCTTCTTGTCTTATCTTCACCCTGCTGGGAAGCCGTCAAAAGTTCCCCTTTAAGTTCCTTCTTAGGGAGTATGTCCATGAAGCACAGGAGAAGAGAACAGAAAATTGAGTGTCAGGACCAAAGTGGAAACGCCAGGTGGGGATACTTCCTAGAGAGCTATGTTTCAAAGATGAAAAGTCTTTCTCAAGGACCCAAATCCAAATCCTATGCTCTCCATTACCATCTAGGAGAGCAGAGGGCCAGGTGGGAATCTGTCTCGTGGGAATTCCATGCAAAATGGGAGCTAACAAATGTGTCAGAAAACAGTGTAAGAATGTACAAGCTCTACATCTGGACACCTCCTTCCACGTGTCCCTAAGGACCTTTGCTCCCTCCCAAGGCCCAGCCCCCACCTTCCCTCAGCCTACATGGGCTCTATGTCCCTGAGGGAGGGACTGTGCAGAGCCTAGAGTGCCAACTCACAGTCACCCTCTGACCGTGCTAGGAGGAGAGTCATGCCAAGTACCAAGAGTACAACATTGGAGGTGTCCGAGAACAGCCATCACTAAAAAGGCAGCCTGACTTGTGAGAGTGAGCATGGCTCTTCAGGGGGTAGGGGTGGCAATGTGTAGCTAGAGTTTTCTACAGTTCTGTCCTCAGGAAGCTTCTTAGAAGCTGGCTAAGGACTTTTGAGTGCCCTTGTCCAGGCCCACCCACTATCCCCAAGCATCCTGACCCAGAGCAGGCCAAAGTCAGGACAGCACTGTTACTGTTTCCCAGCTTTAGCTCTGTCAGGGAAGTCTGGCCCTCAAGCCCATGTTCTCTGCAGTCCTTTCTCTTGCTGAAGTTTGAATCTCACCCCACCACCATTCAAACATCTATCTCTGTCCCAGAGTCCGGGAGGAGGGGCATGGTGAAGCCTGAGGTCTGCCTGTTGTTTATGTCATGAGCCCCCACAAGCTTGAACTGCTTAGCTACCCATCTGTGTCTCCACACTTGTGTGTGTGCAGAGTCACTAAGTTTAATATCTTTTCCCCAGATGTTTTTGTAGACAACATAGAACTCATAGAAGAAAAATTAACAGCAATAACTAGGCATCCCACTAGCCAATAGTCTCACTTAGTTTCGATTTGTGTGTGTATGTGTATGTGTGTGTGTATGTATGTGTGTGTATGTGTGTGTATGTATGTGTGTGTATGTGTGTGTATATGTGTATATGTGTATGTATATGTGTGTATGTGTGTGTGTATGTATGTATGTGTGTGTATGTGTGTGTGTATATGTGTGTATGTATGTGTGTGTATATGTGTGTATGTATGTGTGTGTATGTGTGTGTATGTGTGTATGTGTGTGTATGTGTGTATATGTGTGTATGTGTGTGTATGTGTGTGTATATGTGTGTATGTGTATGTGTATATATGTGTGTATATGTGTGTATGTATGTGTGTGCATGTATGTGTGTATGTATGTGTATATGTATGTATATGTGTGTATGTATGTGTGTATATGTGTGTATGTGTGTGTATGTATGTATGTGTGTGTATGTGTATGTATGTGTGTGTATGTGTGTATGTATGTATGTATGTATGTGTATGTGTGTGTATGTGTGTATATGTGTGTATGTGTGTGTATGTGTGTGTATGTATGTGTGTGTATATGTGTGTGTATGTGTGTGTATGTGTGTGTGTATGTGTGTGTGTATGTGTGTGTATGTGTGTGTATGTGTATGTGTATGTGTGTATATGTGTGTATGTATGTGTATATATGTGTGTATATGTGTGTATGTATGTGTGTGTATGTATGTGTGTATGTATGTGTGTGCATGTATGTGTGTATGTGTGTATGTATGTATATGTGTGTATGTATGTGTGTATATGTGTGTATGTGTATATGTATGTGTGTGTATGTATGTGTGTATGTATGTGTGTGCATGTATGTGTGTGTATGTGTGTATGTGTGTGTTTATGTGTGTATATGTGTGTGTATGTGTATGTGCATATGTGTGTATGTGTGTATATGTGTCTAGGCATGTATATGTATGTGCACATGTATGTGTATGTGTGTATATGTATGTATGTATTTGTATGTATGTATATGTGTGTATGTGCGTGTGTATGTGTGTATGTATTGTATATGTGTGTATATGTGTGTGTATATGTATGTATGTTTGTACATATGTATGTGTATATGTATGTGTGTATATATGTGTGTGTGTATGTTTGTGAATGTATATGTGTGTATGTGTATATGTATGTATGTATGTGTGTGAAAGACTATACAACTCTTTCATTCTGTCCTTCCATATCATCTACTCTGCTATTAATCGCTATTAAGGTTTGAACTGGAAATGGCTTCCAAAAGTTCTCATGTTAAAGGCTGGGCCCCCAAAACAACAATATTTAAAAGTAGGGCCTTCTGGGAGCCATTGAATCACAAGGGCTCTGATGTTATCAATGGATCAAGCCTGCTGCGCTATAATAGTTCAGTGGTAGAGTACCTGCCTAGTGTGTCTGGGATTCTGTGCTCAATCCCCAGGACCACAGACACACACACACACACACATACACACGCACATACAAACAAAATGTGTGCATGTGCCAGGAAAGATCGGGGGAAACAGCTGAGAAGGCTACACTTGTAATTCCAGTATTTGAAAGACTAAGGCAGGAAGACTGCCACGAGTTCTGAGGTAAGCCTGAGCTATACAGTAAGTTCTAGGATACAGAGGATCCTAAGCCTAGATATCCTAGGCTTAGGATACAGAGTGAGGCCTTGTCCTCAGAACAAAACCAGCCAAGAAAAGGATTAATCTACTGATGGTTCATACGCCCCCAGCCTGTGGGAGATAATGCAGAATTTATCTGGGTCCTAGTTGAACTAGTGGGTGTGTCCTTAGGAACATGAATTTGGGGACTGTATTTTCCCTCTGTCTCTCCTTCCTTCCTTCTCTACCTCTTTTCCATCCCTTGCTCCTTCTTGGACACCCTGAGGAGAGCATTTTCATGCTACCCCTGGTGTCTGACCTCATGGCAAGCCCAGAACAGCAAGACTAAGTCAAAATAACCCTTCCCTTTACATTTTCCTCTTAGGGACAGAAAGATGACAGTCATCTTTGCTATTCCCTAGGGTCCACGTTATTTACAGATAATCAAAGCTCATGCTCCAGGTCAGACAGCTACTAAGTGATTTATTGTAGAAGAATTGGGCAAGATCTTTTTGTTGATCATCTAATAAAACAGTGATATTTCAGGACGCAATTCTAATGTTTAGAGAGAGAAATAAGATATTATAATGATCCTGTAAATGGGTGTTTAGTTATGGGATACTGTGAATCGTGTGAGAGACTTGCTTTAAATGTTGAATCAGACTTGATAGACAGGGACATTGAATAGAATTCAGGGGATGGGAGCACATTTAAAAAGAAAACACCAAACAAAAATAATAATAATAACAAAGGCTATCTTCCTTTCGCCCCCAATGTTTCAAACAGATACTGAAAAGTTGGTTAACATGATGCGAACAGCAGAGCCGAGAATCAGTGATGTCACCAACAGCATGGAGCACGCCATTGTCTCCCGGAGTCCCCGTATCCGCTACAACCCTGGCCTGGATGTCAAGCTTCTCTATATACCCCTGGCTAAGTTGCCCACCCCTGTGACAGATTTCATCCTTAGCAGATACTTGCCAAGACCAGCAGACAGTGTTTGAGCTGGCGCGAGCTCAAGGGGTAGCCAGTGGGGGATAGTGGAGAGAGCAAAGGACTGTGGGATCACAAGAGGTGTTCTTATATATCTCATGGGCAGAGAACTACATGCTCAGCTCACTGCCACTGCAGGCTGATGCCTCCTCCCATCTGCTGGGGCCTCTAGAAACCTGATGAGGCCTCTGCTGATTTAGAGAGTTACAGCACAGACCACAAGACCCTTCTCACCTGGCCCTGGAAAGGCCAAGGAAAAGAAAGTCGGCTTCTGCTGAACAACAAGCTGTCACCACCTCAGTAAAACACCATGGGACAATCAAGCCCAAGGAGAGTGTCAGCCCCTCCCTATAGCTCCCTAAGCAGGCGCTGGCTTGTGTATATATGACATATGTAGCATGGTAGTGAGAACTGCTGGAGCTATTCAAAGAAAGTTTAAAATAGTTTTCTTTTCTTTGCATTTCTCTATCTGTAGGTGATTGGGATCCATATAATGCTTGCTTCTTTAATCACCATTGATTAATGTTTCAGGTATTTATTGAGCACTTACTACCTACCATCACCAAAGCTGGTATGTGAAGTGTGTAAACTTGTTTTTTTGGTTTTTTGGTTTTTTTAATTGTTTATCTCATTTTACTTTGTTACAATAGCTAGCAGCAGAGATAGGACAGTGACCAAAGGGACAAAAATCAGAAAAAGGAAATTTGAAGGACCCTGGAGTTTAATAGTTCCCAAACTCAGATGTTCACCAGGATCACTTAGTTATTTGAAATGCATACAGAAGCTGGAGAGAGGGCTCAGAGGTTAAGAGCATTTGTGCCTTGCAGAATCTAGGTTAGATCCCCAGTATCCACACAGTGTCTCACAGCCTCCATAACTCCAGTTCCAGGAGATCTGATGCGTTCTTCTGACCTCCACATGTACCAAGCATGCATGTAATGTGTATTGATACATGCAGGCAAAAACACACATACACATAAAATAAGATAAATCTTTAAAAAGTGAATGTATAAGGAAGCTGGGCATGGTATCTCGTGCCTGTAATCCCAACATGTAGGGGGCTGAGACAAGAGGGTTTTTGTGAGTCTAAGGAAAGACTAGATTACAAAATGAGACACTGTCTCAAGAAACAAACAAAAAACTCATAGGAACCTCAATGTTAGAAAATTTGATTCAATAAATCTGAGGCAGAGCCCAGAACTACAAATTGTATACCAAGAACCTAAATGTTCCTGCATCCCTGGGAGCCAGTGATAGTCCTGCAGGAGAAGCAGCCAGTCAGCTCAGAGTGGGAAGTCATTTCCCCAAAAGCCCCCAGCTAAGTGGCCAAACAAACAAAACCCTTTCCCAGAAGCAGGGATGAACTATTTGTAACATCTTCAAATAAGTCACAGAACTAAACAATTCATGTCTTTCAAAATAGCTACAAACTTCTGGATTATATAAACTTTTAATGAAAAAGGATATTTTTTGATCAAGTTGATATACTGAGTCAAACCCAGAGCCTGAGCATTCTAGGCGAGCACTGACCACTGAGATACATCCCCAGCCCTAGGATTGTAAATTATCTTACTTAGAAGCTCAGGATAGCCTTGAACTTGCTATAACTTTTAATATTCCCTCAAACTCATGATTCTCCTGCCTCTGTTCCCAGAGTGCCATCAGTCCCAACAATAAGAGCAAGTAAATAAATAAATATGTTTAAAATGTTGCTAACTGTTCATGTAATAAAGGTCAAAGTATGATTATTTAAAAATCAAAATGTCTTTAATTTATGTTTCATCAACTTCTGGCTGAGGTTGAAGATAAATTGTTTCTGCAAACTCTTTGAAAATAAGACAACTGTCACAGTTTCTAGGAATTAACATGAAGATACATCTGAGCCTGGAAGGGAACACACTATATAATCCACTACTGTCTGTTAACTTCTATTCCTAGCACCAAATTCAGGCATGGGTAATGGTGCATACCTTAATCGCAGCTCTAGAAGGTAGAGGCAAGAAGATCCAGAGTTTTAAGTCACCCTCTGTTGTGTGTGTTTGAGGCCAGCTTGGATCACATGAAACCCTGTCACAAATAACACAAAAATTGCACTGTAAGGAAACTGTTAGACAATATTTTGAGATGTTCATGTGTAAAGGAGCTCCCAGGCTCCTTTCTATTCCCCCACTCAATTAGGTAGCTAAAGTGAGACTTTACTTAGGACACGATGCTTGACAGAACATAGATTTCCCTCCTCAGCTTTTATTTCCCCCAACTCTGAGGTTGTTAGAGAAATTAAAGACTTTGGAGAATGAAGTACAAATAATGTTACTTCTGGACAGTTAGGTCCTTATCTCCATGAAGCTGCCCTTCCTCCAAAGACATGGCTGGTAAGAGAAGAGGGTTAAGGCTTCTGGCGGAGTTTCTGGAAGCACTTTGGGTCATGGAGAGCCTAGAGAGAACTACTGCTTGCTGAGTGCCTGTGTTCCGGTATATGACAGCCTGGGTAACCTCAGAAAATATTCATATGTCCCACTCTACACTGCAGGAAGGCAGCAGAAATACCCAGCAGAGGGAATATAAACAGCCGCAGCAGACATCTGAGTAACCTGTGTAGTTGGGAAATTTCATTGTAGAAGCTGAGAATGTAGCTCAGTGGTAGAGTACCTGCCTAGTGTGCAAGCAATCCAGGGCTCAACCTCAAACACTTCAGCAAGAAAAAACAGTTCAGTGTTTTGGTCTAAGAGCTACCCCTCTGTGGGGATCAGAGGATGCCTCCAGTGAATATTGAAGGTGTGGATGAAGTCCCAAGTGAACGTGTATTTGATGGGGACCAATACCTAAGAAACATGGGAATTGGCAAAGCTTTCCTCTGGTCCATGTGGATGTTGAAAGCTAGTGCAAAATCTAAGAACTTCCGCTTCCCTCTCCCAATGTTTACGGACTGCTCCACTACAGAGAACTCCACTCAGACTAGCTAACAGCTAGCTCCCTGTGCTCTACAAAGTAAATGGCTTCCATTCTGGGGTTGCTACATAGTAGCAGGTGCCACTCTCATCCAATACTAGCGTCTCTGTACTTCTGTCTCTGTCCCTTTCCTTCTTTTTCATGCTCCAGACAAGTTCCCAAGACCAAACAGTGCTGGAAAAGATACTTGCCCACCTCATAGTAGTTGAAGTATTTTTTTGAGTTTGTGAACTTCGAGACTCTTACCTGCTTCAATGTTATATTTATCCCATCTCATGTTAGGACTACAGTCTTTTCTGTAGCTATTTTTCTAGTTTTAATTTGTGTTTCTTCTTCTTGGTGCTTAATATAACTTTTCTTAATTGTTAAATCAGAATACAAAGTAACAGGCTTTTTCCATTTAAAAAAATAATTATTTCTTTGATCAATCCCATGCAGTTTTTATCACTAATGCTCTGTAGTAAAGCTTGAAGTCAGGGATGGTGACTCCCCTAGCTGTTCTTTTATTGGTAAGAATTGTTCTCTCTATTCTGGTTTTTTTGCCTTTCCAGATGAATTTGAGAATTGCTCTTTCCATGTCTTTGAAGAATTGTGTTGGGATTTTGATGGGGATTGCATTGAATCTGTAGATTGCCTTTGGTAGGATGGCCATTTTTACTATGTTAATTCTGTCAATCCATGAATACGGGAGATCTCTCCATTTTTTGAGGTCTTCTTCGATTTCTTTCTTGAGAGACTTGAAGTTGTTGTCACACAGGTCTTTCACTTGTTTGGTTAGAGTTACCTCAAGACATTTTACACTATTTGTGGCTATTGTGAAGGGAATTGTTTCCCTAATTTCTTTCTTAGCCTGTTTATCCTTTGTGTAAAGGAAGACTACTGATTTATTTGAGTTAACTTTATATCTGGCCACTTTGCTGAAGTTGTTGATGAGCTAGAGAAGTTCTCTGGTAGAATTTTTGGGGTTACTAATGTATACTGTCATATCATCTGCAAATGGTGATACCTAACATTTTTTTAGGCTAGGTGTAGTAACCCAGCCTTCATGTCTTTAATCCTAACAAGACAGGAGGCAGAGGCAGGTAGATCTCTGTGAGTTCAAGGCTAGCCTGGTCTACATAGTAAATATATGATAGCCAGAACTACATAGTGAGACCCTGTCTTAGAAAAAAATTAATGTTTTTATTTAATTTTTTAGAATGTGATACAATATATTTCTATCGTACTCATCTCACCCCTCAGTTCCTCCCAGATCATCTTTCACCATCTCCCTATCCAACTTCATATTCTTTATCTTAGAACAAAATAGGAATTCAGTTTGTGTTAGCAGGCTACTCATGGGATTGGACTTGCCCTGGAGACTGGTCAATCTACCAGATGTCACTCCTTGAAGAAAAATGACTCCCCTGTCCCAACAGTAATCAGATGCCAAGTTCCTCAGCAAGCCATGCTCACTTTCCCTCCTCCTACACTGGGATTTCATCTGGCTTGAGCTTGTGCAGGGCTTGTGCACTCTCTCACAAGCTCTGTTAGTTCATATGTGCACCTATCCTGCTGTCTGGAAAAGTTTCCCTGAAGTCATCTACACCTCTGGCTCTTAAATCTTCCTGCCTTCTCTTCCTCCTAGATCCCTGAGCCTTGGAGGACTGAGCATTTCCATGTATATTGAGAAGTTGTGAGTTTCTGTTAATTGTCCTCTCCAGAAGGAAGACAAGGGTTGAAGGATGCACCGATTTATGATTATTGCAATGTTATTCCTTTGTCCACTTAGCAGAATAATAGTAGTAGATTTCCCATAGGAACCATCACCTAGTCACAGTTTTGTGGCCTCATTGACAGTGTCAGATATGCAGGCCTTCAAGCCCACTTGAAAATGACACTTGTGCCACTATTTCATGGGGCGGGAGGGTCACATCTGACCAGGCAGGCTGCCATCATAACCTGTAGGGTTCAGAGCTGGGTGAGATTTGGTGTCGATTTTTCCCTTCTGGTCACCTGCACAGCCCTTTCCAGCACTATGAATGCTAGCCAATAGGTACCGGCTATATTTCTCCATGTTCTATGACTCAGGTAGGTGGTGTCTTCAGCAACAGGCTCTCCATCAGGTTCTGTAGGTAACCAATAGCACAGCCACTGATGTAATGTTTGGGGTGGGGTTCTATGGAAACCTACCGGCCAATGACTCAAAAAGTGTTAATCCATTCTGGATACTAGAGGTTTGGTTTGGTAATGTATAGTATCTACATGAGGTACTCTTCTCTGTCTCAGTCAGGGTTTACTGCTGTGAGCAGACACCATGACCAAGACAACTCTTAGAAGGACAGCATTTAATTGGGGCTGGCCTACAGGTTCAGAGGTTCAGTCCATGATCATCAAGGTGGAAGCATGGCAGCATGCAAGCAGGCATGGTGCAGGAGGAGCTGAGAGTTCTGCTTCTTCATCTGGAAGCTTCTAGGAAAATACTAACTTCCAGGCAGCTAACAAGGGTCTTAAAGCCCACACCCACAGTGACATGCCTACTCCAACAAGGCTACACTTCCTAATAGCTTCCCTATGCCAAGCATATACAAGCCATCACATCCTCCCTGTAGAGTGTAACTCCACTTACAGTCTTTTACTATATATAATAAAATAAATGTTATAAATGTATATTAAGAGGCATTTACAGCAGTAGGATTCCATATGGCTTTTTCAAAGGCCCTTAGTGCTAGTTACCCCTTCCTCAGACTCACTTTTACTAATTAACTTTGTTCTTGGACATTTTCATACATGTTTGAAGTGCATTTTACATCATTCTCACCTGCTAACCTCACTCCTCTCTACAAATGCTCTTCTGTGTTCCTGTCTTAAAAGTTCACTTACTCAGCATTCTTGATACTTACTCAGCATTTTCCTCACTCACTCAGCACTTTCCTCACTTACTCAGCATTTTCCTCACTTACTCAGCACTTTCCTCACTTACTTAGCACTTTCCTCACTTACTCAGCACTTTTATCACTTACTCAGCATTCTCATCACTTTCCCAGCACTTTTTATCACTTGGTATTCTCATCACTGTGCCTCCCAAGTTTTTAAAGCAGGTAGTAATTTACATTTTGTATACTTAAATTACAATAAATAAATTATTTATTACAATAAATTAATTACAACAAATTAATTATTTATTATCCTTGGTGTGTTGTGCAGCATAATAGGTTTCATTGTGACATTTTCATACAAAAAACTCCACATAGAAAAAAATTACATAAAAACAAATATATTCATTTATGTGTAACAATTTAATGAGGACTTTGGAGTTTTTATGTTGTTTGAGTTTTGGGGAGTTTTTTCAGTGCTGGGGATCAAATCCAGAGCCTTGCATTCATACTCCACCACTGAGCTACATCCCAGCACCCAAGTCTTCCAATATAAGAGCACCTAGCAACAGAACCTATGGAGATGCAGGCTGATCTGTCATTCTAGAAAATTCTCTTGTCCACCTTGGGCACTGATCCTTCCTCCCCACCCTAGTCCTTCCACATTTGCTTTGTGCCTGCCATTAGGAAGGTCACTTTCTACACAGAGTGGATGAGTTGGAATGAACTAGAGAAAGAGACAAGCAAATCCAGAGCTAACGAGAGACATGTCACAATTAGAAAAGTGAATAAAAATTAGCATTTATTGGACAGAGCCCATCTCAAGGCAGGCTTGTTTTCCACACAACCATTAAAAAAATGTTTTTTTAAATCTCTGGAACAAGTACCAGGACGTTGCTCCTGATTTGCAGAGGAGGAAACCAAGGGTCAGAGCCATTAAGCGATCGGCACATGTTTACAGTTGGTAGGTATAGTCGGACCCCTAGCCCTGTGGATTTGAAGTCCCGACTCTCTACAACAGCAACTCCTCCCAGAGTCCTCACATCATGCCACGAGGGCTTAATGTTCTAGATCTGATGACAAAGAGCCTAGGCCCAGAGAGTATTGTTAGCTGCCCTACAAGGGATGAGCAGAGCAGACTCTGGGTTCTAGAACACCGCTCTTTACCACACACCTTGCTTTATTTCTTCTTTGTCCACCTGTTTAGGACCAGCAGGGAGTAACAGGGCTCACTTCCATTTCACAGCATCTCCCCTTATAGCTTTTCTTGAGCCTTTCTTCCAGCTCATTCCTTAGGATCCCCTGCCCCTCCAGGGACTTCTCTTTCCTGGGCATTATGAGGTCCCTTTAGAACCTTAACAGGTTCCCAACCTCAAGGTGGAAGGAAAAAATAAGTGGCTGTTCCTGCTGGCCAACTTGTCAGAGATTTCTGCACAAGGACAGAGTGCTCACTGCCTCTGCACTCCAACACACAGGGTGTTAACGGCAAACTCAGAATAACAAGCACAATGTTCCTTTTTTAATTTCTCATGTGATGCAGAAGATGAAAATGGGCTGCAAATAAACAATTTCAGAGGCAGAACTGAGACCCTACTGACAACCTATCAGAAAGCTTTATACATGGAGGCTGGTGAGATGGCTCACTGGGTAAGAGCACTGAGTGCTCTTCCAAAGGTCCTGAGTTCAAATCCCAGCAACCACATGATGGCTCACAACCATCCGTAATGAGATCTGACGCCCTCTTCTGGTGTGTCTGAAGACAGCTACAGTGTACTAATAATAAATAAATCTTTTTTTAAAAGCTTTATACATGAGAAGCTGACAGCTTATCAGGGGGCTTTTTACATGAGGATCTGACTGCCAGCCTATCAGAGGGCTTCGTTCATGAGGAGCTGACAACCTATCAGAAGGCTTTGTACATGAGGAGCTGACAATCTATTAGAAGGTTTTGTGCATGAGGAACAGTGACAAATCTCTCTGATAGTAATTCTTTTTAATTTTGCTGGAAAAGAAAGATCTAAATGTTTTATCTCTACTTCTTTAAAATTAAAAACAATTTATTTATTGGGTATACTTTCACGCGTGTGTGCATGTGCACACACACACACATACTGGGGCACCCTCGGGGGCCAGAAGACAACTCCAGACATCAGTTTTTTCCTTCTGCCATGTAGGTCTCAGATATTAAACCCAGATCCGAATGTTTGGTAGCAAATGCGTTTACCAGCCCATTTGTGGATCTCTCTAGTGAAGGAGAAGCAGCTCAAGTATGACCCTTTAGCACCTTGGGTGTCAAGGCAGGTGCCGGAGAGCAATCTTAAAGGCATTGATGATTTAATAGTGAGATGTGACTCAACCTTTGGGGACCTGCTGGACAGACCGCTGAACATGTGTGGCTTGTAGCTGATGGCTGTGAGATGGTTACCATGAATGTCACCAAGACAAGGAACAGTAGGCACTGTAGCTGTCCAGAGACTGAAGCACTGCTGAGAGAACTAGATGTGAGGTTGGTTTGTTTTCTCCTAATCTGCATGCTCCCGATCCCAAACAGCCCCTCAGGGAGACAGCACCAATGTTCCTAACAACAAAGAGGCATCAAAACAGTAATTTGGTTCCTGCCCCATACTTAATGTTGAACCCTGCACCTTGCACATGCTGGACAAGTTTTCTGTCACTGAGGTACCATCTCTGCCCACGAGTTTTGCTCTTATTGTGTGTTGAAGGAACAGTGCTTTGGATCCAAGAAGATATAATTCCAGTTAGTCACTCTCTGTGGGATGTGGCTGCAATTGTGTGCTGTATATAAGTACAAGCTATTCTGTATTATATACATCTACAGAATATCATGGTTTAATCAAGTACCTTTGTATACAGCATCCATGTCTTATTGAAGAAACTTGATTTCATGCTAGATCTTTTTAGTAGTCCGTTGTTTGTTTTATGAGACAGAATCTCACTCTGTAGCCCATGCTAGCCTGAAACTCACCATGTAACCCAGGCTGGCCTCAACCCTAAGGCAAACTTCCCAGTTGCTATTATTATAGGTGTGAGTTGTCACACCCAGTTCATTTGAGCGTTTTTGAATGGCTTTTTACCTCCCCATTCCAGTTCTTTGCTCATAGCTCTGGCACATGCTGTTGCAATCATATATGAGAGTTGAAATCCAGATACCTACGTTAAGACTCTGTGTCCTCTTGGTCAAGTTATTAATTCCTCCTGAGTCAGTGCCTTTCCTGGTAAAATAGGAATAACAATGTCTCTCCAGGAGGCGACAGTAGAGTGCATGAGCTATAACACATCACAGAAAAACTTTGTAAAAGAAGAGGGGAGACAGCTCTGTTTAGGCAAGTGCATAAACCTGAATTCAGATCCTCCAGACCCACATCAAAAGCTGGGTAGGGCTGCATGCATCTGTAACCTAAACTCAGGGGTGGACAGGACAGTTCTCCAGAGCTCTGGGAGATTCAGTGAGTTTCCTGGTCCAGTAAGAGACTCTATTTCAAGTGATTAATGAAGGAAGACACTGAACATCAACCTTTGAACTCTACATACATGTATATGTGTGCATGCATACACAGAGAGAGAGAGAGACAGCCTGATAGAGGGAGAGACAGGGAGACAGACAGACAGGCAGACAGACAGACAGGCGGAGGGGGAGAGAGAGAGAGAGAGAGAGAGAGAGAGAGAGAGAGAGAGAGAGAGAGAGAGAGAAAGAGAGGGAATACAACTGGAACTCACAGGCCAGCCTCAGCACCTTGTCTTCTGTGCAGCAGGAAGCCAGTTTATGTGGAGAGGAAACTGTTGTGCTCACACACACAACTTCCCTTGTCCATCCTAAAGTCATCTGATAACTGGATCAGCATCCAGCATGTTAGTCGGGCAATTAGAAAAGGAAGAAGGCTGTGAGCAGTGGTGATGGCCCCAGACTTCACAGGAGGTTGGTATGAGAGGCAATTAGGAAGGATTAAGTGACTAAACATTTGGAACCACTTCTGCAGAGCAAGTCACACTTGCCTTTCAAAGGACACCTTAACTTTACAGTCATGGAAGAAGTCTTCCTGGGGTTACGTCTCCCCTGTCATGTATTTGCTGTGACCTTGAGCAAAGTATTAACCTCTCTGTGCTTCACTTTTCTCTCACACAAATCAAGGGTAATAATAGTATTAACGTAATGGGGTTATTATAAAGATTAAAGCTAATAATGAGTAAAGTACACAGAACAGGGCATAGCCTACAGTCAAAGATGTTATGTGATCAGTTCTCTCACCCTGAAGTGCTGCTTGTATTGCCACCTTGGGGTGGCAGAGACGACACTGAGGAAGGTTGCAATGGGCAAGCCCTCACCTCAGTGACACAAACACCAGCACAGAGTAGGTTTGTCCCACTGCCCAGCCAAGGCCCCATACTTCATCTCTCCTCATCATTAGATTCTTTTTGTTCTGTGTTCCTTGTTGTTGCCTATCCCCCACCCCTTCCGGTGGGAAAACTGGAGTTCCTGAGAACTGAAAGCTCTTTTAAGGAGGTCTGCTCTGACAAGAAACAGAGAAGTAGAGCCAAGAGAATCTACCCACCAGGGCTGAGGAGCTAATGTGAAGTACTTGCTTTGACAGCATGAGGACCCAAGTTCAAGCTCCAGAACCCACAGTTTAAAAAGCTGGGTGAGTTCCCATACATTCCTCATCCAGCCCACCCCAGAGATGAGATTACCCAACTGGAAGGGAACTCTTTAGTCTCTGCAACTTTTCTGTGAGTCTAAAGTCATTCTAAAATAAAAGTTTATTTAATTAACACACACACACGCACACACATACACACACACATACACATACACATGCACACACATACACACACACACACACACACACACACACACACGCTGGTGAACCAGGCATGGTGGTGTTCATTTAACTCAGGAGGCAGAGGCAGGTGGGTCTCTGTGAGTCCAAGGCCAGCCTGGTCTACATAGTAACTCCAGGACAGCCAGGGCTGTGTAGAGAGACATTGTCTTAAAAAAAATTTTTTTAATTAAAAATATGGGTGAGGGGCTGGAGAGATGACTCAGTGGGTAAGAGCACTGACAGCTCTTCCAGAGGTCCTGAGTTCAATTCCCAGCAACCACATGGTGGCTCACAACAATCTGTAATGGGATCTGATGCCCTCTTCTGGAGTGTCTGAAGGCAGCTACGGTGTACTCATATAAATAAAAATAAATAAAATCTTTTTAAAAAAAATCTGGGTGTGATAGCTCATGCTTATGAGCCCAGCACTGGGGAGGGGGTGACAGGTGGTTCCCTGGGGAGGGGTGACAGGTGGTTCACTGGTGAGGGGGTTCCCTGGGGAGGAGGTGACAGGTGGTTCCCTGGGGAGGAGGTGACAGGTGGTTCTCTGGGGAGGAGGTGAGAGGTGGTTCCCTGGGGAGGAGGTGACAGGTGGTTCCCTGGGGAGGGGGTGACAGGTGGTTCCCTGGGGAGGGGGTGACAGGTGGTTCCCTGGGGAGGGAGTGACAGGTGGTTCACTGGGGAGGGAGTGCTGGCCAGCCAGCTTGATGAGCTCCAGGCCAATGTGAGACATAGAAACATTGTTCCAAAAGACAAGGTGGGTGGTTCCTGAGGAATGACATTCCAAAGTTGTCATCTAGCCTCCACTCATGTGTACTTGCACACACAAAGATGCAGAACAGACATATGAGAGAGTCTGAAAGAGAGGAGGGAAACAGATGGACAGACAAACAAGGGACCAATGGGCAGAGACAGAGGCAGAGAGACAGAGTCCATTATTGTAAAGATGAGAGAAAAATACTTGAGTAGAAAAAAAAAATGTCACAAGAGGGAACTTTTAGCTGCTGTCCCCCCCTTAGCCTCCTAAAACTGACTGCCTCTTGACCAGTCACTATGAAGACCAGGTTCCATCTTTACCCATTTTCTGTTGCTAATAACAAAATCATTGTCCTAGTTGGTTTGCTTTGGTTTGGTTTGGTTTTGGTTTTGGTCAACTTGGCATGAGCTAGAGCTATTTAGGAAAAGGAACCTTCAATTGAGAATAAATATCAAATTGCCTGTAGGCAAATCTGTAGGGCATTTTCTTGATTAGTGACTGATAAGGGAGGGTCCAGCTGTGTGTGGTGCCACCTCTCAGGCAGGTGGTCCTGGGTGTACAAGAAAGCGCTTGCTGAGCTCCAGCTGAGGGAGAAGTGGGGTAAGAAAGGAGGTGCCCATACCATGGCGCGAACAAAGCAGACTGCCCGCAAGTACAAGAAACAACGGGCTACGAAAGCTGCTCGCAAGAGTGTGCCCTCTATGGAGGGGTAAAGAAACCTCGCCGTTCCAGGCCTGGTACTGTGGCACTCCGTGAAATCAGACACTGTCAGAAGTTCACTAAACTTCTCATTTGCAAGCTCCGTGTTCAGCATCTGGTGCCAGAAATTGCTCAGGACTTCAAGACAGATCTGTGCTTCCAGAGTGCAGCTATTGATGCTTTGCAGGAGGCAAGTGAGGCCTATCTGGTTGGCCTTTTTGAACATATCAACCTGTGTGCCAAACATGTAACAATCATGCCAAAAGATATCCAGCTAGCACAACACACATATAAAGAACATGCTTAAGAGTCCACTATGAGGGGAAACATTTCCTTCTCAAAAAAGTTTTTTTCCTCTTCTTCCTGTGGTTCTGAATGTTAGATATTTTCCCATGGAGTCAAAGGTACCTAAGTATATGATTGCGAGTGGAAACATAGGGGACAGAATCGGGTATTGGCAGTTTCTCCACGATCATTTGTGTGTGAATTTTTAATATAAATGCAAGATGCAAAGCATTAATGCAAGCAAAATGTTTCAGTGACACATTTCAACAGTTCAACTTTATAACAATTATAAATAAACCTGTTAAAATTTTCTGGACAATGCCAGCATTTGAGTTTTTTTTAAAATAAGTAAATTTCTTATTGATGGCAACTAAATGGTGTTTGTGGCATTTTGATCACACAGGAGACTCCATCCACTCACTATACTTTTCTGAGTTGTCCTATATGCAACCACATGGTTTTAAAGATTTATTTATTTATATGAGTACACTGCAGCTGTCTTTAGACACACCAGAAGAGGGCATCAGATCTCATCACAGATGGATATGAGCCACCATGTGGTTGCTGGGAATTGAACTCAGGACCTCTGGAAGAGCAGTCGGTGCTCTTAACCACTGAACCATCTCTCCAGCCCACCACATGGTTTTAATGTTGTCTGTCTTCTGTGCTATTCCTGTAAGTTTGATATTAAAATACATTAAACAACAACAAACAAAAAAAGCAAATTGAGCAAGCCGTTTAATAATCCCCTCCATGGCTTCGACTTCAGCCCCTGCCTCCAGCTTCCTCCTGCTTTGCATTCCTGCCCCACTCTCTCCATGATAGACTTACCAAGAACTAGAAGCTGAAATAGACTCTCTCCTCCTCAGGTTGATTTTGGTCATGGTGCTTTATCACAGCAGGAAAACCCCTAACTAAGACAACCAAAGACTGGGTAAGTTACAAAGAAAGAAGCTGGGGGCTGGCAAGATGGTGAAGGTCCTGAGTTTGGATCCCAGCAACCACACGATGACTCACAACCACCTGTAATGAGATCTGACACCCTCTTCTAGTGCATCTGAAGACAGTTACAGTGAATTACGCTGGAGCGAGCGGGCAGGAGCGAGTGGGCCATCCTGAGTTCAATTCCCAACAGCCACATGATGGCTCATGGCCATCTGTACAGCTACAGTGTACTCATATACATAAAATAAATAAATAAATATTTTTTAAAAAAAAAAAAGAAGCTTATTTTGGTTTACAGTTCCAATCCGAGGTCAAAGGGTAGCTTTGCTGATGGCCTCAGAGTCCTGAGATGGTGCTGTGCACGACATGGCAAGAGACTAACCAAACTGGTTTTAATAGCAGGCCCACTTTCCAGGTAGCCCATTCAATCATTAATCCACTCACCCATTAGTCACTGGATGGATCAATCCATTCAGGAGAGCAAGAGCCCTAGTCACCAAGAACAGGTTCCTTTGTCTGACCTCTTAATGTTTCATAAGGGAAAATCCAATATGAGGCTCAGGGTGGGACAAACCATAGAAGTTTCCAGCTCAAACCTCATAATTTTCATCACCCTGAAGCTCAGACCTGCCCCCATTAGAACCAAGCTCAAAAAAAATATTATTTTGTGTCAATACCTAAAGTCATTAATTGTAATCAATACATAGTGGCTCGGGGCCCTGGGACTGGCCTGGGTGAGAGGCTGGTTCCTGATTAATCACCTCAGGTTAAGAGCAGATGGAATCTCCAAAATGACATCATCTACCACTTAGACCATGTGCTAAGAGGATTTCCCAGAAAGACAGACAGGGATGCAAATGATGTTTCTGGCCCATAATGTAAAGCATGAGGTTCCAAAGTTGCACCAAAATAACCAATGAAAACATACATGACCATCGCTCTTTCTTTCATTTGAAAATAGAAAACACCTCTATGAATCTGCCAGAGGGCCTGATGTCTTGTGTCTTTTCTCTCTGCCATCCCATGGTCTAAGATGGCACCAGCCAGCCAGAAGGAGGAGGAGGAGGACACAGCATGGTTTGCACAACTCACTTGGACTCACGTGCACTGGCCGGACCTTAGTCACCTTGAGAAAGGCTAAGGCGGCTTGGCCTTCTAGACAGCCACATTCTCAATTAGAAGTTGTGTTATTATGGGAAAGAGGGTGGCGGTCTCTGCCCCGGAGAGGACGCCAGGCCTTTGGTTGTATGGTCAGGAAAAGTATCTTCCTTCATAGGTAAATCATTACTGGTTCTTTGGTTTCTTTTTTTAGTAGTCTTGTTGAGGTGTAATTTTGGTACCATTAAATTCTCTGAATTTGATGCAAGTGCTTAGTTTGATTATTTTAATTAAACTTATGCAAGTGTTTAACTGCATCTAAATCTAAATCTACTGTATCTAAATCTACTTCTATGTCAGGGATCATCCACTAGTAGAAATGTCATATAAGCAAATCACACTGTAGGTAGCCCTTTCTGTCTAGCTTTCTGCTTAGTACCTGGGGATTTATTCAGGTTATTTTATATGTTTTCAATGGCCATCTTCTCTTAGTTGTTGAACTATCTCCCATGGCATGGCAATACCACTTTGTGCTTACCTATTTACCAGGCATGAATATCCACTTGTTTCTAGCTTAGAGCTCCTATCCCTGATGTTACTAAAAGCATAATCCCATCTTTGATGCTGATGTACACAGCTGTAAGCCCAGCACTTGGGAAGTGGATATAAAAGGATTAGTAGTCCCAGGCTAACCTTTGCTACATTGCAAGTTTAAGGTCAGCTTGGGCTATGTGAGAGCCTGTGTGTGTGTGTGTGTGTGTGTGTGTGTGTGTGTGTTTGTGTGTATATGTATGTGTATATTATATATGTGTATGTGTATATATATATGCTATCTCTGAGTGTACGCAGCTTTCATTTCTCTAAAGTAGGTATACAGAAGTTACACAACTGGGTAGTGAATTGTCCCTAACTTCTTAAGAAATTTTCCAGTTGAATTTTACATTCCCACTAGCAACATATGCTGGCTCTATCTTCTCTATGTGCTCATCAGCACTGGGCATAGTTAATCTCTTGGATTACAGTCACCCCAGTAAGAATGTTGTGTCATTCTATGGTGGTTTTAATTTGCATTTCCCTACTAATATGCAATGCTGAACACATAGCAAGCTGTGAAATCCCATTGAAGCACTGCTTTGGTTTCAGCTAACAAATTATTATGTATCATATTTTCATTTCCATTCAGTGCATTTCCTAATTTCATGTGTGTGTGTGTGTGTGTGTGTGTGTGTGTGTGACTGTGTGTGTGTGTATCTATGTGTGTGTCTGTGTGTATGTGTGTGTGCATGTCTATGTGTGTGTGCCTGTATGTGTGTCTTGTGTCTATGTGTCTCTCTGTGTGTCTATGTGTGTATGCACTGTACACGCCTAAGTGCATACACAGATGTACTGTCAATTTGCTTTCTAAAGCAATCCATCTCTAGCTTCTGTGACCAGTAACCCATATCTGAGGTGTCCCAGTGAAAGCTCTAGATGAACCTACTGGAAATATTCTCCATGTCAAAAATTAAAAGCCATTTCATACCCAGTCGTTCATCTGACTTATGTGGCAACATCTGCCTGGAGGTAGAAGCCTGCTCAGGCCGGGGACCAGTGCTGAACATGCCATAGCTCTCACACTAGAGAAACTTTGGATACCAGGGAAGGACATGGTTGAATGAGCAGCTACTCACATGATAAGTGCCATAGAACAAAGTCAACAGGCTGTTACAGAGGTTGGTGTGCAGCAGGGATAGGTAGTCTAGACTGGGGGGTCAAAGGACTCGGGAGAATCACAGTCTGGACTAAGACTAAGGGGGAGTCAGCACTGACCAGAAAGTTAGCAGGCTTGCACCTCATATTAACGATGGCTATTCAAAGCCAAGAGGGTTCAGCTTGACCCCTCACCTACTTGTTTTCACCTCCTCCATCTATGGGATTTGGTGTGGCCCTCTAGAAACAATGGCTCTTTATTGGTTTGTTTTCTGTAGCCCAAGATGGTCTCAGTAACTATGTAACTGAGTAACTTTGTAACTATGTAACTGAGGAAGCTCCTACCTACGCTGCCATCCCTGGCTCATTTTCAAATTTGTTTGAGACAGATGGATTTAGACGACTAGGCATGTGGTAACACCAGTAACACCAGACCTGATGATGGAGGAAAGCCCTGAAATTCCAGGTAGCTTCCACATTAACATGTTAAACCAGCTGTCTGGGTTTCTCTAGATAAGCATCATACACCTCATGGGACTGGATTTAGAATCCTAACTTCTAGTTCCTGGTCAAACTACTGAGTAAGGCAAATTCTGTCTCTGTTTCAAGTCTTTGTTAATAGCAGCAAGAAGGGGTACTCCAGCTTGCAATTGTGTCTTTCCTCTAGTATGGTAAAAGACACATACTAGAGGAAAGTTTTAACAAGTTCCATTTGTTTTTAATTCAAAACCAAATGGAAGAGATTCTTGAATGGGAGGTGCCACAGAGAGTAAGCTCAGATCCTCACTAAAATGAATGAGATTTTATAAAACACTTCAGGGGAGCCCACACTGGCCCCCAAATTCACTAAATAGTTGAGGGTGACCTTGATAATGACTGCTCTTTCTGGTAAAACACCCATTTACATAAAATAGAATAAAAATTTTAACTGAAAAAATGTAAGCTTATGAAACATTGGAAATAAGTCATTCATTTAGTCAGAGCAAAATAAAAGCAAATAAAGTCAGTTATTAAAACAAAACAAACAGAAGAGACTCATTTTCCACTAAGAAAGACAGCTTGAGGCACCAGATCTAATCTATTTCTCCTAGCCTGTATCTTCTTTTTCTGTAATTCAGTGGGACCTGTGAGAATGAAGCTGACAAATGAGGTGGACTGAGTCTCATGCAATAATTGACTTTATTCAGATTCTCAGGCAATTTATACTCTGGGGGTTAAGAAAGGTCAACTGAGGGAAGTTCTCATGAGTTCAGGCTATATACAATCACAAGGATAAGCCCCACGTGGAAAAAAAAAAACATTTTTCCACAGAAGCATATAAAGGATAGTTTAAACATTAATTGAATAACAGCAGCAAGCAATAGTGCTCTGTCTGAAGCAAGCGCACTCCGCTACACCTCTGAGGAGTGTGAGACCGCGTTCGAAGGACGCTTCTGTGAGTTGAGAAGCTGAGGTCATGAGATGCTTGCTTTCTTGGAGTGTTCTCACAAGCACTCAGAGTTCTCCCATGACTCCACTTCCGGGCTGTGTTCTGACAACACAGATCCACAGAATCAATGTCCTCCTCTTCGGACATTCTCATGTACTGCACACACACACACACACACACACACACACACGTGCACACACACTCACACAATCAAAAACAAAAATTTAATTTAAAAAATATGAAGAAAAATATTTATTATCTTTTATCAAAATTATAAACAAGAAAAGTAAACTATATATTTGATGAATGTATTTTAGGTATAGGCTCATTAGAAAAGTTTACATACAATTTCAATTCAATTTTAGTGAGCACTCAAATTTTCATTGTTGCTGTTGTTGTTTTTGTTTTGTTTTGTTTTGTTTTTCTTAGGACATGTATCCCAGAGTAAACTATATTTCACATTACCGGTTGAGAGAAACCTAGAAGCTCTCTGTCTCCAGAGGCTTGCCCAGGTGCCTAGCCTGATCTTCTTAAACTATCCCCACTCAGAGTCCTTTTCATCAGAGAAATTTTGATAACACTCTAACTAAATAATCAAACTGTTTTAGTTATGGTTCCATTGTTGTGATGAGACACCATGACCACAACCACTCTTATGAAGGAAACATTTAATTGGGGCTGGCTTGCAGTTCTAAGGTTTAGTCCATTGTCATCATGGCAGGAAACTTGGTGGCACACAGGCAGACATGGTGCTGGAGGAGGAGCTGAGAGTTCTACAGCTAGGTTTGCAGACAGCAGAGAGAGAGAGCAACACTGGGCCTGCCTTGAGCACCTGAAACCTCAAAGCCCAGCGACACACTTCCTCCAACATCCTAACAGTGCCACTCCCTATGAGCCTATGGAAGCCATTTTCAAACCATTACACAAACATACACTGATATAATTCATATAGAAACCTACTTTATAACAGTTATTAGATTTGAATACTAATGATATGGGTGAGCTTATTTATTTTCACATAAAAATTGAATCTTGGTTATACTGCAGATGAAAGGAATCTTAAACATTTTTCAGAGTTGAAAATTTTATGATTTTATAACTGTTAATGCTCAGACTATTTCCTGGATAAATATGTTATACAAGGTTTCAAAAGCATCAGAAATACACAGGATATGGCATTTATAATAATTTCACTATTATTAAATTTTTGACTAAGAGACATGTCAGCTCCTGTGGTACCCCCTTCACAGTTCAAAGAAGATATTAAGCATCATAACTTCCATGTGGAGTTGTTCCAGTTGTGGCAAAGTAGCCACTGGGCAAGAATTGCCCTAACTCATCTACTGTCCAGGAAAAGACATAGGATGTGGGATAGTCAACAGCTTAGCTCTGCCAAGACAGAGTAAGCTAGCCCTTCATAATTCCTGCTACACCTAAGGTCTGTCAGATGGTTCTGGGTTGGAAGGCTGAAGACAGCTGCTCCAATATTATGAGGAAGATAGAGGACTGTCCAGGTATCAGCTGTCTCTACAAACTGGTTACATTTTGGAAGCTATGTGTTTGTGCTTCCTATATATTTAGGTAACATTTAATTCATTCTTGGATCTCTGACAGGATTGAAGACTAATTACAGTCTCATAATCAAACTTAAATTGTTTAGTATTGAAGAAGATGATGTAGATTTGAAAGGATGGGTTTCAGATGGTAATGTGCATTAAAATCAAAACATAATTCAGGTATAGAATTGTAAACTCTTTAAGTTAGGATAGATGTTAGAGTAATGTACCTAAATTGACAAAAATTGATGGAGTGGACCTTATTAGTGTATATTATACCTTGTAGTTATATATAGTTATAACTATGTTCATTGTACATCTGAGAGAAAAGTCCTTTTTAATGGATGAAAAGGAGAAGTGTTATCAATTTTGGTTTATTGCTTATATTGTATTTATTGGGTTCCCAAATTACACAGCAATTCACACATCTGTGTGTGAAACATTGAAGGTCCCTGCCCCCAGCTGGTTCTAATTGGTAGATAAAGTGCCACTGACCAATGGCTAGACAGAGAGACAGAGGTGAAACTTTAGATTTCCTGGGCAAGAGAACTTTAGCTTTCCGGGTAAGGGAGAAGGATTTAGAAGCAGGAAGATAGGACTTGAGAGCTGGAGAAGTGGGTGTGTACAGCCTTGTAAGAGGGAGCCCCATTTGGGTCTAGGGTAGCAGAAATGGATTTTAGATTTTGGTAAATAATAATTCAGGAGTATCAGAGGGAAGGCATTAGCAATGTGGAAGTTTGGGAGTGGCTCCACCATTGAGGGCTGCTTAGGGCATATTTAAAAATAAAAGTCTCTCTCTCTCTCTCTCTCTCTCTCTCTCTCTCTCTGTGTGTGTGTGTGTGTGTGTGTGTGTGTGTGTGTGTGTGTGTGTGTGGTGTGTGTGTGTGTGTGTGTGTGTGTGTCTGTCTGTCTGTCTTTTATTCGAGAATCCAGAGCATTTTGGTGGGGGATGAGGCACTCAGGCAGCTGCTGGTGGAGCAGAGCAATTTGAGTAGCATCAATTAATTTATGCAACAATAACCCTCCATCCCTGCTGACTCAATGATATGGGCATGGCATAAATGCAACACTTACAATATCCCAGCAGATCTGGGAATTCAATTCAAAAGAGTGGAGGAGATTCGACCCAAAAGGAGCCCCAACACATTCAGCCTTGGCGTCTGAACCCAAGAAGGTGATCTGTGGCTCTTTGAGTGGTGTCTAGTTCACAAGAGAACAGAATCAAATGGAAAGATTGGGTCAGAGATGGCCAGTTTGGGGAGAGAGATTTTAGCTTTTTCAAAGAGGCCATATTATCTTTGGCAAAATCATGTCAACAAGAAAGGAAGTCAACAGAGGTCTGAGCATGGGGTTGGCAAAGCTAGAAGAAAGAAAAGGCGTGTCAGTTAACTGAGGAATTTTCAAGGGCAGTGGGGGATGCTAAGTGCAAATGGGACAGATAAAGTTGAAAAACATAAAAGCCATTCTTTTAATTAAGCTGAATGCAGACTCTACAGCTCTTTGAGAAATGAAATAACCACAGTTTCAAATCACTTCCTGGCTCTTTTTTTCCCAAAAGTACTCACTCAGAATGATTGAGAATGGAAATGCATAAGAAACTGGGCATAATGGTACATACATGCCTGTAATCTCACCATCTGGGAGGATGAAGGAGAATCCTGAGCTTGGGGCCAGCCTGGGCTGCATAATGACCCCACGTCCCAAAACAATAACAACTAAAAAACTAAAAGACTTTCATGGCAAAGGATACGATAAGGATGGCGCACAGCTGCAGACCCCTGGAGATGCACAGCTACCCCTACACGCAGCTGAGGGTGACCCCGCCCACAGTATGTGAACACCAGGTCTTTGAGGTCTTGCCAGGCCTGGACACTTGGGCTGACAAAACAACAGCCCCTTGGTTATTGCAAATTCATTCTTGTTTTATTTGGCATTTCCTTAGTCAGTGGATCGACCACATCTCATTTATTTACTGATATTTCTCTTGTGTGGTATTTCTCTTGTGTGGTTTTCTAATTGAGCAGTGGAGTTTCCTACCCCCAAAAAGCTCTTACGACTTTATTAACCAAGGACTCTTACCTCGATACTTTCCAGTCTCTCCTCGGAGCTTCTTGTATAAGGCTGGACACCCTTCCAGTCACCTGCTGTGGTATGTAGAGATATTGCTCACAATTGCTAAATACCCACTAGTGACTATACAAATACATTTTTGTAATTTAAAATTTTCTAGTTCTAGGGTAAAGGCCAGAAATTTTTTTTTTTACTTTATAAAACTTAGACCTGTACACTAGCTGCCATTATACAATTGGAAATTGGCAGAAAAAATAAGAAAGTGTTTAAATATTGCCCTGGTGAGGCATGAGTTAGACGTTGCCCTTTAGGTTCCCGCATGCCTTCCATATGCCAACGGGGGCCTTGATGGAAAAGCTGGAGCTTCCCAAGTGGAGACTGACGGAAAAAAAAGATTTAACTACCGCTCAGCTTTCACCCAGATGGGAATTTAGAGGTCTTTATTTTCATTTTTTCCATGTGCGTGTGCGCATGTGGTGTATTGATATTCATGTGCGTGACACACTTGTGGAGGCCTGAGGGTGACATCTTCTTGGATCACAGTTTGCTGACCCCAGCTAGTGTGGCTTGCTCAATTGCCCCAGGGATCCCTTGTCTCCTACTTCCAAGTCTTGAATTACAGGCTTCGACACCCACACAGCATTTATGTGGGTTCTAGGGATGCCAGATCTGAACCCTCATCACAATGTTTGTGTGGCAAGTGCTTTATCCACTGGGCCATCTCTCCAGTTTGTGATTTATAGACTTATTCCCATGTATATATGTGAGTGTTTCTGTACCATGGCCAGCCTGTGGAGGTCAGAGGATGGACACTTCCACCATGTGGGCTCTGACCATCAACCTCCAGTCATCAGGGTAGGCACAAGCTCCTTCTCACCCTCCCTGTTTGGGTTTTTTGTTTAAGACAGGGTCATAAGCAACCCAGGCCAGCTAAGAACTTGGTGTATGGCCAAGGCTATCCTTGAACTCCAGTGCCTCTGTATCTGCCTCTAAGTGCTGGGGTAACAGGCATGTGCCAGCATGCCCAGCTGGTACTCAGGTTGTTTTAGCAATCTATTTTTTTTTTTTTTTGGTTTGGTTTTTTCGAGACAGGGTTTCTCTGTGCAGCCCTGGCTGTCCTGGAACTCAATTTTGTAGACCAGGCTGGCCTCGAACTCAGAAATCCACCTGCCTCTGCCTCCCAAGTGCTGGAACCACCACCCAGCTAGCATTCTTTTTTTTTTAAGATTTATTTTATTTATTTATGTGTATGAGTACACTGTAGCTGTACAGATGGCCATGAGTCATCATGTGTGTGGTTGCTGGGAACTGAATCAGGACCGCTGCCAGCCCTGCTCACTAAAGCATCATTTACTGTAGCTGTCTTCAGACGGACCAGAAGAGGGCGTCAGATCTCATTACGGGTGGTTGTGAGCCACCATGTGGTTGCTGGGATCCGAACTCAGGACCTTTGGAAGAGTAGTCAGTGCTCTTACCTGCTGAGCCATCTCGCCAGCCCCCAGCTAGCATTCTTAATTGTAGTTTTTCCTGCCTGGTAACTGCTTTCTTAATTTGTCCTAGTTGGCTTTCTTTTTTTGTTTGTTTGTTTTTGTTTTTGTTTTTTTCGAGACAGGGTTTCTCTGTGTAGCCCCGGCTGTCCTGGAACTCACTCTGTAGACCAGGCTGGCCTCGAACTCGGAAATCTGCCTGTCTCTGCCTCCCAAGTGCTAGAATTAAAGGCGTGCGCCACCACCGCCCGGCTCTTTTTTTTTTTTAAGAATTATATATTTATTTTATGTATATGAATACACTGTAGCTGTCTTCAGACACACCAGAAGAGAGTGGTTGTGAGCCATCATGTGGTTTCTGGGAATTGAACTCAGAACATCTGGAAGAGCAGTCAGTGTTCTTAACCACTGAGCCATCTCTCTAGCCACCCCACCCCCCAACTGGCTTTCTATTGATGTGGGAAAAAATGCCTGGAGAGGAAAGGGTTTATTTCATCTTATTCCTTACAGTAGGTCATAAAGGGAAGTCAGGACAAGAACTCAAGGCAGAAACCTGAAGCAAGAGGCCATGGAGAAACACAGTTTATTGGCTTGCTGCTCATGCGTGTTTTATTATATAACCAGGCCCAGGCGGGGGACCACCTACAGTGAGGTCAGCTCTCCTACTTCAAGCATTAATCAAGTAAATACCCCCAACACACAGACTTGCCTACAGGCCAATCCTGTGGGGCGTTTTCTCAAGAGGTTCCCTCTTCTCAACTGTGTTTAATTTGTGTCAAACTGACAAAAACAAACAAACAAACAAAAACAAAAAAACAAAAAACAAAAAAAAAATCCTAACTAACAGTATGGATACCGGGTTTAGAGTCACTCTTTTGTTCACAAAGATGAAAAAATGAAAGAATAACATTTAAATAGAAAATAAAGTATAATTTCAGCAATTTAAAGGCAGAGGCAAAAGGATCCCAAGTTTGAGGTTTTCCTACACTATGGGGTGAGTGCAAGGCCAGCCTGGGCTACACATTGAAACTCTGTTTCAGAAAGCCAAGAGCTGGGGATCTAACTCAACTAAAGTCTGTTTGCCAACCAGCTGTCTTAGGCACATTTCTTTTGCTGTGAAGAGTCACCTTGACCAAGATAGCTTACGGAAGAGAGAGTTATGGGGAATTTGCTTACGGTTTCAGAGTTGAGTCCATGACCATTGTAGAAGAGAACATGGTAGCAAGCATGCACCGGAGCAGTAGCTGAGAATTTACCTGTAGAGACAACAACAATTAGCTCTAAAATGTACATAATTTAATATTCTTCATTCTTTGATTCTTCAAAGACAAGATCCTCTGTTTAGCTCAGTCTAATTTCAAACAAGCTTCCTGCATCAGTTTTCCAAGCGATGGGAACTCAGGTATGTACCACCATGCTCAGCCTATAACCTAATTTTTATTATTTGGATTATAAAATTTCAAGAAATCAGTCATCTTGTGTCATCTAGAAACTTTACTGCCCCTCTTACCTTTACTCTGAAGCCATGCTGTGAAGCCATGACTAGGGTAACTCAAGCCAAGTCCAGGCCTGTAATCGCTTGTGACAAATAGATACCAAGAATTAAACTTAATAGATTACTGATTAGGCTGTGTCTATTTCTTTGAAAAAGTATATTACTGGCCTTGGCAGAGTTTTCCACTACTTCTGGAGCTGCAGGGGCAAGCTCAATGGATACAATATTGGCTTGTTAATAAGAATTGAAAGCGGCCTGGAGAAATGAATGGCTCATTGTGTAGAGGCTTGCTACTGGCTGCCAAGCTGGACAACCAGATTCAATTACCTGAACCCACATGGTGGAAGGAGAGAGCCGACTTCCACAAGCTATCCTCGGACCTCTACACGCACACCACAGTATCCTGCTCTCCCAAATAAATAAACGAATGTAATTTTTAAGAATTAATGCCAAGATGTCTCAAGGCAATCAACAAACGTTGCTTGCTTCTCTGTGGTGAGTCTAACCTGTAACAGTGAAAGACCAGGGCCAAGCCTCATTCTTAGCACCTAACGCTACAGCTGGGCTTAATGCCCAGCATGGACTGATTGAGTTCAATTGAATCTTGAGCTGCAAAGAAATGAGCTGGGTTAAATACTGACTGGGGGGAAACATGCTGAGCTGCAGCCTTCTGAGCAGTTATCCCTAGGAGTGAGGCACTTGCTGTTCTTTTCTGCTTTATACTTCTGGCGTTTTCCCCAGACCACGACTTCAAGGGCTGCAGCACAAGATTGCTTCTAGAAAACAATGAGATCCTTCTCTCTCATTCTGTTTGAAAGTGTGGTTTTTACAGACTCCGTGGGGCCACACAGCCAAACACTGCTGCGTGCTACAGTCAACCAATGACTGACCGCAGAGAGGACCGTGTTCCATAAGATGATGTCACTCAGATGTCATCTCATAATGTCACCTGCCATCTAAGTTTGTATAATACACTCCACAACTTTAGTACAAGGATGACAACCACTGGCACATTCTCTGAATGTGTTTCCATAATCAAGTGACATGTGTCTGTAGCTCTATAAAGAAACTGAGGCAGCCCCGAGAAAGACCGGCTTCCTTCCCTCTCCGCTTCCCACTTTAGGGTTAGGTTTTGGTGCCTCCCAACTCACTATTTTTATTTCCTGCCACACTTCCAAGCAACCTATTTATGTGTGGCTTGTTTTTGATGTGGGTCTCACTTTCTATTGATTTTTCCTGTGCACTATGAGACTTCAGTTTCATCAATCTGCTCCTCCCCTTCTCAAGTATCGAGGGTAAAAAACTGAACAGAGAGATATGAAGCGTTACAACATAAGGACTATGCAATCATTTCCAAGCTATTTCGTTTTTCCTTGGAGTTGATAACTGTTTTTCTTTGCTTAGTTTTGCGTGTCCCTGTCACTTAGCTTGGCCTTCCTGGCTTTGTTTATTGCTGTTCTAGGACAGAAACAATCTTAGCCATCATGCTGGGAACCAAATCAGAAAAGAAATAATTATATCCTAGGATAATCTCCAAGACTTGGAGGAAATGAATGCCGGGTAAATTCACGACATTAACAGAAATTAGAACAGTCTAACTCCTTCCCTTTGCTAACACTTTGACCTCAAAAAGTTAAAAGGGAGGGGCTGGAGATGGCTCAGCAGTTAGGAGCATTCGATGCTCCTGCAGAGGGCCTGGGTTCAGGTCCCAGAAACCACATAGCAGAAAAAAAAAAAAAAAAATTGTCTGCAGCTCCAATTCCAGGGGCTCTGATGCCCTCTTCTGGTCTCTTCAGGCACTGCGTGAACAAACATACATACGGACCAAGAGAGAGTAATGATACATGCTACCACATGGATGGATTTTTTTTTTTTTTTTTTTTTTTTTTTTTTTTTTTTTTTTTTGGTATTTTTTGAGACAGGGTTTCTCTGTGTAGCCCTAGCTGTCCTGGAACTCACTCTGTAGACCAGGCTGGCCTCAAACTCAGAAATCTGCCTGCCTCTGTCTCCCAAGTGCTGGGATTAAAGGCGTGCACCACCACCGCCCGGCCAACACACGGATGGATCTTAAGAAGCTAAGTACAAAGGCCAAATATTATTTTGAGTAGCTAAGAGAGTTTAACTCGCCCTAAAGACATTTGACTAGGAGTAGAGCATTGTTTGTGATGGCTAAAGAAACTCCATTATTCAATCATCAAATCCAGACACTATTGTGGATACCAGCAAGCGCTGGCTGACAGGAGCCTGATATAGCTGTCTCCTGAGAGGCTCTGACAGTACCTGACTAATACAGAAGTAGAGGCTCACAGCCATCCATTGGATTGAGCACAGGGTCCCCAGTGAAGGAGCTAGAGAAAGGACCCAAGGAGCTGAAGGGTTTGCAGCCCCTTAGGACGAACAACAATATGAACTAACTAGTACCCTCAGAGCTCCCAGGGACTAAACCACCAACCAAAGAGTACACATGGTGAGACTAATGGCTCCAGCAGCATATGTATAGCAGAGAATGGCCTAATCGGTCATCAGTGGGAGGAGAGGCCCTTGGTCCTGTAAAGGTTCTTTGCCCCAGTGTAAGGGAATGCCAGGGCCAGGAAGCAGGAGAGGGTGGGTTGTTGAGCAGGGGAAGGGGAAGGGAACAGGGTTTATATTTTATTTTATTTGGAGGGGAAACTGGGAAAGGAGATATCATATGACATGGAAATAAAGAAAATGTCTAAAAAAAAAAAAAAGAGGCACTCTAACATGCCCAGGATCGGAGGTGAGGAGGACCCAACATCTGTCCCAACACCGGAGTAACTGGGACCAGCAGTGAAACTGCCCACAGTTTCACGAACTGGGTTCTTTCAGCCAGGAGGGAATAAAGGACCTGAAATAGAGGGTTTGAAATGCAAAGAGAAAACACGAAGCCAAGTTGCGTCCCAGTCAAGGCTCTACTTTACTTGGAATAAGCTAGGGTTTTTATAGTCACAGGAGAAACCGAAACCAAATCTTTAGATTACACTGCAGAGAAGGTTCAGGTGCCAAAGTCCCCAGGTTTGGAAGATCTTCCAGCGGTGGGTGTACTCTGGCGATGGGCGTGCTCAGGCGGCTTCTTCAAAGACGAACCGACAGTCAACAGAAAGCAACTGTCTTAGCTCCCAGGTGTTAGCCCCCAAGCAGAGGCTGCTAGAAGTCCAATGGCTGAAGTGAAGGGGAAGGTAACACAGCGGGACCAGTCACACAGGAACTCTGCCATCCCAGTGGCTAGGGTTTCTCCTGGTCTGTCTGGGCTGGTGCCATGAGCAGACCTTGGGCGCAAACTTTGCAGCCAATCCCCAAAACACCCAGAGGAAGCTCCACTCCCAGGTGCTCTAACAAGCCCAGGATCACAGGATCCCAGAATCACAGGATCACAGAGACAGCTTGACTCTGAGGAATTCTGACACAACCAGGATCACAGGAAGGACAGCCTCCAGTCATATTTAGCCAGGGCAGGTAGCACTAGAGTTAACCAGATGGCAGGAGGCAAGCATAAGAATATAAGCAACACAAACCAAGGTTACTTGGCATCATCATAGCAAGTCCAGGACACACTGTCGCTGGAAAAGCAAGATTCAGATATAAAATCACTTCTCATGGTGATGATACAGGACTTTAAGAAAGACATAAATAATTCCCTCAAATTAATATAGGAGAACACAGGTAAACAGCTAGTAACCCTTCAAGAGGAAACACAAAAATCCCTTAAAGAACTACAGGAAAACACAATCAAACAGGTGAATGAGCAAAACCATCCAGAATCTAAAAATGGAAATCAGAAATCAGAAAGAGAGACAACCCTGGAGATACAAAACCTAGGAAAGAAATCAAGAGTCATAGATACAAGCATCACCAACAGAATACAAGAAATAGAAGAGAGAATATCATGGGTAGAAGACACCATAGAAAACATTGCCACAACAGTCAAAGAAAATGCAAAAAGCAAAAAGCTCCTAACCCAGAACATCCAGGAAATCCAGGATGCAATGAGAAGACCAAACCTAAGGATAATAGGTATAGAAGAGAGTGAAGATTCCCAAGGTAATGGGCCAGAAAATATCTTCAACAAAATTATAGAAAATTTCCCTAACCTAAAGAAAGAGATGCCCATGAACATACAAACAGCCTACAGAACTCCAAATAGACTGGACCAGAAAAGAAATTCCTCCTGACACATAATAATAAAAACACCAAATGCACCAAACAAAGAATTTTAAAAGCAGTAAAGGAAAAAGGTCAAGTAACATATAAAGGCAGGCCTATCAGAATTACGGCAGATTTCTCACCAGAGACTATGAAAGCTAGAAGATCCTGGGAAGATGTCATACACACCCTACAAGAACACAAATGCCAGCCCAGGCTACTATACCCAGCAAAACTCTCAATTACCATAGATGGAGATATTCCATGACAAAACAAAATTTACACAATATCTTTTCACAAATCCAGCCCTACAAAGGATAATAGATGTAAAACATCAACATAAGGAGCAAAACTACACCCTAGAAGAAGCAAGAAAGTAATCTATCAACAAATCTACACAAACCTAATTTCACCTCTTACAACAAAAACAACAGGAAGTGACAATTACCTTTTCTTAATATCTTAATATGAAAATTAATATTACCAACATATCCTAATTGATTGAAATCCAAAAATATGAGGAATTAGAAATTTGTTGATTGTTATCCAATGGTCTCTCTAATTTGGTAACTGGACAAATAGGTCCAATATTATACAATCCATATACACTTTCAGCTTGTTTGTGACAGTGTCTTACTGTGTACAACATAAGGGTCTTGAAATCTTGCTTCTCCTATCTCAGCTTCTCTATTAGTAGTAGTGTTTATTTCATGTTTTTACACTATACTATGACTTACACATTTCAAAAGTATTTATGTACCCAAAAGAAACATAGACAATTAGCTTGGGAGGTGGCTTGTAAGAGAACAACAAAGAGTGAGACTGAATGCTTTGCTTGACGTTTGTAACTCTTGTATCAAGTTTGAAGAAGAGGACTTTATAGGTTAATCTTTCTCTGAGATGAAGGCTTTTCCAAATTATCACAGCCAATGAATCAAATTCTTACCCTCACCTAGTGTCTGTGCCACCCTCCAAGCAGAACCATTGTTCATTGAAACAGTTGGTGAATGACTTTATGGGTAGACAATCTTAATACCTACATCATTTCTTAAATGAATGTAACCTGTTCTCTGTGGGCTGAGAATAAAGTCACTCACTCAAGTCAAATAGCTTTGACCATAGCAGGAAGTCTGTATCCAAAACTCATGCCTACAATTCATTCCTTGGCACAGCAGAACTGTCAACTCTCAGCTTAGCTATGATGGAGGTAAAATCCTTTGGTAATGTGAGGGTTATTGAAGTACACAGCCTTATTACAATGAAATCCAATGTCTAAAAATTGTTCTTATTTTGGGCTTGTACCACAGTAAGAGCCAAGATTTTAAGCTCGACTAAATACAAAAAAAATAAACAAACAAAAAGACTTTATATATTTATGTTCATTTAAGAAAATACTAGTAGTGATGTATTATTTTGAAATATACAGTTAATATGTTTGGAGTTATTTAAAATTTATATTGAGAAAAATATATTTTCACTATTGCTCTAGATGAGCATCTACATAAGACTTAAATCGATTGTTGTTTTATATCAAACAACTTTTATAATCCTTATTTCTATTGTTATAATATTTTATAAATTTTAAAAAATATGACAAAAAGATATTGTCAGTATTGAAGTGGGGGTCTCTTGGAGAAGCTGGTGTACAAAGGGGAAACAAGAATGTGATAAAATTCTATTTACTTAAAATATGTTTTTAAATGTTAACAAATTCAGATAAATTGAAATCATGTAACTTTTCTCATCATAATGCAATAAAAGTTAAAAAAAAAAAAAAGAAACTCCATTTTATACTAGGCAGCCACCTTGGTAGCCACTAACCTTTTGTCTCTGACTGAAAGTCCCTGAAAGATGAGTTCCTCATAACTCTGACTCAGTGACCCCCCCACCCAAAAATGTACAGCTGTGACCATCTACTTGTTATGATATGTCTAGTTATATGATATATGGCATATGACATATTATATAAGCATGATATATGATATAATGTGTAATATATAATATAATATATGGTGTATAATATATAATACATACTGCATAAGATATAATATACAATATATAGTATATAATGCATAGCATATAAGATATAATATAATGTATACTTATATTTTATATATAATGTATTATGTGTTATATATTGTATATTGTGTGCTATATGTTGTTATATGTTACATATGTATATATGTGTTATATGTATATGATATTATATATACATGTGTATATGCATTATATGTATATAATATGCATTCTGTATTATATATTATATTTAGTATGTTATATGCTATATGTCATGTATTTTATATCATATATCATATCAAATATTGTACACATATATTGTATAACATATATCATATATATTGCTTCTATAAAGATACCAGAGATTGTTTTGAGTCACCTTAACCACTTAACTTGGCAGAACAGGCCAGTTTTTTCTTTTTCATGAATATTGAAGGTCTTCTTGTGATTTTCACCTCTAAAGATTCTTCCCTCAACTTCCTTCTCACGGCAATCTCAAATTTAGCTCAGAGATTGTTCATCTTGCTAGCAGCTAGCCAATAAATCTTTTCATTATAGTTAGACTGAGTCATCAGGTGGTAGAGGAGCACACCTTTGATTCCAGCACTCAGGAGGAAGAGACAGGTGGATCTCTGTGAGTTCAAGGTCAGACTGCTCTATGGAGATAGTTCCAGTACTGCCAGGGCTACACAGAAAAACCCTGTCTCAAAAAACCAATAATAATAATAATAATAATAATAATAATAATGATGATGATGATGATGATGATGATGATGATGATGATGATGATGATGATGATGATAACACAATGTGACCCTCAGGGGTCACAAACTTCATAGCACTGTTAAGAATGCTAATGTTTCTTTTTAGAGATTAAGACCACTATTTAGCTTTCACTGTCCTGGAACTCACTGCATAGACTAGGCTGACCTTAAACTCACCAAGATCTGACTGCCCCAGCCTCTCAACCACTGGATTAAAGATATACATGCAGACAAAACACCCATAACTCATACACATAGAAAAAAATTAAATTAAATTAAATTAAATTTTTAAAAATATTTTCTAAAATTTAACCCAAAGCATCTATTGGTCTGGGAAGATAGGTCAACCAGTAAGTTCCTTGACTCACAAATTCAAGGACATGAATTCAACCCAGAACCCACATAGAAGCACTAGGCACAGTAGCACATGTTTGTAATCTCAGTGCTGGGAAAGCAGAGGCAGGAGGATTCCTGACCAGTCATTTCTGCCTCATTGGTGAGAGCCAAGGCAAATGAGAGAGAAACCTCATTTCAAAATGAATGAACAGCATTCCTGAGGATAACTCTCAAGATTGGCCTCTGGCCTCCCACATACACATTTGCTAATGTAACCATATCCATGTGAGCATGTACACACAGAAACATAGATGGACAGACACACACACACACACACACACACACACACACACACAAATGAAGCACTTACTGACTTTATGATCTTCCTAAATCCAGGTGTCAAATATGCTAAAGCCCCTGGGTTGGAATGTGGCTGACGGCACACCTCCCAGATGCTGACAGCAACCTCCCAGAGTATAAGGAGGTTTCACTGACAGTATAACAGTCATAACAAACAGTACCTTGCTTCACTGATCCAGGGAATAGTAGGACTGTCCAGTTGTCTGGAATAAAACACAAGGAAGAATTCATAAAGAGAATTAATGCCTCCGGTCAATCACCGCAAACCATGGCTGCAGGAGAGGTTAAAATTAAGCATTTGTATAACATCAGAGTGTTTCCACTCTGGAAACAGGGAAAGCTTGGGGGCAGGGTTGCTACTGTGTGAGTATAGAGGGATAGTGCCCACAAGATCAGCTGCCCTGGTCCTGGGCTGGCCCTGCCAAGATCGAATAAACAGAAAACCATTCGCTTGAAGAGGAATAGTAAAACTGGTGGGAGAGCCAAGTATTAGATCTAAGATGTGACACTAGGGTACATACCAGCAAACTGGCAAGATTTAGTGGGGACAAGTAGAGCTTGAGGCCATAGGATGGTGTGTGTCATCTGATGTCAGGAAGAATTGGACAGATTGGTGTAGAACAAAACACCCAAAGGATTGGTTTCTTGCGGTCCCTAAATACCCCTGACAAACTTCAAAGAGCTCCATGAGGTCAGTCAATGCCTGTGAAGGAGGGCCAGATTTCAGAGACATCAACCCAATCTCTAGTGAATAAGCAGAAATGTAATAAACCTAGTACCATCACATGAAACCACTACTGAAGCCAATGGAGTGCTTAGGAACCTGAATAATGAGTCAGATCCCAGCACACTGAGACCTGGAGATGGTGCTTTTTATTTGTTTCTTGACTATACAACCCTTTTCCAGAGAGGGAGACTATGACTGTCACCACTGATAAACACTTCTCACTATGAGAAAGGACTGAGAATGGTTTTGACTGTGTAGAGGAAAGCGGTGGCTTGTCCCAGAGGTGGGGGTCATTTTGCTCTCGTCTGGAAGGAGAATTGGCTAGAGGCAGAATGGTCAGGGTCAGGGTCAGGGTTAGAGAATGGGTTAGGTTGCGTATGAAGCCATTTTCTCTGACCTGCAAATGCCTTCTTTCCTCTGCTACTGTGCAAAGCCCACTTAGCCTTTCCAGGTCTCCCTGGTCAGACCCTGCAGTAGTCAGAGGTAGATTTCCCTCACAGCTCCGTTGGTGCCACAAGAGCACACCCTTTCACTCTAGTATCATTATTTGGCTCCAGTAACAGACCTGTCTATAGTTTGCCATTCTCTCTGGGATGCCTCCCTAGATAGCTGCCATCTCCTAGGGCTCCAACACCCTCCAGCCAGTTTCTTGTCCTCAGTGGTCTGAGATTTGGGGGTGGGAGTGTGTATCCTTGAAGGCACAGAGACTCAAATAATCTCAGTATGGAGAGTTGGAGCTGCTTCCCGCAGCTTCTACCCCCACCAAAGCCCAGGGCTGTTCTCTTAGCTTTTCAATTCTCCCATTCGCCCGCCAGTAATAAACAATCAATTTTTTACTTCATTTATTTCTTAATTGCATAATGTGTGTGGTGTGTGATGTTATGCTCAGGTGAGTATGGTAACCTAGGGGGATGAGGGCATCGGGTCTCTTCACAACGGTGGCTACAGGCGGTTGTGAGCTGCCTGGCATGGGCTCAGGAACTGAATTCTGGTCCTCTAAGAGCCGTCTCCTCAGCCACATTGTTCTGTTTGCTTGCTCTTTTTTTTCCCACAGAGCCTTGCTGTGAATCCCACCATCTGCCCCCCAAGTACTGCAATTAGTCTCGTTACACCACTCATAGATATGTACACACACACACACACTATATATATATATATATATATATGTATATATATATATATATATCACAAACATACACACACATGCAAGCACACATAAGCACACCATATATACATACATACATACATGCATATATACATACATACACACACACATATACAGGCACCAGCACACATGCATTCATGCACACATCATATACATATTTTTCCTGTGCTAGAGACTGAGCCACTTGCTAGACAAGGGCTCTGACATAGATATGGTCCAGCAATAATGTTTATTTTTAAGATAATTGATACTGTCATGGAAAATATATATGAGTTAGATGAGACTATTTTGTAATTGTGTTAAACAAAATAAATGTGAATGGTCACCTCTTCTATTGAAAGAAGTATTTCCAATAATATTTTGAGTATCTCCTATAATTTTCTGTCTGCAAAATCCAAACTTAAGCTGGGTGAGGTGGCACATGCCCATTATGCCATGATTCAGGCTGAGAATCCCAAGTTCAGGCTGGAGTTACAGCCTGAGGCAGAGTGTTCGCCTACTATACACATCCTTTGAGCTTAAGGGTATTAACTATCAAGCCTGATGGCCTGAGTTTGATCCCCAGGGACCCATGAGGTAGAAGAAAAGAGAGAACTGACTCCTGCAAGTTGTCTTCTGACCTAGACATGCACTCTACAATAAGAGCGAGCAAGCAAGCAAGCACACACACACACACACATGTATATGCACACATGTATCATACATGTACACATGCACACACACACACACACACACACAAATAAAATGTAAAATGAAAAAAATTTACAAATTTAAGGCCAGGAGGATACATGGTAGGACCCTGTCTCAAAAGAAAAAATACAATAAAACAAAAATGAAGAAAAAGAGAAAAATAAAAGGATAAATAAAAAAGAAGATGTAAGATCATATCTGTATTATAGTTAGGAAAATCGAGTATTACCATAGTTTCAAATTTCAGTATAAAGCTAAGAAGAAAACCAACCAGATCAGGGCAGAGAATAAAGCACGAGAAGACAAATATGGTACAATTACAGATTGCAGTGTTTGACTATGAAACAGGTGCTTGCCAGATGGTGAGATGGTGGTGATGCACACCTTTGTTCCCAGCACTCAGGAGGCAGAGGCTGATGGCTCCCTGAGTTCAAGGCCAACCTGGTCTACAGAACAAGTTCCAGGACAGCCAGCGCTACACACAGAAACCCTGTCTTGAAAAAAACAAAAACAGAAAAGGAAGAAAGGAAGGAAAGAAGGAAGAAGGGAAGGAAGGAGGGAAGGAAGGAAGGAAGGAAACTGGTACTTGTTAAATAGAATGTGTGTGTGTGTGTGTGTGTGTGTGTGTGTGTGTGTGTGTGTTATGAACATGCTTTCGTGTGAGTGGGCATGTGTGAGTATTGCGTGCATGTGTATGTGTGCATGAATGTGTAGATGTGTGAGCATATGTGTATGTGCATGTGTGTGTTATATGTGTATTGTGCATGTGTGTGCAAGTGTGCATGTGTGTGCATGTATGCGCATGTGTGTGCATGAGCATACATGTGTGTGTGCATGTGTGTTTTATAGACATATGTGCATGTGCACAAGTCACTGTGCTTGCCTGTTTGAGGAGGATACAGATGCCAACTGGGGTCCAGTGTTCCTACATCACCCTCCATGTTACTTTTTGAGGCAGGAGCTGTCACTGAGTCTGCAGCTCACTGGCTGGTAGTCAGCTGCCCAGCAAGCTCCAGAGACCCTTCTGTTATGCCCTCACACCCCTAGAATTGTAGCTACATACTTGCCCAGAACTTTTTAGAGTACACAGACCTGTAATGAAGAGTCTATTATATATTATATGGATTTGGGGGCTTAGGTTCATACAGTGTACATTATAATAAACAACTGACAAGTCAGATAAAGAAAATCCAACTCTTTTTAACATATGAATAAGCCTTAGGCTAATGTTCCACGGAGATACCAAGATGTACCTGACGATTAAAGGAAGGGACTTTCTTGTCTCTTGTCTCAAAGTGAAAAGACCAAACTAAGAACATGCCCAACCACAAAGAAAACTTAGAGTATTATTTTGGTTTTTTGCTGTTTTTGCAAAAGGGTCTCTTGTATCCCAGACTGGCTTCAAATTTACCACATGAACCAAGGATGACTTTGAACTTTTAATCCTCCTGGCTTCAACTCCCTAGTTTTCTGGACTGATTGGGAGCAAACCTAGGGCTCTGTGTATGTTAAGCAAGCATTTACTAACTATACCCAGACCTTATAGATTGTCTTTTGTTTGTTGTTATTGTTGTTGTTGTTGATGATGATGATGATGTTGATGTTGTTGTTGTTTTGGTATACATTCTTATGTAGTACAGGCTAGCCTCCAATTTACTGTGTAGCTGAGGATGACCTTGAATTCATGATCCTTCTGCTTCCACTTCTTTAGCACTATGATTATGGTATATTTCATCATCATACCTGGCTGGAAAATATTAAAATATTATCTTAACTATCTAAAACGAAACAACTGTTAAGAAAATAGAGTACCACAAACATGTGAAATGTGGCCCGCCTATGACTTACAGTAAAGCTCGGTGGGACAGCTGCTTTAGAAAATCTACAGATGATAGGCTAGAAAGATGGCTCAGAGGTTAAGAGCACTGACTGCTCTTCCGAAGGTCCTGAGTTCAAATCCCAGCAACCACATGGTGGCTCACAACCACCCATAATGAGATCTGATGCCCTCTTCTGGTGTGTCTGCAGACAGCCACAGTGTGCTCATACACATAAAATAAATAAATAAATTTACAAAAGAAAGAAAGAAAGAAGGAAAGGAAGGAAGGAAGAAAGGAAAAAGAAAAGAAACCATACTGCTGATTTCCTAACATGGTGAACTTAGACTCACATACGTGTACACAGCTGTCAGCAGCTAAATAAGTAGAGGGCAGGGTGGTGGTACTCGCCTTTAATCCAGCACTTGGGAAGCAAGAGAAAGCAGGCAGGTATCTTGAGTTTGAGGCCAGCCTGGTCTACAGAGTGAGTTCTAGGACAGGCAGGGTTGCACAGTAAGATCCTGTCTCAAAAATAAATAAATAAATAAATAAATAAATAAATAAATAAATACAGAAACAAACATACAAAAAGCCTAACAGTATTGTCTTTCTGGTAAGCAACCTTTAATGTCTACTGTTCCAGGGGTGGGGGTGAGTGTTAAGCTGTTGCTGGGTCCACAGCTATTAGAGCTTAGCAGCCTCTCTTAGAGACCAGCTACACTGTCCTCGAAGCACATTGCTTGAAGCAAGTGTATTCCAGCTGATCGCTCCAAGAACCTTGCATTGGCTTGGAGGACTTCCCCCTAGCAATGACTAGTACTTTTGATAACCCTGTACCCCGTGGCTATACTCCATATGGCACAAGGTGGTGCACTTCACCTGCGATACAGTAAAAAAGCCTGAGGTTGGTACAGTGCCAGGTTTAGGATCCATTGGTAAGCTTGACCTGAGACGAGTAGATATGCAAAGCCTGTAACTGGTGGAAGCCAGCTGTGCACATGCAGGGCTGAATCCACACAGGAGCCTCCCACATCCTTCCCATGGCTGTATGTGGAGTCCTTCTCAGAGCAGGCTATTTGCCACGATTTCCAGGCGGGTCTGGGAGGCCTCACCAGGGAGGCCTATTTACTGCCTCCATCTAGTGTTGCAAAATGTTGCTCAACAATCTCCCAAATGACCTTTGTGTTTCTGATCTTCATTGTGAGTTGAGCTGGCGGGGTCGGGGTACAAGGAACAGATAGGACCCTGGCTTCCAGTTCTGGTGGAGATAACAGTGTTGACACTGAGATGTAGCTAAATTACAGAGCTAGGGCCTCTACACTGCAGTCTCAGAACTCTAACACCAGCCAGCCCACCGAGCATTTGAAAGACAGAGGCAGACGAGTCATCTTTGGCTATATAGCCAGCTCAAGCCAGTTTTATGAGATTCTGCCCCACTCCCCCAAATAACTGCAACTCTGAAAGGCCACCAAAGAACTCCAGAGATAACCAAGAATAGACACTATGAGGAACCAAACTTGGTGGCCGACTCCTATAATCCCAGCACTTGGCAGGAGGATCTGCGAGTCTGAGGCCAGCCTTGTCTACACATCGAGTTCCAGGACAGCCATAGCTAGAGTGAGACAAAGTCTTCAAAACAAAACAAAAACACTAAAAGAAGGTAAAAATACAAAGAGTGATTGAGTATTGAGAAGGGGAATAGTAGGGCTGGAGGGGTGGCTAAGGGGTTGAGAGCACTGACTGCTCTTTCAGAGGTCCTGAGTTCAATTCCCAGCAACCACATGGTGGCTCACCGCTATCTGTAATGGGATCCGATGCCCTCTTCTGGTGTGTCTGAAGAGAGCAACAGTGTACTCATGTACATAGAATAAATAAATATATTATAAAGAAAGAAGGAAAGAGAGAAAGGAAGAAAGGAAGAAAGGAAGAAAGGAAGAAAGAAAGAAAGAAAGAAAGAAAGAAAGAAAGAAAGAAAGAAAGAAAGAAAGAAAGAGAAAGAAAGAGAGGAAGGGGGAGAGACAGAGACAGAGACAGAGACAGAGAGAGAGAGAGAGAGAGAGAGAGAGAGAGAGAGAGAGAGAGAGAGAGAGAGAGAAAGGAAGAAAGCAAGCAAGCTTGAGACCTAGACCTCTAGTTCTGGGTTTGGAAGCCCGCTTTGTGAGTTTCTGTGACTCAGCTCTAGAAGTCTTGCTTGCCAAGACAATTAAAAAAAAAAAAGGAGACTTTCTCCTTGCCATTCCAGAGTTTCTGTCCAGACAGAGCAAAGAATTCCAGCTACCTGTTTGTGATTCTCCATTATATGAGACCTTGGTACCTTGGCAACAGTCCCAGAAACTAAACTCTAAATTCATTGTTGCCTAGAGCTGACAGGAATGGCTGCTGATAGGTGCACAGTCCTTTCTGTTTGTTTTGCTTTGGGGGATTTTATTTATTTTATCTTTGAATACACTGCAACTGTCTTCAGACACACAGAAGAGGGCATCAGATCCCATTATACATGGTTGTGAGCCACCATGTGGTTGCTGAGAATGGAACTCGGGACCTCTGGAAGAGCAGTCAGTGCTCTTAACTGCTGAGCCATCTCTCCAGCAGCTTTTCAGGATTTTAATACAATCCAGTCCAGAGGAGGATATCTGGTTCATTTTAGCTCCTTCATTGCCAAACCAGGGCGAAGGGACCACCTCAGCTTCTCTGCCTTCTTCTTGTCCCAGATGACCAGGGCGTAAGGGAGCCTACTGTCATGTATCTCACACGTCTCATTATCCTTGTTCTTCTAGATCCTGGAAGATTTGTCATTCCATTTGCCTGGCTGTGAGCAGAAAGTCCTTCTTTAAGCCTGGCATAATGGGGCAGAGGCAGTTGTGAGTTCAAGGCTAGCCAAGTCTACATAGCTTCAGAGCATTGAGGGTTTTATAGTGAGATGCTGTTTCAAAACATTAAAAAACTGTCTAGAAAAAAAAGTTTTAAAAAAAAGGAAATGTGTTTCACCACCTCCCCTTGCTTTGCTGAGGCATGTTAATGGGACTCTTGGTGCTGTGGTGAGCAGTCCAAAGAGCCCACAGCCACACCAACCCTTTAAGAGCATACAGAATGTTCCGGAGCTAGGTGGCATATATGGTGATGACAGTTGCCCACCCTTTCAGATTTGCTGAATCATGAATTGCATACCTTAAAGGGTGGGGTTGGTGGGGTGTGAAATAAATAAATATCTAAAAAGTAAAAAAAAAAAAAAAAAAAAAAAAAAAAAAAAAAAAAAAAAGAAAGAAAGAAAGAAAGAAGAACAGAGCAAGAACAACAACATAAACAGGCTGACGACATGACCCTGGTAATTGTCCAGCATGAATCAAGCTGGCAACGTGACCCTGGTAATTGTCCAGCATGAATGTAACTCTAAGCTTAATCTCCAACATCACTGAAAAATAAAAGGATCCAAAAAAAAAAAAAAAAAAACCATAATGAACTAGCAACGGTGCTGCAGGCTGCAAGCCCAGCACTCTGGACATGACTAGCAATGGTGCTGCAGGCTGCAACCCCAGCGTTCTGGACGTGGAGTTGGAAATGTGATGTCTGGACCAGCCTACACCAAGAGTCCTTGCCTTCAGGAGGAAAAAATAACTGGCTACTTTAGAAATAAAATTTTAAAATATTAGTAAGACTTGGAACCCACATCTCTTAATATTATAAAATTCCAAATTTTCAAGAGAAAGTGGGTTGATTTTTCACACCAATAAATAAAATGAGCTAATGGATACACAGGATCAAATGCCTGCTATAACTCTTGGCAGTTGTGTAGAGAAGAAACTGAATTATAAAACAGACACTTTCAGCACATGTGTGCATTTTAATTACAACCATGGTCCCGCTGTCTGACAATGTTGTAGGATATCCCCCAGAGAAAACCATCAGACAGGGGTTCAAACCAATAGGAAGTTTATTAGCTGACTGGTGACTACACTAGGTGGTTGGGACCTGAGTGCAGTCCTGTGCCTTTCTCAGGGTGAGCTTTTAAGCCCACCCTGCATCCTGGGTTGACATGCTCAGTTAGCAAGAACAGTTAGCCAGGAGAGGAACTGTAGAAGCTAAAATGCAAATTTAGCACAGTTAGGGACTTGGCTAGAAATATGGACTTTGTTTTGGCAAGTGTTATGTGCCAAGTTAGGCAAGGGTTGGTATGTGCTAGGTCCCAAAGTCTGAATGACGCCTCTGTCGAGGGGTCAGTTAGGCTAAGATTTGGCAGTCTACTAAGGTCTGGGAGCCTGTTATAGCAGCAGTTTGACAAAGTCATTCAGAATGGAATGAGTGGGAGCTGTCAAGGCCCCGGCCCCTCAGACAGTTGCCCTGAATTGCTCTCATATGCTGATACAGCCCATCACTGTGTCTCTGACCACAAGGGAACATGCATTCCTTCCTTTCTGGACTGCAGATTAAAAGCTGTCATTTGGCAGGGCGGTGGTGGCACACGCCTTTAATCCCAGCACTTGGGAGGCCAAGGCAGGCAGATTTCTGAGTTCAAGGCCAGCCTGGTCTACAGAATGAGTTCCAGGACAGCCAGGACTACACAGAGAAACCCTGTCTAGGGAAAAAAAAAAAAACAAAAACAAAAAACAAAACAAAACAAAGAAAGCTGTCATTCGTTTTGTTATCAGGCAATTTAACAGAGCTTAGGCAAAGGCTGTACCTGGATAAATATAAATCTATTGCTTTACTGAAGCACGATACAGTCAATACAAAGAAGTCTTTTCATTGTGGAAAAACAAGAGAAAATAGGTATTAATGTCTGTCCCACCGTACCCCTGACTGGTTCAGGTTTGGGTGGGAGCCAAACCAGACCAATGGGAGTCAAGTCTGGGCTGTGCTGGGATGTCTGGGGTCTCACTACTGGTCAATCTGATGGGCTAAATCGAGAATGATATTGACACAGGATGAGTAGAGACACAGGAAGAGGGGACACTGTCTTCACAGAGATGCTGAACCTCTGTCTCTAGCCCCCTTCTGGGTTCTCTGGGTTCTCTCTCCTGGCTCCACTGGAGTGACTCCAGAGATGGGAAGGAAGTTTGACTTGCTACCTTGAAACTGTGTAATACACAATTCAGTGACACCTGGTGGTGTGAAAACCCTGGACAAGTGTGAGTCTTGGTCTGCTCCCGTGGGATGGCAAAGTGTCTTGTGCCTGTGTTGCTTACCTTGTGGCTCTGGGTAGACGGCACTGACTGCTGACCTACACGTGTGCTCTGTGGCATACATACCTGCTCTGTCCTACCTACCCTGGACCTGGACCTACTTATTATGTGAACAAATCCTGTTTGTCTAAGCCACTTTGGGCTCGAATTTTGTCAGCCGCAAACAAAGCTTGATCAAGGAGAAGAGGGTTCTCTTTAGTCTCTATGGCCTTTCCTAAAATGGAGGGTAAACATAAATGTGTGTTCTATTTCCTTTGGGAAGGAACATATAAACATGAAATTATTATTTGTTAAGTTTGTGTGTGTGCACAAAGGGTATGCATGCCCGGGTGTATGCATAGAGGTCAGAGGACCACTTCTGAAAGTCCTCACTGAAGCAGATCAATCTTGTTTCTACCTCTGTACTGTGTACTCTAGATCTGCTGGCACCATTCCAGGCGAGTCTCCTGACTCTGTATCCCATCCCCCTATGGGAGTGCTAAGGTTACAGGCTGCCCCATCAGGCTTCTTACATGGTTTACAGGAACTGAACTCTGATTCTCAGGCTTGTGGCCAGCACTTTTATCCATTGAACCACCTCCCCAACCCTGCAATTGTTTTACTAAGGTTTATGAAAATAACCTCATATTATCAGAAGGTATCCATGAGGGGCAGGGGGCAGAACTCAAAGCAAACAAGCACTGGGCACTTGGGGCAAAACGTTTAGAACAGCTTATTATCCAGCTGCATATGAGAGAGTATGCAGAACAAAAGCAAGAGTAATTATTAAAAAAGAAATGTTAATTTAACTTTGTTTTCCCTAACTGAATGTGTGATGTGTCAGTGGGCATAATGGCAGGACGAGGGACTCAGGACCACAGTTAGGGATATGTTTACCTCCCTCTCCACACACAACCATCCAGAATGAGCTGCATCTCATTTCCCTGTCATCTTAGGCACTGTTCTGTTTTAGTGAAGGGACACCATGACCATGGCAATTCTTATAAAAGAAATCATTTAATTGAGGACTTGCTTACAATTTCAGAGATTTAGTCCATTATCATCAAGGCAGGACACATGGCGGCATGCAGGCAGACACTGAAACAATAGCTGAGAATATACATCCTAATTGGTACGCCCAGAGAGACACTCTGGGCTTGACAAGGACTTTTGAAACCTCAAAGCCCACCTCAGTGACACACTTCCTCCAACAAGGCCACGCCTCCTAATCTTTCTAATCCTTTCAAATAGTAGATACTCCCTAGTGACTAGCATTCAGATAGATGAGCCTCCAGGGGCCATTCTTGTACAAACCATCACACATGTCTTTTAATTCATCCGCATTAATTTGGTTAAACCTACTTCTCTGAGATGTGGCTCTTCTAGTGACAGGGAACTTGAACTTGGTTCTGGACAAGGCTTCAATCACACCCTTATTCTGCAACCTAAGGCAGTTGGACATGATGATACAGAGTCATGAGCTCTAGAGCTTCCCAAAAGTACCCTGCACACCTGTCTAAGCTTGGGGCATCCTTGAGATCGTAAAAAGCCATCAGAATGCTGGTCCAAGTGTCTTATGGTAACTCATCCATGCCACTGGCTGTATACATCCAAGAGAAGCTACTGTTTGTGGCTTTGCATACCAGGTTCCAATGAAAAAGGAAGCTAGTCGGCTTACTTGGCTGCAGAAGGAACTTTTAGTTTTATGTGTCATAAATAAATTGCTTTTGTCAGTATATTCTGTCAGAGCCAAGAGAACAGTCACTAATACACCCAATCAGCTGCCAATGCAAAGCAGGACAGGTGGCTCACAGGGTGGGCCCAAGAGGGTGCAGATTAGTAATAAAAGGACAGAAGGCGGGGCTGAGAGGGGAGACCCTTGGAACCTGAGCGCATCTCTCTGGCTGGATTTACACATTGCTTTGGCTTGGGGAGCTCTTCGACCTTTCCCTGGCTTTGAACTGGAATGTCCATTATTACAGTCCTAGAGACACATCTCTACTATGTTCTGGGAACACAAAACTCCTTTGTTTAATCTCCCAGAAGGAGTTACGTTGTACTCAAATTTCTCTCCACTCCTAACTATATGATAGAACTGGGATTTTGGTGTTGATGAGATATAAATGAGATGTGCACACATGAAGCCAATTCTGTACTGGAACTCTACTTCGACAAGTTGCGTGAGAGTGAATGGGTCTGCTATGTTCTGTAGGTGCACAATTTACAGCACTGAGAAACAGGCCAGTGGCTGTATAGGTGTAGGTGGGTAGGGGAGTGACTTAAAGACTGGGCAGGAAGGCATGGAAGGGTGATGGAACTATGTATCTTGGCGCTGATGATAACTACACCTGTTGATGTGTTCAAATTCATAGGGTATACACCAACTGTTAATTTTAATTGTGGTAATGTAAATATTTGAAAGGAAATGAAAAAGATAGAGACCTTCATTAAGTCAACTTCTAAAGTCTTATTACTTGTGACAAGGAATATGGACTCTTGTCTCCAGAAGGAAAGTGAGAACTGGGTCCTGGTTTTATCATTTCCACTGGGTTAAGCAGTGAAATTCTGGCTACAAAACCCTCGGCTTTCTGAGAGTCAACCTTGACTTTATTCTTTGTGTGAGTTCTGTTGTATGGCAGAGTGTTTCTTGGGGATGTCAGCTGGTAGTACATATCCTGTTTCATAATATAATGTTTTCCTGTATTTAGGTTACAATTTTGGATGCTACAAGTACAAGATGAGAAACCCTTATTGGCTTATGCCTGGTGATGGTATCAAGGCAGATGGACATTATGGGACTGTGGTGGAGCCAGAGCACACATGGGAGCAAGAGATGACATTGTCAGAGTGAAGCCAGGTGACTGTGAAGCCAAGCTTATTCCTTATGTAATGGCCTACAACAGGGATCCCATAAGAATACGTTCAGCTCTTCCAAGTGCATTCTCTCAGTGATCCAACTTAGGTGTGACAGCTTTGGGGTCACTTCTCATATATCTCGAGCCCATACAAAGAGGCCAGTCCTGACCCTGTCCACAGTCCTCCCTAACCATGCCTACTTCAGAGGCTGACTCTGAAACCATGTTTCCCAACCTCCTGGAGCAAATTTCTACACAAGTTGCTAAAACTAATGACAAACTACTAATAATAATTAGTGCCCTGCCTGGGTGGTCTCTCTTACCTCAGAGCCCACAAGGCTGAGGCTATCCCCCCCGATAGTGACTATGGGTCTCAGAGACCCTAAACAGAGAGGAAACAAGTCTTCCAGAGCCAGGCTGTGCATAGGCAGCGTCTTCTGAGCCACCCCCACTTCCTGGGGTCAGATTCCAGTCCTCCAACACGCCCAGTTCAGCTGTGTCTGGACTTTCAGACCACTGCCGCTTCCTTCATTTCCCCCTCTTGGCTTCAGTCCTTCTGCAAGACAGAATTCATAGACGCTGGAGAACGGTTAACTGAAGCACCCCTCCTCGTGCTTTCACTCTCCTGCTGACTCTGCACCTTCCGAGTCCTCTGCAGAAAATAGCTGGTCCTCCGGATGATAACCACAAACCACCAAGTACTTTGGTTCCATATAAACTCACACTCTCAACAATGCCTGGGATTACCTTTTCCCAAATAGATTCTTTTTGGTTTTTTGGATTTTTTGAGACAGGGTTTCTCTGTGTGGCCCTGGCTGTCCTGTCTGTAAACCAGGCTAGCCTCTGAAAGACCCGAACCCAGAGACCCTTCCCCGAAATGCGCGCTTAAACAAGGCTGGAAAATTAC
>NW_022196910.1:55170725-55204275 GCF_008632895.1 Mastomys coucha
TTTTTTTTTTTTTCTTTTTATGTATCTGTGTGCCTATAAGCCATGTGTGTGCAGATACCCTCAGGAGACAGGAGCGGGTGCTGGATCCCTCAGAAGACAGGAGCGGTGCTGGATCCCTTGGCTGGTGCAGACACCCTCAGAAGACAGGAGCGGGTGCTGGATCCCTCAGAAGACACGACGAGCAGGTGCTGGATCCCTCAGAAGACAGGAGCGGGTGCTGGATCCCTCAGAAGACAGGAGCTGTGCTGGATCCCTCAGAAGACAGGAGCTGTGCTGGATCCCTCAGAAGACAGGAGCGGGTGCTGGATCCCTTGGCTGGTGCAGATACCCTCAGAAGACAGGAGCAGGTGCTGGATCCCTTGGCTGGGGTTACAGGCAGTTGTGAGATGTCTGATTCAGGTGCTGAGAACCAAACTTGAGACCTCTGGAAGAACAGTGGTCTCTCTTAACTGCTCAACCATGTCTCCAGTCGGTGCATATAGATTTATTGAGTGATGGTTTTCAGCATCACTCAAGACCCACCAGTGAATGGACCAGATGAAGCCCCTCCCTCACTGTCCTAAATCACCACCTTGCTTCTGCTTCTGCTTCTGCTTCTGCTTCTGCTTCTGCAGAGCTGCGGGCCGCCCATTTCACAATTTGAAGTTACCAGAAGGGACCTTTTCATTGGAAGCGCTTGCGTGTCACATCCCCTGTCCCCACCCTTTGCCATGATCTCCCCAGAGCTTGAACTGATGTTGGCTTTTATCTATCCATGCATCACTTTCCACACTGCATTGTAACTTATGACTCAAGTTGCTCAAAACTGCCCTGTCATAAAATCACCACAAAATCACTCAGTTCAGGGGGCTTAGACAATAAAGGTGCCTCTGGAACCGGGTGCCTATGGAACAGTAGATCTCTCTCATTCTCACAAATCTGTGAATTTTTCAAAAGCAGGTATGTCCTGCTTTCAGGAAAAGACATAGACAGTAAAACATAAGCCACAGAATAACTTTGTGTCAAAGGAGCCATCGAAAACATTACCCTGGATCTTCTAAAGGTATCATACCTGGAGGTTCCAAAATCACTCCTTTCTGTTCTCTCACTTGCCCTTTATTCTACCTTTGCACAGGTGTATATACACACAGACACACAACACACACACACACAATACACACACAGACACACTCACACATACAATACACAGATACACACACATACAGACACATATATACACAGAGACACACAGACATACACAGAGACACAAACACACACAGAGACACACACTCAGACACACAGAAACACACACTCAGACACACAGACACACACTCACACAGACATACACACAGGCACACACACACTGACTAAATCTACTTCCTTACTGCCAATCTGCTTCTTTCTGCCCTCTACTCTGATAAACATGTGTAGCAAGGAATGGGAGATTCCAGAACTGTCCCAAATATAGATATTTATTCACTTACTCTATGAACATTTAGTCATTTGTGAGTCCTTGTGTGATGAAATATATTTGATATATATCTCAATAGAGTCCTCAGTGTATATTTGATCTGACCTTGCAGGGTTTCGCTTAGTGAATATTCTGGCAATTGTAATGGACAGAAGCCCTTGTCTGTGCTCTGTCCTCACAGACAGCTGTAGCAGCTTATTGTCATGCGGACTCAGGGTCACCATCTCCAGCCTGTCTGATGATTGGCCCCACAGCTACTTGGCTTCTATTTCCAGAAGATGTGCAGCCAGCACCGTCAGACTGTCTGGTCAACAGGTTCCCGAAGCCCAGGCCACAGCCCATGATCAGGACATACTGGTATATTGGGGGCTGGCTCACCACCTGCTTCTCACAATACAGTGAAATTGTAGTACAGGTCCAAGAGTGTCACCAAAAAGAGCCACATAGCTTCACAGATGACAGCCACAGATGTATTGTAATTTAATGTATATATACCATTATGTATGTATGTATGTATGTAATGTACAAATATGTAATATAAAATAAGAGTCTGAGTTTTGTTCAGATAAGACAGGGCAACCAGGCTATGACAGGCAATTACCTCCAGCCAGGCTGTCCCACAGTCCTTTCCATTCTCTCTATTGGCCCATTCAGATCACTTTGAAGAGGGACTCTTTCAGACTTCCCAATCCAGGTTATGCATGCCTTCTTGTCTGCTTACTATCTTCATCTTGCGTCTACTAGATTTAACTGTCCAGACTCGAGAAAGAGAGCTCGGATGGTGTCTCCTTCAGTAAAGTGCTTGCCTTGCAAGTTTAACCCTCAGAAGACACATTTTAAGAAAGCAGGGTATACAAGTCTGGCCTGGTGGCACACACCTTTAATCCTAGCACTCAGGAAGCAGAGACAGGAGGATCTCTGTGATTTCAAGGCAAGCCAGGTCTACAAAGAGAATTTCAGGAGAGCCAGGTACACAGAGAAGCCACCCCCACCCAAAAGAAAGAAAGAAAGGAAGAAAGGAAGAGAGAAGGAAAGAGAGAAAGAAACAAACAAACACAGAGAGAGTGGGAGCTGGAGAGATGGCTCAGCTGTTAAGAGTACCAACTGCTCTTCTAGAGGTCCTGAGTTCAAATCCCAGCAACTACATGGTGTCTCACAACCATCTGTAATGGGATCCAATGCTCTCTTCTGGTCTGTCTGAAGACATCTACAGTGTACTCATATAAATAAAAATAAATAAAATCTTTTAAAAAGAAAAAGGAAGAGAGGGTAGAGGAAGGAAAGAAGGAAAAAAGAAAGGAAGGAAAGAATGCTGGGTATTGTGGCATATGTTTGTGGTCCCAGGAATGCTGGGTATTGTGGCATATGTTTGTGGTCCCAGGAATGCTGGGTATTGTGGCATATGTGTGTGGGCCCAGGTCTCAGAACTGGTGAGGCAGAGACAGGAGGATCTCTGGACTCCCTGGCCAGCCTGTCTAGCCTACTTAATGAGTTCCAAACCAGTGAAACACTCTGTCTCTAAAAATGATAGTGCCTGAGGTGTGACATCTGAGGTTGCTCTCTGGCCTTCACACATACACGTGTACCCCCACAGCAGACCACACTCACACTCACTTGTACACACACACACACTTCACACACACACACACATTCATACACAAAACTCTAGTAAAAGATGACTTTTTTCAATGTAATTCTAAAAATATGGATTATTTAAGGGTCCAGAAACTTTTGAGAAATGCAATTGAAAAATAAACCTCTAATCCCAGCACTTGGAAGACAGAGGTAGGCAGACCTCTGAGTTTGAGGCCAGCCTGGTCAACAGAGTGAGTTCCAGGACAGCCAGGGCTACACAGAAAAACCCTGCTCCCCCCGCCCCCCCAAAAAAAACAAAAAAACAAAAACAAAACTCACCACCAACAACAATAAAAATCACCTTCCATCTGAAAGTCCCTATTTTAGACTTATCTTAACCAAAGAGTATTCAGCAAAACCCTCACGTCTTAGTAAAGAAATGATCCGAAGAAAACGGTGAGCAGAGACTTTCATCTTTAAGATGTCATCTAGAAATGTCTCTAAAATGTACCTCACACAGGAGATAGATTTTTATTCTTCAAACATGAACTCTTTAAAAACTATTCGGTTTGGCTAATTTGGTTTGGTTCGATTCACTTTGCTTTGTTTTGCTTTGCTTTTTTTGAAATAGGTAAGTGTCCCGATGGTAAGTTTGCAGCTAGCTTGCGCAGGTGTTGTAAGCGGCTGCAGTAGGTTCAAGGACCATGAGGTTATTGAGGACACACACACCACACACACACATACACACATACACACACGGGCGCGCAAAGGGAAGGACCTCCACCTAATGTCCCTGTGTAGGTCTGAGAGGTCAAGGGCTGTGAGGACAGGACAGGACATCTGCACACAGAAGCTATCCTCTCTCCTCGTGTATTCCTCCACTGCCCTCTACTGGCAGAGCATAACATGGCATCATAATCAGTGTATAGAGCAGGCTTTGAGGGATGAATTGGAGAAGCCCTGGATTGGTGCTGACACACATGGTAAACTGCCCCAACACCACTTCATAAAGTCTCATTCTCCCTGCAGTGATATGAAACTGTCCTTTTATTTCATATATTCGTGGTCCTGAGGCAGGATAGACAGGAAAAATTAAGGGAACATAGTAAAAGAATCGCCTCCTTCTGGGACCTGGTTTGTGTTTCTTTTTTTTTTTTAATATTTTATTTCTTTATTAGTTATTTATTTATTTACTTATTTATTACTTATGTATGTAAGTACACTGTCACTGTCTCAGACACACCAGAAGAAAGCATCAGATCCGGTTACAGATGGTTGTGAGCCACCATGTGGTTGTTGGGATTTGAACTCAGGACCTCTGGAAGAATAGTCAGTGCTCTTAACCGCTGAGCCATCCCTTCAGCTCTAGCTTCTGTTTCTTGCTGCCTGAGAGATAGTGCTCATTTTCCTGAAAGCATCTCAAAACAGGGTGTCAAAGACAGCAGATGAATTCTGCTTACTTAGTGACCTTAAGATCGTCCACATTAGCACTCTTCTCGTCCCTAAAACTAAGCAGTGCAGTGTTGTAAAACCACCTTATAGAACCAACCGCTTCATGATGAATCTGAGGCTTGCCTCACAGGAAGTAATATATACCCGGTGCTATAAATCTGGTCAAATCAAATGGGAATTACAAAGTCCTAGGGCAGAGCCTCATATACTTGCTTTTCTAAGTAGACATGATACACCTGTCAGTTTACTTTTAAATACTGGATTATGACTATAGATCGGAACTACTGTCACATCTGGCCAGAGAGTCTTCTTTTAGCTGTGAGCAGCCATAACTGCTGATTCCTAACTGCTCAGCTGCCTAAGAAAAAGTGACTATCCTCAGCTATACATGTGGCCTCTCTTTTGTCCTTCACTGGCTAGTTTTATATGAACTTAACACAAACTGGAGTCATTTTGGATGGGGAACCTCACTTGAGAAAATGGTCCCACTAGATTGGCTGTGAGCAAGCTTGTGGTACATCTCCTTGATTAATTGATTGATTGATGACTGACTGAATGATTGATGTAGGAGGGCCCAACTCACTGTGGGTGGCTCCTTCCCTGGCTGGTGGTCCTGGGTGCTATAAGACGCCAGGCTGAGGTTCAGCCTGTGGTATACAATCTGTTTTCTCAATGTTGGAGATAAACTTGGAGATAGAGCTTCAAGTCTACACCTCTGCATATCCCACCACTTCTCTGAGTCCTGTGGACCATGACTGAAGAGAAAACTCATACAGGAAACATTAGAAAGAAAGAGAATTAGAAAGAAAGAGAAGAGAGGAGAGAAGAAGAGAAGAGAAAAAAGAAAAGAAAGGAAGAGAAAAGAAAGCCGGGCAGTGGTGGCGCACGCCTTTAATCCCAGCACTTGGGAGGCAGAGGCAGGTGGATTTCTGAGTTCGAGGTCAGCCTGGTCTACAGAGTGAGTTCCAGGACAGCCAGGGATACAGAGAAACCCTGTCTCGAAAAAACAAAAAAAGAAAGAAAGAAAGAAAGAAAGAAAGAAAGGAAGGAAGGAAGGAAGGAAGGAAGAAAGAAAGGAAGGAAGAAAGAAGAGAAAAGAAAGGAAGAGAGAAGAAAAGAGAAGAGAAAGGAAAAGAAAAGAAAAGAAAAGAAAAGAAAAGAGAAGAGAAGAGAAGAAAAGAAAAGAAAAGAAAAGAAAAGAAAAAGAAAGCGGCTGAACAAGCCTTGAGGAACACGCCAGGAAGCAGAGGCCTTCCATGGCTTCCGCATCAGCTCTGCCTCCAGGTTCTCATCCTGACTTTTGTCTGTGATGGTGTGCTGTGGAAATGCAAGGGAAATAAACCCTTTCCTCCCCAAGCTACTTGTGGGCATAGTGTTTCATCACAGCAATAGAAACCCTAAGGCATTCCCTGCTCCAAGGCTCAGGGAAGACTGCAGAAAGATGTAGAAGCCAGAGGAGCTGAGTGGAACACAGACTTCTGGGCTCCACTCACTCTCCTGGCTCTCGCACTCACAGCTGGGACACCCTGCTGGGTAAGGAAGGGTTCGGGTCTCATGACATCACCTACTGCTCAGGTCCTGTTTTCATCTTCTGCATTGAGTTCCTGCCCTGCCTTCACACCATAGTGCACTGTAAACTGTAAGAAGAGGACAGGAAAATGCTTCATAGACCAATCCCATAGTGGCAGTCCCTCAGCTAAGGCCCCCTCCTGCCAGGTGGCTCTAATTTGTACAAACTGACACAAGCAAGTCCGGTGGTGCTAGTCCTACCACACAGGAGGCAGACGTAGGAGGATTCTTAGCTCAAGCCCAGCCTAGTCTACACAACAAGCTCTTGTCTCAAATATACACATAGACATGTGTAAATTTTACTGTTAAGCCGAACCAATGAGAAAAATAATTTCCCATAGTCAACTTAAAACAGAACTATTTTGTGTTTCTATATTGAGAATAACCACCCTACAATGTAGGAATTTGGCAGCTTGAGCTACAATTTTGCCTGCTGTAGATCATTTGAATAGAAGCCACACTAAATTTAGAAGCTAAGGGTAGAGTAGGTGACATTAAATTAAAGGCAGCTAGGAGCTACGCCTCTAACTCTGGCAAATCCATCCTCTGACTTGTGAAGTCTAGATGCTATTTCTCAAGGAAAATGACTAATCCCTGCTGCATGGCTGTACCTGATGCCCCTTAGGAGACTTTACTACTGTTTGTACTAAAGAGGCAAGTAGTGAACCATTTCCAAGAGAAGATCTGAGCTTCAACAACTTACGGGACAGACAGCTACACAGACACTCGGGGGTCAGAGTCCTGCATGTGTAATAGAGAGAAGTGAGACACTGAGGAACAAAACACCCCAAACTGGAGATGGAGGACATATTTTAGCCAAGAACATACAAAAAGCCAGTTCATCAGACAAACTACTTTGTCTCTGATGAGCTGAGATAGCCAAATAATATTCCAGGGGGTTAGGTTGGGAATAAATTGGAGATGTGTTTTATAACTGAAAAACTCGTTAGGTATAGTGATTGTTTTAGGACTGAAAAAAATGTAAATATTCTTATGTAAATAATAACTGAATGTTTGGACTCAAGGTTACTCTGGGCTGTTGGGTAGTATGAGGGGATAGGAATTAGGGAGATACAGATGATAAAGGAATAAAGTCAAGCTGGCTGGGGAGATGGCTCAGCAGTTAACCCTGCTCTTAATCCAAGTTCAGTTCCCAGCATGCACACAGGGCAGCTCACAACCAGCAGTAACTCTAGCTCCCGGGGAACCAGTGCCCTCTTCTGGACTCTGAGAGTACTGGCACTCACACGCACACCACACACACACTAAAAAATATTTTTAAAAGGAATAAAACCATATTTCTTCTCTAGTTTGGGCCAGATAAAGTGTAGAGATATAGCTAACTGGTAAAGAAGGCAAACCCTTAAACATCCAAAATATATAACCAGATACCACATCTGTCTTTCTGGTTCTGAGTTACCTCACTTGGGATTTTTTTTTCTAATTTCTTTCATTTACCTGATAATTTTGTTTTTTTTAAGTGACTGAGTGATGAGATATTCCTTTGTGTAAATGTGCCACATTTTCTTTACCCATCCATCTGTTGATGGACGCCTGGGCTGTTTTCAATTTGGGGCTATTATGAACAGAACATCCTGAGCGTGGCTGAACAAGGGTCTCCATGGTAGGATGAAGTGTCCTTTGGTTATGTGGCCAGGAATGGTACAGTTGGGTCTTGAAGTGGAGAGATCCCCATCTTCCTGAGGAACCTCCATGGCTTCCCACAGTGAGTGTACAAGTTTGCACCCCCACCAGCAAGAGTTGTGTGTTCCCTCTTCTCCATATCCTCAACAGTATGAGCTGTCATTTCTTTTATTGATCTTGGCCAATCTGATTGGTGTAAAATCAAAGCTGTTTTGACTTGCATTTCCCCCATGACTAAGGATGCTGGACATTTCTTTAAGTGTTTCTCAGCCATTTGAATTTCTTCCTTTGGGAATTCTGTTTGGGCATGTACCCCACTTTTTAACTGAGTTGTTTGTTTTCTTGACCTCCAGTGTTTTTATATATTTTTTTATATTTTAGATATTTTAGATATTAGCCCTTTATCAGACATGTAGTTGGCAACAAATCTTGTCCTGTTTTGTAGCCTGATAGTTTGTCTGAACGGCAGTGTCCTTTGCCTTACAGATACTTCTCAGCTTCACGTGGTCCCATTTATTATTAACTATTGTCCTTGGTCCCTGTGCTGCTGGTGTCCTGTCCAGAAAGCTTTTTCCAGTGCCAATGAGCCCAAGCCCGCTCTCCACTTTCTCCTCTAGCAGATTCAGTGTAATTGGCTTAGGTTGAGGCTTTGATCCACTTAGACTTGGGTTTTGTATAGGCTGATAAATATGGAACAATTTCCATTCTTCTACCAGTTTGACCAGCACTGTTTGTAGAAGATGATGTCTTTTTTCCCCCCATTGTGTATTTCTGGTACCAAAAATCAGGTGCCCATAACCTAATAAACCAATTCGTAATCAAGCAGTGCTTAAATCTGTCATTCTTCTTGTAAAAAAAAAAAAAAAGAACCCTCCTTCACAAAAGTATACTTAGCCACCACCATCCTGGGGTTTGAACCCCCAACCCAAGATGCATGTGCTGGAAAGGTGTCAGTGTGCCAAGGTAGAACCTAGTGAGAGCTGTTCCAGTGGATCAACGGCTTTCTTTGGGGACTTCAGCCCTTTATGTCTCTCTTTCAGACACTCAGTAGACCTTCCATGTGCTGCTGTGTGGTGACGAAACCCAAGATGCTCACCAAAAGGAAAACAGAACTACTGCCATGCTATCAGCTGGTCAGTTACCACAACCATGGACCAAAATGAGGCTCCATTCAGCACGGAAAGTATTTGATCTTGGGGATTCTGTCACAGAAACAGAAAACAGACTGGTATAATTTTTTAAAACAAGAGGCAATTACACTGCCTCTTGTTTGATGTTGTGTTATTCTAGGTGTGAATCACTTGCATAAGTAAGTGTTTCCTTAAATTGCCTGCTCATGAAGCCAGAAAACCTAATTTGAACCTGAGGTGGATAGTCATAAGACATTTTTCTGTTTAGAAAGTGTCCCAAGTTAGTCTTGTGAATCAAATGAAACCTATCTTCCGATCCCTAGGGCACAGACTGAGTCTTTCTATTGTGGTCTTTCCTATCGACTAGTTGTAAACACAAAGTTTTTCTACAACTCAGAGTGTAAGTAAAGTCTGTGTGAACCTAGCCAAATATTTCAAGAACCTCCTAAGCAGACCTCCCGGGGTCCTCTGGGACATGCCTAACAGTGAAGAGGCAGGCTGACTGCTTGGGGAAACAAAGGTCCTCACGCCTACAGTTCATAGGGGAAACCAGGTGATCTGTTTTCTAGGGAAACACTCACGGTGCCCTTTCCCAACCCCTCCAGGGTAAGTGAGCAGCTTTATTCTACCAAATGTTTCCCATGATGCTCTCTGCCTTGCCTCAGATCTAAAGGCAATGGACCCAAACTAGAACCATCAGCCAAAATAAATCTTCCTCCTTTGAACCAATCTTCTCAGATGAGAGACTGAACCTCTTACCCCAGTTATTCTGGAGCCACCAGACTAAAGGTGATGCCTAACAAAGTCACCAGAATGGAGCCCACACATTAAGGAGCCATGGGACAGCTCGATAAACAAAAGAAAAGGAAGAATTATAGGTTCTAGGAGGCAGCAAGTTGGTAGGCTTTGGACAAGGGGCTGTGTGAAATGAATCTCAGGCTTAGACTGTAAAATGAGTCTTGGGTTCTTCTCTTTCCTGGGGAAGATCTATTAAAAATAATGCAAATGGTTTCCACCATCCCTCAGTGCAACTTGGGGCTGGTCCCAAAGGAAGAAAGGCTATGCCCTCCTATTTAATCTGACCCGCCCCCATAACTGAAGCACTGTGGCAGCTGTTGGCATTAGGAGAAGAAGCATCAGTTTTCTTCAGGGATGTGGCTCCTGTTACATCAATCAGAGTCCCATGGATAGCCTCTCTGAACAGCACAGATTAGATCCAACAGTTATAAAAAAGAAAAGAGAAAAAGAAAGATGAAGGGACTCAAAGCTGAAGCAGGCAGGGCAGAGAGTGAGAGTCAGTCTTCGAGGAGTCAGGGACAGGAAGGAGGAGTAAGATTTTAGGAGGCTCATGAGCTGAGAATGTACCTGGGGGTGGGGGTGGGGTCCCTTCAGAGTTCATGGGAGGCCCTGGGCCCTGGAATGGATCCCCAGCAAGTGTGTGTGGGAAAGATAAGAAATCACACCACACTTCGATCCCGTACCATATCAGAAGACCTTTGGACAGGGAACATTTGAATTCTCCAGTTAGAGTTAATATTTATTTTCTGAACAAGGCATGACATGCACAAGTATGTGATTACTTAGTAAGAATGGGATGTCCAGCCAGCACTGGCCTAGTAACAATTGAACAGGAAACACCAATAATGCTACCAGCCTACTTCCCCACAATGCACACTGAAACTGCACACTGAAACCTAAACTCCATGAAGTTACCCCTACGCGGCCAAACTAGGAATTTAGAGCAGAAAAGTACTGACAGCTGATCTTGCCTACAAAATCATTTGACCGATAAGTTTTAAAATAAACAAGATGTAAGATGTAGGGACAAGCCCATGCCCTCTTGAAAAAAGGAGTGAGAGAGAAAATAAGCCCTGGGTAATACGAAGAGCTGTGTGCCCTCCTGATTACATGGAGGATGTGGAAAGGGGGAGGGGCTTGCTTGTGTTAAGGCTTAAAATTGTCCTCTGTGTTCAGATACCAGCCAGTCCCCAAGGAGTCTTTAATGCTCACTGCCCTAAGTTAACAAAGCAGTTTTGTTTCTCCTGGCTGGCCACAGGCCCAGGGTTACAGCTAAATTGTAGGTTTCTCTGTAATTCAACCTGCCCAGCTTGCAGATTGCCCATACCCCTCCTGTTGCCAATTTCAAAATGCAGATGGAATTAATATTACTTGCTCTTTCTTGCAGGCCTCCCTTCTCCAGTGACCCTGCGCCCCAGGCAGGACTAAAGAAAGGAGGTGCTTTAGCCCTGGGGGTGTTTCTGTTTGGAGACAGGGAAATTTCATCCTTTGGGGATTTGAGCAAGCAAAACCTTTTTGTGACTTTTCATAGCAGCACAGATTTGTAGTTCAAACTTAAGACATGGAAACCTTTAATTTATTTAAGGCTTTAGGCTACTTGACAAGAGACCCAGACCCCAAAAAGAAAGAGAGGCGAAAGTGAGAGAGGTGTGAACAAATGGTATCCTAACTGTTCTTATTGCAGCCCAGCTGTCTCACTGCCCACATCTATCAAACACTCAGAAACCTTCACAGCTTCACACAAAAAACTGGTGCTGGAGAGATGGGTTAGCAGTTAAGAACTCTGTTCTTAGAAAGGTCCTGGGTTCAGTTCTGAAAACCCTTATCAGATGGCCCCTGGTTTCCAAGAACTCTTGCATGCACATAGACTTACATAGGTACACACGTACATACACACACACAAATAAATAAATAAATAAATAAATAAATTTTTAATTTAAAGAGCAAATATTTACTAGTCCAACACATATCTTTCAGTGGGTAGAGGTCTTTCCATACAATCCTTGAGTGGTTCATATGATAATTAACATCTTAATAAAAGAAATAATACCTATTTTTGAGGCTTGCTGCCTCTCTATAGTCTGACAATGCCCCCCACACACACATTCTTATCTAAAATTACACAGGGTGGCTGTGAAGCCACACTACCAAAAGCTACACATCCCTCCCTCACAGACTTTAATCGCCACCCAGGAAAGGTGAAAGGATGAATGAGCTTTTAAAGAACCATCTTGGCAAGTAATGACATAAATGCAAACCAACTGGACTAATGTGGATGCAGGAGAGAGCTCTCTGCAGAGAGTGAGAAAAAGAGATCTGGGGGGAAATTGTGAGCTGTTTCCATAGAGAAAACAAAACCTGGGGCACAGGGAAAGATTAAGGGTTAATGAGACACTACAACCAGGGAAGCAGATTGGTGCCTTGTAACTTCATTCTTTTTAAACCTTATTTTTAATGATGGTTTTAACCTTCCTTTTAGCCCACCATCCATCAGAGGTAGTGGAAATGACAGGATACGGGGGAAGTGGACCTGTTTAGAAATGGTTCTTTGGAATAACTCCCATCTATGTTGTCTGAAAATTGACAGTCCGTTTCACAGGTCAGCAGCGACAGCTCGATCCACTCATAAACACTCCATGGCTACACCAGCAGTCCAGTTTGGTACAGTCTGGATAACAAATACAAATCAATAGTGGTGGCATTAAGTAGAGACAGCCAGGCCTCAGCCTTGACACAAGTCAACAGGAGGGACCCAGAAGAATGCCAGGAGAAGTTCTCAGCAGCTAAAGAACAACTCAAAGTCAACTGTGGGTACAAGCTGACAGCTCTGTGTTCTGCTGCAGACAGCTCTCCAAATACCTCATCAAGATAGCTCACCACTCTGAAGCCCCATCTCTTATTTCCAGCAAGAGTCCCTTTTGATTATCCCTTGAAGCATTTTATGACCTTAGCCCTTGACTCTTTTTTTTTTTTTTTTTTTTTTTTTTTTTTTTTTTTGGTTTTTTTGGTTTTTTGGTTCTTTGAGACAGGGTTTCTCTGTGTAGTCCTGGCTGTCCTGGAACTCACTCTGTAGACCAGGCTGGCCTCTAACACAGAAATCTGCCTGCCTCTGCCTCCCAAGTGTTGGGATTAAAGGCATGAGCTACCACTGCCCAGCAGCCCCTTGATTCCTAAAAAGGATAGCAAGTACATTTTTTTTTTGACATAGCAAATGAATTCAGAGATCATCCTGCCTTTGTAAGCACAGACAATAAGCCAGTTAAGTGGGATCCAGCTCTCAGGTCATTGTTACCACCACGCCTAGACCTAAATTCACTCTGTCACCGGTTAACCTTGAACTCAGGAATCTGCCAGCCATTGTAGCTTTCTGTCACACTGGCTCATTAGTGCAGATGCCTCTCATCTTTTAGGCCTGTGAAGGTCCTCATACAACTCATATCACATCCTTCTATTTTGCTAGTTGAGAAATTATGTATTCTTGAACTCATGTTTTCAGAGTTCTTTCCCAAAGCCCTAAGAGTTGTCTTGAAGGTCATACATAGCATTACTATTTTGCTGAGGAACACATTCTCACTTCCTGGATCCACGATGTTTCTAATTATACAAATAAGTCTCATGCCCAGCAACCTTCAACACTTGTGAAAGCCCATGGTGAGAGACCATGCCATTCTGAGTCTTCCGTGGCCATGAAGGACTCAGCATGTACCTGTACCCATCCCTAACCCAGAAGCTGTCTCTAATTGATAACCACTTGGAAATGAAAAATTGGGAGCTGGAGAGATGGCTCAGCGGTTAAGAGTACTGACAGCGCTTCCAGAGGTCCTGAGTTCAAATCCTAGCATCCACATGGTGGCTCACAACCATCTGTAATGGTATCAGATGCCCTCTTGTGGTGTGTCTGAAGACAGCTACAGTGTACTCACATACATAAAATAAATAAATAAAACTTAAAAAAAAAAAGAAAGTGAAAAATTAATTTTCTCCAAAGGAGTCTCACTGGGGAAGCCAATCACTCTTAAGGATGGGCTCCATGCCCAGCATGGCCTGCATGTAACTAACTCAATGCAAAAAGAGTGGGGTGGTGTTAAAATGAAAGAGCAAGGGGCTGGAGAGATTGCTTGGAAGTTAACAGTACTGACTACTCTTTTAAGAGGACCTGGGTTCGATTCTCAGCACCCATGTGGCAGATCATAATCACCTGTAACTTCTTTTCCAGGAATTTGATCATTTCTTCTGGCCTCTGGGGCACCAAGGATACATGTGGCGCATAGACATGTGTATGGGCACATACTTATACATATAAAATGATAATTTAAAACATTGCAGAGTCTGAAACTCTGAGGAAGAAAGGGAGCATGTAGTCAGGTATAAAATAACCAAACTAAACACCTCAGAGGAAGGCTTGGTTCTAGACCAGTGACCACAAGGCAGCTGTTGCCGCATCCCAAACCACTGAGGAAAGTTCCTATGGTCCTTACATATAACCTTGTATCCAATGCAGCTAACTGTAACAGACTAAACTCTAAGATGACAGGTAACAAGAAACCTACCCCATCTCAGCAAAGAAACTCCAACTAAGATACAAATACATCTATTTCTTGCCAGCTGCAAGAACAAGAGGAGAGCTCAGTAGAGCTAACCAGAGAGCTCAGCAGAGCTGATGGTGTTTGGGATACTTGCAAGGTCAGATTGGAAAGCCTACCTACTCTACGAGTTTCTTTCACTTTCCCTCAATATCACATTTACCCGTAGTTCTTCATAATAAAGCCTGCTTTGGCTTTGCACGCTCCAAGCTTTAATACTCACTGGCCTGAGACAATGAACTCTGACCCACTACCCCAGGTCCATTTTTGGTAACTTGGATGCATGGTACCCTATGCGTCCCATCTTATTCAAAACTCACACAACAATCTCCCCATTTCTCTCAAGAGACTCCATTTAAAGCCCTTTCAGAAGTAAAGGAAGGAAGGTCCTTGTGGTGGTTTAAGTAAGAATGGCCCCCTAGGCCCAGATATTTGAATGATTAGTGGTCAAGCAGCAGAACTATTTGAGAAGGATTGGTTTTCAAAGCCCATGGTAGGCCCAGTCCTCTCAGCTCTCACTGCATTAGCCCATGGGTGCTGCCCTGCTCCCCACCGTGATAACAGACCAGACCCCTGAAACTAAGCCAGCCCTCAACCAAATGCTTCCTTTTATAAAAGTTGCCTTAGACATGGGATCTCTTGGTGGAAATAGAGTAATGAGTCAGGTAGCCTTTAGGTTTTTTTTCGACTTTCTACAATGTCATGAAATATAACATGGTGCATGGTAAGGTGGTATCCTTGGCCAGAGCATACCTGAGAAATTATGCCATGAAACACATCTGGTGTAAAAGGGGCTTGTCAGGGGAGGGGCAAGGAATAAGGCCTGGAGAAGGGGTAGAAGCAGACAAGTGGACATGTAGGCAGGCAGGCAGACAGACAGACAGACAGACAAGAGCAGAGAGGGAAAGAGAGGGGACCTGCAATGAGGACAGAGAGAATCAGGGGTGGTATGGGGGCCCCTTTATTCACTGCACACACCTGGTGTACTTGGCGGCAGCTGCCATGCCCCTGGGGCAGCCCAACAGAATTGCCCACATACTAATGTAGGATCCTAAATTATTAAATCTCAGCTTCCTCCCACCAAACTGCAAATAAACTCCTACCAAAGTCCTCCTCAAAATCACACCTCTCAAAATCCACCCAGGAAGTGAGTATAGTTAGAAACCCTCCTGTGGATGAGGACCACCTGGTCCCCCTCATCGGCCCTGCTGCCACTAAGATCTCAGCTCTGGGATTAGGTTTGCAGGTTAGAGCTGCAGAAATAATGCACCCCACCCTTAACCCAGGCAGGGTTCCACTCTCTAACCTCTCAGAGGAGCCAGACTCCATGAGTCTTCCCACAGCCTGCCCCTATGACATCCTGGGGACCTCGAACTCTTACATAAAGACAACACAACCAGATGAGATTACTCCTTCCGTGGTGTCCTCCTGCCTCCAGTGCCCCTTATCACATTCCGAGGTGGATAATCCTCTCTTAAGTCTCTCTTTAGCTCCACTGCTCCACTGGAATTCATGCCCACTGTGCATGCAGAGGAAACTCAGATTTCACACCCTGGCACCTGTAATCTGCTCTGATTGACAACGATTTTCCATGTTCCACTCCTCTCTTCATCTGCACAATGCTGTCCCTGCCCTAAGACCACAGATGGAAGTTAGTGATTGAAATCCTTTACTAGAAAAATTATTTTTTTATACTTACCCAATAGTCTAGAAAAAAAATCTATTTTTCTCAGAAGAAGTCAACTAATGAGGTGTAGGTAAATATATCGGTCCATATACTTGTTAATTGCCTAGCCTGTCTTCCCATGCAGGTATAAATCCCCACATTCTTTCCGTTCATTCCAGCCCAACCCAGCCTTCCTCTGCTCATTTAAACAATAGTCTCATGACTCTGCCTTTATTCAAGGTTAGGCAAAATGTCCCCAACCTGCCATTGAGTCTTCATTTTTTTTTGTCAAAGAAACACACTCATGTTTCTATTAGAAGCCTGTTGCCCTCCTGCCTAGTCAGGTCTCTTCAGGTTCAGCTAGAATGAGTTTCTTTGATTTGTTGGTATCTGCAGTTACAGAAAACTCTGAAAACTGGTAAGATCTAGAACCAGCACCCACTGAATGTGGCAGGTGGCAGAACTCAACAGCTTTACATTTCAAACCTGGGACAAGTGGCTAGGAGGCCTGGTCAATGTATAGAAGCCGACCTGGCCTCTACGTTCTCCCGGCACCCTTCGGTGTAGCATTTCTCATGTATGGGTTCTCCTGTCTCCTAGCAATGTCTCCTCTGGCTCAGCTTCTCCAGGCTCAGCTGTCCTCTCTGCTAGCCCAGTTCATTCTAGCTGCCTCCTATTTCCACTCTGCTCTTTCTCTTCTCCTTTCCAGCCCCATACAATCTTTCTTCCAGCACCAACTGTTTTCTTCTCCAGTCCTACTCAACCTCTCTCAGCTTCTGCTGGCTTTTTCTGCAGATCCTCTCCTGTTCCCGGGAATCTAAGAGGCAACTGACACAGAAGGTCAAGGGTCAAGCAGTACTAGGCTAAGTATTCCCAAAGAGTCAGTCAATCAGCTCTTGGGGATCCTTTAAAGAGCCAGGCACACAAAATAAATCATACTGCACCTCAGTCCCTACCTGTTACAGGGCACTCCACCTCAGTCCCTACCTGTTACAGGGCACACTCTCCAGTCGAGGGGATGGGCTGCCCTTCCCCCAGAGGTTCTTCCCTATATAATCCAGACATTTTGGTTCCCCACTTTCTCGGCTCCTTCTTTTGGCCTCTTGGCTGCTGTAATTGGTTTCTCTCTCTCCCTTCCCCTTCCTCTTCCCCTTCCCCTCTCCCCACATGGTTCATGGTCATGACCACTCTGGACTCTCCCAGATGTATCTGCCTCTGGCTCTGTCTTCCTCATACCTACAATAAACTTTCTCCTTCACCAAACCCAGGAGTACTCATGTTCTGTGGGACAGTTGACCATGCCAGGAATCTTGGTAAGGTAGAGGAGGGGTGTCCGAGCCCCCAGTACCCAGGTACACACCTAAGAGGGTTAGTGCCTCTCGGTTCCCTGCTAGATTCCTGATCTAGAGCAGTGCCCACACCCCCACATTGGTCACATGACCCAGAACAGAGTTCTCCATGCTAATGATGTAGCTAAAGGCCCTGAGGGTTTAACCAATAAGCTTTTCTTCTCAGACTTTCCTCCCTTCAAATGGTGTTTAATCTCTGACCCACCCTGAGGAGTTGGTATGTACTCCATTTTCCATGATGAACAGTCAATAAATGGTATGAATAAACATGGACTGTCTCTTTCATAAAGAATCACTGTGAGGAGCATGGAGAAACCCTTCAACTATCTAGCTGCTGCCTAAGTCTCCTGTAGAAGGCCTCAACTTACAGGCTTCCAATTCTGTTCCCAAGTCTTCGAAACCCAGCGGTGCCTGGATGTCCAGGAGTTTGGGAGCATCTGGTCCAGGCCTCTTCACAGGTTGACTAGATGCTTGGGAGTCATGGAATCCCAACTTCAGCCTGCATCTTAGACCACATTCTCCTACCCCCTGAGTAGTATCTCAGCGCTTCCCTTACAGCATCAGCCCAGGGTAAATGCACTCCAATATCTCTGCCTGGGTAAAACATGGATCCACAGTGTTCTTTACTTCCCTTTTTATTTCTTTTCTTCATCTGGGGCTGAAACCTGGTAGTGGCTGAAATGAGCTCTCTCCCCAAAGAACTCACCAAGCTGCTGATCTGACTCTCCTAGATAGGTAGATCATTTGTTTCTGTTGGCTTCCCCACCACCACCAAATTTGATTCTAGAATCTGCATCTTTAGCTGCCTCTTCCTTCCCTTACCAAACCATCCATCTCTCCTAAGCTACTCAGTAAGTGTTCTCTCACAGCTCCAACCTTTTCGGCTGCCCACCATGTGAGCGTCTCCCTTCTGGGGCCTTCTGGCCCCACTACATAGGCAATTTATACTTACTAAGACATTTGCACCTCTCCAGCTGTTTCCTCCTCTACCTTCTCCAACCTCTTGTCTCTCCCCTTCTAGTGGCTAAGTGTCACTACAGAGCTCTCGGCTTTGTCTACAGTTACTATGAAAGCCACTCCAGCGTGCTACAAAGCTTCCTTGCCCTACTAGGCCCCCATCAGGTGGAAAGACATGCCACTCCTCTGTGATTTGGGACATTTCTTTCTGACTAGTCTCTCAGTCCTCCTGGGGACGCCTGTCACTTTAATTTTTTTCAAAGGGTATTTTTAATGATGGTTTGTAAATGCTTTAACCTCTCTTGTCACCCACTACTCACCAAAGGAAGTGGAAAGGAAAGGATATGGGGAAGTAGACCTGTTTAGAAAGGTTCTTTGGAGCAACTCCTGTCTGTGTTGTCTGGAAATCAGCAGTTCAGTTCACAAGTCAGCAGTGGCAGCAGCTCAATCCACTTGCAAACACTTCAGAGACACACCAGCAGTCCAGTTTGGTAGAGTCGGTATAGCAAACAGGAATCAGCAGCAATGGCACTACCTAGCAGAGACAGCCAGGCCTCAGCCCCTGCTCAAGTCAGCAAAAGGACCCGGAGGGACACCAAGAGAAGTTCTTGCCTGTGCCTCTCTCAGGGAAGCAAAGATCAGTGAAGATTCAATACCCACAACTGTTGTACAGCTAGCTCTATAAACAAGCCAAGCTCAGCCCTAGTCACTGTCCGTCAAGTTATTTATACCCTCCAAACATCACATATCTCCATGGGTCTTGCCTCAGCATGTATATCTGTCTCAGATGACATCACTCTGCCAATCACCCCTAGTCCACAGAAGCAGCCAGAAGCTGCGACACGCCACCAGAAGTCTTTTGGTGCATTTCTCTCTATGGAGTCCCAGCAAATGCAGCTCAACTAAACATTACAGTACACATGTGTTGTTAGCAAAGCATCCTTCATCACATGTTCTTTCATGAGCTTGCTTTAGCGGAACATCCTTTTTCCTGTGTCTGCTTCAGCTAAATTTTCCTTCTGCCTAGTCTTTCGCCTGTTTCCACTTCAATGAAATGTTCCTTCGCATGTGTGCCCCAGCAAAACACCTTCCAATGTGACCAACTCTCCAAAGAACCCTTAACTGTATCTGTATCTGTGTTTGCACTTCAGAGTCCCAGATTGAAATTCTTGTTGCCATGACACTTAACCCCTCTGCTGCTCCTCTCAGCTACTTCCTGGAACTTCCTTGTCTCCCCTAGGAACTGCCTAAGTCCAGTAGCTTCCCAATGCCCTGTCTTCTGTAATGTTGGGACCCTCTCTTGGGTGGAGTTCCTCTGTGCTCCTCCTCACCCCTCATGGCTGCACAATTCTGTCTCTTGGCTGCCTCACTCTCCCTATGTGGACGTCTTTTCACCTCCTTTCCTGCTTCTCACCTTGGATTCAATTCCTTTCTTGGACTCACAGATTTTTTTTGTTTTGTTTTGTTTTTTTGTTTTTGTTTTTCAAGACAGGGTTTCTCTGTGTAGCCCTGGCTGTCCTGGAACACTCTGTAGACCAGGCTGGACTCAAACTCAGAAATCAGCCTGCCTCTGCCTCCCAAGTGCTGGGATTAATGGTGTGTGCCACCACGGCCTGGACAGATAGGTTTTTTTTTTAATCTCACTGTCTTGCCTCAGTATAGCACAGCAGCCAAAGGCAGCACACTTAACTCCACATTCTCACAGATTGTAAGTTTCTGCCACCTCACAAGCAAATGCTCCCTATCTCTTCTCTCTTCTTTCTAAGGTTCTATAACTTTCCAGTCTTAAATCTTTTATCTCCATGACTTCTCTGCTCTTTGCTCTCAAGAAATCTTTTAAGACTATTGGGTAAATGGTCTTTCTCTTAGCATTGATTTTGTAAATTCATTAGGTATGGTTAAAAATCCATAAAATCTGTAGCAAAACTTGGCTTTACGCTTGTAACTAAGGATGGATTTCTCAGTTTAACAGCAGCAGACAAGGCTTCAACCACCTTCTCCTTTCTCTTCACATCAGGCCTCAGGTCTCACTCTTCTAAACCTCCAGCTGAAAAAGACAGTTTACCTTGCTACTGGACTCTAACTAAAAAGAAATAAGCTCACAAAAACAGATTTCAATGTAACGTTTAGTATTCCTTCACTTAGTTACTGTTCCAGTAACCAACCACCTGCATTCTCCTGGAGAATAATTGGATAGAAAAACACTGTAATGTTTATGTAAGCTCTGGGGAGGTTAAAAAAAATGAATGTTTTAGGGTCTAAGAAGGTGCTTTAGGGTTGGTAAATGCAAGTTATGAAGGTTGGAGGATGGGAAAGCTTTGGGTCTCCTAGGCAACTTCAGCTTTACCACTTCTTGTTTCAATGTTACACCTTCTTGTTTCAATGTTACAGCTCTGGTTTCAAAGTTACAGGGTCTTGTTTCAATGTTACAGCGTCTTGTTTCAATGTTACAGGATCTTGTTTCAATGTTACAAGGTCTTGTTTCAGTGTTTCAGGGTCTTGTTTCAGTGTTAAGGCTTCTTGTATCAATGTTACAGCTTCTTGTTTCAATGTTACAGGGTCTTGTTTCAATGTTACAGCTTCTTATTTCAGTGTTACAGCTTCTTGTTTCAATGTTACAAGGTCTTGTTTCAATGTTACAGGGTCTTGTTTCAATGTTACAGCTTCTTATTTCAATGTTATAGCATCCTGTGTCATTGTTACAGCTTCTTGTTTCAATGTTACAGCTTCTTGTTTCAGTGCCTGGGACCCACACATGATCTTCTGGGTTTCTCCAAAGGTCTTAGGTCACTTCTCCAGCTCTGTCCTCTGTAGCACTCTAGGCTCTGGTTGACTTCACTCCATTGCTGTTGCTGTTCCTAGTGATCATCCCACATTTCAAATCACCCTCAGCAACAGAGTCTTCCATATTCCTACTAGGATAGCCCATTAAGCCCCACTTAAAGCATTCCACTACTTTTTGTACTCAAAGTCCCAAAATCCACATTCTTCCAAACAAAAGCATGGTCAGGCCTATCACAGCAACACCCCAGCCCCTGGTACCAACTTCTATCTTAGTTAGGGTTTTACTACTGTGAACAGACGCCATAATCAAGGCAACTTTTATAAGTACAACATTTAGTTGGGGCTGGCTTACAGTTTCAGAAGTTCATTCCATTATCATCAAGGCAGGAGCATGGCAGCATCCAGGCAGGCATGGTACTACTGAAGGAGATGAAAGTTCATCTTGTTCTGAAGGCAAACAGAAAACTGGCACTCACTTGGCTAGGAGGAGGGTCTTAAAGTCCACCCCACAGTGATACACTTCCTCACCCACTCCAACAAAGCCACACCTCCTCCAACAAGGCCGTGCCTCCTCTAACAATGCCATACCTCCTAATAGTGCTGTCCCTGGGCCAAGCATGTTCAAACCACTACAAGCAGTGATAAGAAAGTGATTTAAAGTATATTTTAAAAAATGAAAACCACTTCAGATTTCTTTCCCTCACTGTGATATCATTATACTAACACTTCAGAAGTTCAGAATTTTAACATCAATCAACAGAGTTCTTATAAGCTACTAATCTAGCTCTGGTAAAGCTCTGATTACTATTATTACAGTCACAAGTGCAAGATTTTAAATTTCCTTTGATTTGTATTCTAAGTATAGACTTAAAAGTGCTTCTCATTGTGATATAAAACATCCATATATGCCCAGTCTCCCAGATAGACCGTGGTGAGGGGTTTCTGTTAGAAGCACAGGTAACCCCTGTATGGTTGACAGCTTCCCTGTAGCCACAAAAATGGAGTTTCCCTCTCCAGTTAATCTTTCTCTGCAACAAATGTATTGTTAGTTTTAAAATAAATATAGCATAGAAGCAAAGGTAAAGTAGGAAGTGTTTAGGATGTATTATATTTCCTTGGGTCTAGACTGAAGATGTCTCAGCTCCAGGTAACTTCATTATATAATCACGTCCAAAGTCGTGTGGAGAACAATCTAATTCCATTACCTGTGAGTCCTGGATGTACCACATATACCCATCTTCCTCTTACCACCCACACCAGAAACCTGCAATACATCCCAATGAGCAAATCTTAATGCTGGCAAGAATCATAAATGAGGGCCTCTGCTTTCAAATCCAATGAATATTTATTAAGCAACTTTTCTGTTCAAGAAACAATCTCTTTTGGAGCCCCCTTGAGACCCACTTGCAAGAGATGAATAATGGCCCTATTGTAACTGCACAGCCAGACACTGAATCATGAAGGCTGAAGAAGCATCTAGTTTTACTTCTGTGCTTCTAAAATCATTCCAAACCGTCCCAGCCTTCCCTGTGCCTTTTGTACTTTTATAACTTGAGCTGTCACCATTATACACACCATCTAGACACACCTTTTAAAATCAGGTCCCTAAAGTTGAGGAAAACTTTGTCCTTCTTGATAGCTCCTGCACCTAAGAGAAGCAAGCTCGTGAGAGTGCAGCAAGTCCTCAGAGCCCAAAGAAACTTTGCTCATCTGTCAAATTCACTAAGCACTTCTTACTTTCGTGAATCTGTGTCAGTTTTAAAGGCCCTAGGATGAATGAGACCTAAAATTCACTCCAGAATGCTCTAGGCTGAACCTCAGGACTGTGACAATGTTTGATATACTCGAAAACTTAAATCAACAGCCGGTGGATTGAGGAGCAAATCACTGAAGGAACAGAGGAGCCTGGCCATTGGGATAGGAAAGGAATTGACCTTCAAAAGAAGGGGTTTGACTTTTTTTTTTTTTTTTTTGTCTGAGATCCGAACTACAAGTGAAAATGGAACTCCGCTGGGTTTGCTCTCTGTAATGGCATTTTTATGGGAATTCTAATACAAGGCACACACAGTGAGATAGATGGTTCGTGTGACTAAATTTAATACAGTGAGATGCACCAAGTCACCTAGGGCACTGCTGGCCTATAGCTGGCATCCCTCTGTAAGCTATTCATGATGGCTGGCTTCTCTTCCCAAAGTGCCCCAATTCAAGTAATAATTGTACTGTTTATGTTCACTCTATATAAGGGGAAATCCATGGGATTTTCTAAGAAATCTTTAGCATTCCTTATAGATGACAGAGGTAGATATTAGCACCTTCTCCCCTAAACTGTGTGTCTTAGTTAGGGTTACTATAGCTTCGATGAAACCCATGACCAAAAGCAACCTGGTAGGAAAGGGTTTATTTGGCTTACACTTCCACAGCCACTGTCCATCCCTGAAGGACGTCAGGACAGGAACTCAAACAGGGCAGAAATCTGGAGGCAGGAATTGATGCAGAGGTCACTGAGGGGTGCTGCTTAGTGGCTTGCTCTCCATAACTTGCTCAGCCTATTTTCTTATGGAACCCAGGACCACCAGCCCAGGGACAGCACCACCCACAGTGAGCTGGGCCCTCCCCATCAATCACTAATGTAGAAAATGTCTTATAGCTGGATATCATGGAGGTATTTTCTCAATTGAGGTTCCTTCCCTCCTGTCATTTGTGTCAAGTTGACACAAATAGCCACAAGTAGCTAGCACACTGTTAAGGCCTTGGAAATGTCTGTTATGTTCCATTGTATTGAGGTGACATGCTGAAGGAAAAGGCTAAAAGACACAGGTGCATTAACCCTGCCATAGACAAGCCATCCACTAACTTATTACTTAGGAAAGCAAACCCTCATGTTTGTGGTAGTAAGTCTTTTGGCTTCGTTTTGATTTTGGCTTGTTTTTGGTTTTGGTTTTGTTTGAGACACAGTCTTGCTGTGTTGCCCAGGTTGTCCCAGAACTGACTGTCCAGCCTTAGCCTTCTGTGCTCTAGTATTCAGTCATGTATCATCAGGCCCATCTTAAGAAAACGGGTTTTTCTTTAAGTCAAACCACTGCTGAAGCAAATTGTCTCACTTGTCTAATGCTCTCCACTCTCATCTGACCACTGCCTCCGGAACTCTCAGGCTTGTCTCCTAAAGTATGGCTCGTGCTGAGTCCCCAGCACAATAAATGAAGAAGAGATTTGGTGGTGGGTGGTGGTGCACATCCTTAGTTCCAGCACTTGCGGGGCGGAGGCAGGTGGATCTCTGTGAGTTCTAGGCCAGCCTGGTCTACATAGAGACTTCCAGGACATCCAAGGCTAACATAGAGACCCTGTCTCAAATAATTTTATTTCCTTCTTTTGAGTATAATTTCCCCCTTCCCTTTCTCCCTTCGATCCCCCATATGCCAGTATCTCCTTGTTCTCCTAAAAATGTTCTTTTCCATTTCTTTTTGCTGCATGCCTGTAATATGTCACTCTTACAGTCAGGGCTGACCATTTGGTACTGGATGGCCAGGGGGTGTGCCTTTACCCTGGGGAAGCTGTTTCTCCACTCTCAGGATTCTTTAGTTGCCTGTAGTTCTCTGTGTAAGGTTGAGACCTGTTCAGCTTCCCTATCCACACTAGTGTGTTTATTGGTGTCCTTGTTCAGCTCCTGTTTAGGCGGCCATTTTGGTGAGACTTGGTGTAGCTTCTGATGTTACTAGGAAACATAGTATCCCATCAAACTTCCTGATCCTCTGGCTCTTATAATTTTTCTGCTTCCTCTTCAGCAATGATCCCAGAGTCTTAATTTTTATCTAATTTATATCAATGCAGTAATTAAATCCAAGGAAATTTTTTAAAATGTTACTATGGCCTAGCATGGTGGTCTTCACCTTTAATCCCAGCATTCAGGAGGTAGAGGAAAGTAAACCTCTCTGAGTTTGGGGCTAACTTAGTCTGCATATAACAAGTTTCAGGACAGCCTAGGCTAGATAGTGAAATTCTGTCTTTATAAAAAAAAAAAAAAAAGTTACTCTAGAGCTGGAGAGATGGCTCAGCAGTTAAGAGCACTGATTCCTCTTCCAAAAGTTCTGAGTTCAATTCCCAGCAACCACATGGAGGCTCACAACCATCTGTAATGGGATCTGATGCCCTCTTCTGGTGTATCTGAAGGCAGCTACAGTGTACTCACATACATAAAATAAATAAATCTATTTTTTTAAAAGTTACTCTAAATATGTGTCTAAACAATAAATATCCATATGCTTAATGCCAATGCAAATAGTATTGATAGAAAATACAATAAACCTATGCTAGAAACAGGAGTACAAATTTAATTTCTCGAAACATCTCATAACAGGAAATAAACAAGAATATCTAAAGTTGGTGTAGTGGTTGGTTTTATGTGTCAACTTGACACAAGCTGGAGTTATCACAAAGAAAGGAGCCTCCCTTAAGGAAATGCCTCCATGAAATCCAGCTGTAAGGCATTTGCTCAATTAGTGATCAAGAGGCAAGGGCCCAGCCCATTGTGAGTGATGCCATCCCTAAGCTAGTAGTCCTGGGTTCTATACGAAAGCAAGCTGAGCAAGCCATTGGGAGCAAGCCAGTAAGCAGCACCCTCCGTGGCCTCTGCATCAGCTCCTGGCTCCAGGGTCCTGCCCTAACTTCCTTTGGTGATGAACAGCAATGTGGAAGTGTAAGCTTTCCTCCCCAACTTGCTTCTTGGTCATGGTGTTTTTGTGCAGGAATAGAAACCCTGACTAAGACAGTTGGTAAATAAAGAAATCCACTGTGTCATAGCTGGGCATGTTGGTACTAGCCCAGAACCCTTCCAGTAGACAGAGACAGATTACACATGTGGGCAGGCATTTGTATGCATGGAGCATGTTTGGTCAGAGTACAGCTCTCATGAATTTGTTCTTTCATTCCAACGTGGGTTCTAAGGATCTAAGGCAAGTCATCAGACCTGTGTGGCAAGCCTTTTTACCTGCTGAGCCATCTTGCTAGACCAGCTTTTGGATATTAATTGGCTTTTAAAATGTACGTTCCTGTTATTGTGATTAAAACTTGAAAAAGCACTTCTTTTAATTTTCTTTAAAGATTTATTTTATTTGCTTTATGTGTATGAGTACACTGTAGCTATACAGATGGCTGTGAGCCATCATGTGTGTGGCTGCTGGGAACTGGACTCAGGACCTCTGCCAGTCTCACTCGCTCAGGCCCCGTTCTCTCCGGTGTAATTCACTGCAGCTGTCTTCAAGCACATCAGAAGAGGTTGTCAGATCTCTTTATGGATGATTGTGAGCCACCACGTGGTTGGGGGGATCCGAACTCAGGACCTTCGGAAGAGCAGTCAGTGCTCTTCCCTGCTGAGCCATCTCGCCAGCCCAAGTAATTCTTTTTAAATAAGGAACAAATATACTGATGAAATGGTAGCTGTTAAAGAAGGGGTGATAAAGTCCAATGTGTGTTATAGGTGCCATGACAGACTGACTATGTGATTCTTCAATGTTCTCAAATAAGAATTATCACAGAACTGTCAATATGTATAAATAATGACATCAAAACATGCTCAGTGGGGGCTGGAGAGATTGCTCAGTGGTTAAGAACACTGATTGCTCTTCCAGAGGACCTGGATTCAATTCCCAGCACCCACATGATGGCTCACAACTTTCTATAACCCCTGTTTCAGGGGATCTGACACCCTCACACAGACAGACTTGCAGCAAAAGACCAATGCCCAGATAATAAAAATAAATAAATCATTTTTCAAAAAATAAAACAGACTCAGGGCTGGCAAGATGGCTCAGCAGATAAAAGCACTGACTGCTCTTCTGAAGGTCTTGAGTTCAAATACCAGCAACTATATGATGGTTCACAGCCACCCGTAATGAGAGCTGACACCCTCTTCTGGTGTGTCTGAAGACAGCTACAGTGTATTTATTTAATAATAAATAAATCCTTGGACTGGACTGAGCAGGGACTGAGGCAAACCAGTCGGGCCAGAGTGAGTGGGGTTGACTGGAGCCAGCAGAGATCCTAAATTCAATTCCCAATAACCATATGAAGGCTCACAACCATCTGTACAGCTACAGTGTACATATACATATATACATAAAATAAATATACATAAAATACATAAACATAAACATATACATAAAATAAATAAAAAAATAAATCTTTAAAAAAAAACAGACGACTCAGTTGAGGACTGGAAAGATGGCTCAGTGGTTAAAGCACTTACTGCTTTTTGCTGAGGACCAAGGTTCAAGTCCCAGCACCCATAGGAAAGCTCATAACTGCCTCTGCTCACAACTGACCTCCTCAGGCACCGACACTCCCATGAACATACACACACAAAGGCACACATAAGTACACATAGTTAAAAATAAATCCAAAAAGAAAAACAAACAAACAAACAAACAAAAAACCACAAGATAAATTGTTCTTACATGGCTCTGTTTATTAGGACAAGAAAAAATGATAGACTAGGGAAATATTCCCAGGAAAAAGTGGTTAAGATAGTAATAAATTTTGTAGACCTGGAATGCGAACACCTTGATTAAGGGAGAGACAGGCAGATTTCTATGAGTTCGCTGCCAGCCAGGGTTATAGAATAAGACCAACCAGGTGTTTGTGGGGGTTGAGAGAAAGAAAAAGATGGCCTGATAAGTGATTTCAGAGAGAGAGCGTATGGGTACAGATAGCTCGCATTGGGAATAACTGAGTCATTTCTTCACTCTAAGAGCCACTGATTAGGGATCCTTCAGACCGCCTGAGCTGGCTTGCCCCTAGATAAGGCCAATAAGTAGTCTACCAGTGACGTAGGCAGATAAGATAGAGGGATGAAGAAAAGCCTGGCATCCCAGCCAGCCGAGTACCGGGTGCGAGGATGCATGGAGGTCAGGGCGTGCTCCATGCAGTCTGTGACTAGGCTCAGGTCCGTGCTACACTTCATCAACCCTCGTTTGCTGGTGCTGCAAACTGAAGAAGCAGAAGGTGGTCAGCCAGCTCTTCTCTGGATTGTTTTTAAGTATTTGTTGCCCGTGTTCACAAAAGTCTAACTACAGTTAACTTCTGGGAAGACCGGGATTCCAACACTATCGTCACAAACATGAAGATCAAACCTGTGCTTTCATTTAATTCTAGAAAAAATCTTTACTTCTGGTTTGTTTGTTTGTTTGAATATGGGTCTCTCTATGTAGTTTTGGCTGGCCTGGAATGTACTACGAAGACCAGGCTGCACTCAAACTCACAGAGATCTATCTGCCTCTGCCTCCCAAATACTGGATTCGAGGTGTGTACTACACCCTCCATTAGTAAACCTTATTTTTTTTAAGATTTATTTATTTATTATATGTAAGTATGCTGTAGCTGTCTTCAGACAGACCAGAAGAGGGTGTCAGATCCCATTACAGATGGTTGTGAGCCATCATGTGGGTGCTGGGATTTGAACTCAGGACCTCTGGAAGAGCAGTCAGTGCTCTTAACTGCTGAGCTCCAGTAAACTTTATTTTTAAAACTCAGTTCCATGACTCATTCAGTACAAGTACACAAATCTCCTTTTTCAATTGGAAATGTTATTTATTTATTGAATGCATATTTATATGTGTGTGTACATTGCACACCACACATATGGAGGTCAGAGGACAACTTTGTGGGATCGGCACTCTCCTACACCTTTATTTGAGTTCTAGGATTGAACTCAAGTCACCAGACTTAGATAGTAAATATATTTACCAGCTAAGCTATCTAATTGGCCCTCAGATGTAAATCTGTGCATTTTGCTATAACATACCATAAACTCCAGCCAGCTAAAGTACATGAACCCTTGATTTTTAGTGTATTTAGAGTTGTATGATCATCTTCACATTTGAACTTTAGAACATTTCCTTCACTCCTAAAATAAGCCCTGTAGGGTAGACATATAGCTCAATAGTAGGGTTCTTGCTAAAAACATGCATGGCCCTGCGATTGATCACCACATGACATCGCATACATGTACACACACAAACACACATGTAAACACATACAAACACACATATATACACATAAATACATAAGTAAATACACATACAAACATATAATCTTAAAGCCACTCTTTTCTCTCCAATCCAATGAACCCAAGGCAACATATAATGTGTTGGTCTCTATGGATTTGGGTGGGCAGTTCATAATAGTATAACCATGAATTGTGTTCCTTACATATGTGTTTGTGTGTAGTGTGTGGCACATGCCAAAGTGTTCATAGAAGCTGCCTGTCTTTTTTTTCCTTATGCAAACACACCTATTTTCTCTATAATCTCTATCAAAAAATCCAAAACAAAAACAAACAAACAAAAAACAACAACAACAAAAACTGGGGCTGAGAATATTGCAGGTAAAACATGCATATGTCTGCCTGCCATTCATTGAGTTAGATCCTCAGAATCCAGGCCATGGCTGTAACCCCAGGATGGAGAAAGGTAGATCCTGGGACTTCCTGACCAACCAGTCAGACCAAAACGGTGAGAGCAAGCTTGTTCAGAGACCTTGTCTCAAAAACTGTGATGGGGATCCTAGCTGTGGTGGCCCACACCTATGACTCATGGGAAGCAGAGGCAGGCAGATCTCTATGAGTCCAAGGCCAGCCTGATCTACAGAGCAAGTTTCCAGGACAGCCAGGGCTACAGAGAGGGGGAAAAAAAAACTAAGGTGTAGAGTGATAGAAGGCACCCAAAGTCCACCTCTACTCTCTCCACATGTGCAGGGAAACACACACCACACAAATGCATAGCTACACATACACAACACACACACACAACTTACAGTCATCAAAAAACTGCTGTCCATAGGACTCCTTGATGTGCTCAGGGGCCGCTTCCCAGGCTTTCTTGGTTCTCTCAATGCTTAACTCTGCATCTGTCATTACTGTTTTGAAGCTCCCAGGTTCAATTATGCTGACTTTCACTCCAAAATCTCGAATCTCACGCCTGGAACCAAACTGTTTAAGTTACCACCTTTGATGAAAACAACCACCATTTTAGCTCTCTCTCCCTCTCCCTTTCCCTCCTTCTCTCTCTCTCTCTCCCTCTCTCTCTCTCTCTTTCTCTCTCTCTCTCTCTCTCTCTCTCTCTCTCTCTCTCTCTCTCACACACACACACACACACACACACACACTAGTTTTACTGCAGATTTTAAAGGACAGAGAGGTTGTAAACACCTTGAATCCAAGCACTTAGGAGGCAGAGGCAAGTGGATGCCTGTGAGTTCCAGGTCAGCTTGGTCTACATTGTGAATTCTGGGCCACCAGGGATACACAGTGAGGTCCTGTCTCAGAAACATAAAATAAAGAACAAAAAAATAGGAAAACCCAGAAATTTAAACATTCCTGGATCCAATAATGGGAACATGGTTATACCGACTCCTCTAACCACTAATCTGTTCTGCTCTTATGCTTTGATTAGATTTGACTTTTATGTTTCTGTGTGTATGCTAATATGTGCATGTGTGTATGCATGTAAATGTGTGTATGCATGTAAATGTGTGTATGTATGTGTGTATGTGTGCGTGCATATGTGTGTATGAGTGTATCTGTATCTGTATGTATATGTATGTATATATGTATTTATGTGTGCATGTATGAGTGTGTTTGTGTGTACATGTATATATGTGTATGTTTCTCTGTGTGTGTATGTGTGTGTGCTTGCATGCATGAGTGTGTGTGTGTGTGTGTGTGCATGCATGTGCATGCACATTTATCATATCACACTTGTTGGAGGTCAGAGTTCAACTGGCAGAAGTCAGTTCTCTCCCTCCTGCATGCAGGAGTTCCAAGGGATGGAACTCAGGTCATCAGACTTGATGGACATACCTTTGCCCTGATCCATCTCACCAGCTCTAAGCTGCTCTTTCAACAAGAGCGCATGCTACTGCTCTTCCAGAAGAGCAAGGTTTGTTTCCCAGCACCCATATGGCAGCTTACAACCACCACAACTCCAATTCTGACATAGTTTTCTGACCTGGACAAGCACCAGAAATGGGCACAGTATACATGCCTACATGCAGACAAACACTCATACACATAAAATAAAAATAAATATTCTTAAAGCATTAGGTACCCGAGAGGGGAAAGAAAAAGATGTAATAGAGGAAATAGCATTGATTATTGAAGATGCTAGGCTAAGTGCTTATATGTATGAAGGTGCTGGGCTCAGTGCTTATATGTATGAACTGAGTATGTTAAGACTGAGTTCCTTGCCTCAGAAGTCTCACAGTGGGTAAGGTCTGCAGGCAACCAGGAAGAGGCAAGTGACGAGCCTCCAGGCCATCTGAAAGATGGAGGCTCTGTCAATGTCAATGACCTTGATTTCAGATTTTTGATTTGGAAGAACAATGAGGGGATACCATGTTGTTTTAAAACACCATAAACTTGAAACTACTTGTGATAATGTACTATATCCATGAGAAGCTAAAAACTACCACAAGGTCATATTAAAGTCTCATTTCCCAAGATCCACTCCTGCTAAAGAGAGTTTGTACAGAAATATTCTGTGCCAAGTGACTCCACATGTTCTTCTGTCCACAGCTGACTGGGCCAGGGCACTTTCTTGACTGGAAGAGAGCCAGTCTTAGGTCTAGACAGTGAGTCTGTCTGCTGTCACCCATGTGACACAGGCAAACCCTTAGCCTCCTCCCCGCAGTCGCACAGTAGAGTGAAAGCGGAACCTAAACAACCTGGGAGACAGAGATACAGTTCGATGATTGCTTACCTAATATGTAAGGGCCAGAATCACAAGAAAAGAAATGATTTAATAGATGTAAAATTCTTACAATGTGGCCTGGCGAATAATAAGCGCATAACCTTGTCCCACAGTGTGATGTCAGTGACATACAAGATACATGAATTGAGAAGCTAGAGAGATGGCTCAGTGGTTAAGAACACTGACTGCTCTTCCAGAGATCCTGAGTTCAATTCCCAGCAACCACATGGTGTCTCACAACCATCTGTAATGAGATCTGATGCCCTCTTCTGGTGTGTCTGAAGACAGCTACAGTGTACTCACATACATAAAACAAATTTTAAAAAAAAAGATACATAAATTCAGGAAAGGATATGTGTCTTAGTGGTCAAATGATTGCCTAGTGTGTATAGGACCCAGAGTTTGATCAACAGTAGCAAACACACACACACACACACACACACACACACACACACACATACACACACACACATGCACATGTACAAAATAAGCTCTAGATTCAAGCAAGACCTAGGAGGTCCCATGATAAATTGGAATTATAATGAAGAAACCAAGCTATCAAATAAAAAGATACAGGGTAAGGTGTCACCTGGACAGACAGAGACAAGTTGTTTTCCAGGAAGAGAACCAAAGCCACCCTCTCCTCAGAGGAGAGGGGAATCTTGAGAACTAAGTGTGCTGTAGCTACAGAAGCTAAAGGCCTCGGGCCAGAGCACCATCCTGCCAAATCTTGACTTACAAATGAATTTTAGTAAGGGGGGGGACAAATTGAATTTTGGTCTCAGTTTCCATGAACTAATAACAATATCCATGCATATAATTTTTGTACCAGGCAGTGTTAAAGTGCACACTTTTAATCCCAGCACTTGTGTGGCAAAGTCAACAGACTTCTTTGAGTTGAGAGGCCATTTAGGGGTACATAGTAAGATTCTGCCCAAAAAGTATATTTTTTTAGCTAGACAAGAGCACACACCTGTAACCACAGCCCTTGGAAAGTTAGAGCAGCATGTATGCTCAGGAGTTCAAGGCCAGCCTCAGCTACCTGAAAGTAAAGTGGAGACCAACCTGGGCTACCTACAATCCTACAACCCTGTTTCAAAACAACAAACAAAATAGTTCATACTTGTAATCTCAGCATTCAGAAAGCCAAGTCAAGAGGAATGCCTGCGCTTGAGGCCAACAAGAGAGTCAGGCCAGACTGGGTTACAGAGAGAGATCTGTGTCAAACAACAGAAAAGATGTAGGGAGCAAGGAAACGAGGCACGAGCAGCACAGAGCACAAGATCTGCAGCAGTGACACACATGGAACTCTTGATTTTATCTAACAGTTACCTTAGCACGTCTGAAAATGCCTCGACTCCATACTTGGAGCAACTGTAGAATCCTCCATAGAGCGCAACCCTTCCCAAAATGCTGGAGACATTGATGATCCTGCCCCGAGCCTTCTTCACCAGGAAAAGCATGCTCAAAGTCACCTGGGCCAAACCAATGAGGTTCACTTGAAAGATAGGCATGTAGTCCTCTGGCCTGTACCACTCAAGGTAGGCAAATGGGTGTAACACACCTGCATTATTAACCAAACCCCAAAGTCCTGAAACAACAAAACAAAAATCAATACTTAGGTCTCTGATAAAAACAACTACTTATGTTGACAAAATTTCCTTAATAAACAGCTAAAAATGCTAGAGAAAAGACAAAAAAAAACAAAAACAAAAAAACAAAATTGAGACTAGATCGCTCTCCATAGCCCAGGATGACCAGCAACTAATGACCATTTTCTTTCAATCTCCCAAATGCCAAGATTACAACTGTGGACTATCATGTCAGAGAGAGAGAAAGAGAGAAAGAGAGAGA
>NW_022196910.1:55204285-55207698 GCF_008632895.1 Mastomys coucha
GAGAGAGAGAGATTGCTCTTAAATATAGCAGTAGAAAAAGAGGGTTTTTGGTTTTTATGCTGACTAGTTTTATATCAATTTGACACAACTACCTTGAACTATCTGGAAGGAGGGAACCTCAATTGAGAAAATGCCTTCATAAGATCAGGCTGTAGGGTATTTTCTTCATTAATGATTGATGGGGGCAGGCCTATCCCATTGCAGGTGGTACTATACCTGGGCTGATGGCCCTGGGTTCTATAATAAAGCAAGCTGAGCAAACCAGTAAGCAGCACCCCTCCATGGCCTCTGCATGAGCTCCTGCCTCCAGGTTCCTACCCTGTGTGAGTCCCTGTCCCTGCTTCCTCCAATGATGAACAATGGTATGGAAGGATAAGCCAAACAAACACTTTCCTCCCCAAGGTACTTTGGTCATGATGTTTCACAACAATAATCACTTTAACTAAGACAGTTTTTATTTTATAAGTCAGACCAAACTCTAAGGAATGCCATAATCTAGAGAAAATAGATAGAACCCTGATTGCAGGGGGTGTTTTAAAGATTTATTTATATATTTTATGTATATGAGAACACTGTAGCTGTACAGATGGACATGAGCCATCATGTGTGTGGCTGCTGGGAATTAACTCAGGACCTCTGCTTATTCCAGCCCCTCTCGTTCTGTGGGGAGCCGCAGCTGCCACCCTATATACATATATATTGAACACCTGATCTCCGGCCAGAGCAGAGAGCATTGAGATAAACAAGCCTTAGTTGGAAAAGCTGAGTGCGTCTAGTTTGTGATGCAAGCTGGCATGATTTCCCGCAGCCTATTGTGCTTTGCCACGTAGCCGATGATGATTGGGACCAGGGAAAGTATTTAACTCACAAGGGCTGGGGGCTGGAGATAATTAGAAGTAAGTTGTATAGATAGGAGTAAGAATGTAGAATTAGGGGTAAGTATGTAAGGAGAGTAAGTAAGATGTAATAGATAGGAGTAAGTATATAGATAGAAGTAAGATATAGGATAGTGAGTAAGTATGTAGATATAGAAGTAAGATGTATGTAAGAATAGGAGTAAGTAAGATGTAAAGATAGAAGATGTAAGGATAGAAGTAAGATACAGAATAAGAATAGAAGTAAGATGTATGTAGTAAGATGTAGGGAATAGGAGTAAGTAGGAAATAGGAGTAAGTAAGAAGAAAGTAGAAAGATGTAACTAGTAAGATGTAAGAAGAAGATATAGAAGAATATAAAAGAAGCTATCTAGAGAAGAAGTAAAAATGAAGGTTCCTGATTAAACTGCATGGAGAAGGGCTCGTTGTTGCCTATACATCAGCATAATACACTGTAGCTGTCTTCAGACACACCAGAAGAGGGCATCAGATCTCATCATGGATGGTTGTGAGCCACCATATGGTTGCTGGGATTTGAACTCAGGATCTTTGGAAGAGCAGTCAGTGCTCTTACCCACTGAGCCATCTCTCCAGCCCCCTGATTGCAGGTTTTAAGGAAATTTGCCAACCACTATGAACTTAACTTCAGTGGTTTTTGGAGGAGCATGAGTGGGGAGAGAGAGTAAGAAAAGGGGAGAAGATTATACATTACTTCTGGATTTTATTTTTATTTATTTATTTACTTGTTTTTGTTTTGTTTTGTTTTGTTTGTTTTTTCGAGACAGGGTTTCTCTGTGTAGCCCTGGCTGTCCTGGAACTCACTCTGTAGACCAGGCTGGCCTTGAACTCAGAAATCTGCCTGTCTCTGCCTCCCAAGTGCTGGGATTAAAGGTGTGCACCACCACTGCCCAGCTTTTGGATTTTAAATTCTAAGAAATCAGTGCTGGAGAGATGGCTCAGAGGTTAAGAGCACTGGCTTCTCTTACAGAGGTCCTGAGTTCAATTTACAGCAACCATGTGGTGGCTCACAACCTTCTTGTGTGTGTGTGTGTGTGTGTGCATGTGTGCGTGTGTGTGTGTGTGTGTGTGTGTAAGGCACGGTTTTTATTACTTATCATCATTATTATTATTATCATTTTGGTTTTTCATGACAGAGTTTCTCTGTGTAGTCTTGGCTGTCCTGGAACTCGCTTTATAAACCAGGCCAGCCTCAAACTTAGTTCTGCCTGCCTCTGTCTCCCAAATGCTGGGATGTCCAGCCAAGCCACATAGTTTTTTGGGTTTTTGTTTGTTTTTATTTTAATTGAATTAACTTTATGTCCTGATCACAGTCACTCTCCCTTCTTTCCACCCATTCCCACCCTTACAAATCCTGCCCCCTTCTCTTCTCCTCAGAGAAGGGGAAGCACCCCTTGGATACTACCCCACCCTGGCTCAGTGGGTCTAGGCACATCCTTTCCCACTGAGATGCAACTCCTTAATCCCCCTCCCCCAGTCTGTGCTGGATCCACTGGCAAGGAACAGAGATCTAGACAACCCCTATTCCACATGTTAGGGGACTCACACGAACACCAAGCTGCACATTTGCTACAAATGTGTAGGGGGTCTATGTCCAGCTCCTGCAGGCTCCGTGGTTGGTAGCTCAGGCTCTGTGAGCCCTAAGACAGGAAGTTTTGAATCCACACAAAATCTTGGGTGAAAAGACATGAATTTGCCACCAAGCATAACCTAAGCATCCCAAAGGTCGTCACCGTTAACCCATACCATGGGGAAACTTAAGACTGACATCAGCCAAGCACTCCCCATCCTCTCTCAGCTCACAACCTTCTACAATGGGATCTGATGCCCCCATCATGCAAGCTTAACATGAAAACAGAGCGCTCATATACATACATACATACATACATACATACATACATACATACATATTTTTCAAAATCAAAAATAAATTCTAAGGATATGTTCAGTTAGGAAGAAAGTCACTTTAGATGGAAGCTTCAAGAAGGAATGATGAAACTGGCCGTCAAGGTGCACACCTGTTATCTGAGGACTCAGACAGCACAGGCAGGAAAAATGCTTAGTTCAAGGCCAGCCTAGTCTATATAGGAGTTCCAGACTAGTCAGGGCTACACAATGAGACTCTGTGTCAAGAAAAACTGATGATAACAAAGATAATAATAAGAACAATGACAGAAGAAAAATCTCTGATGAGATATGACTTACTAGGTCAAGTGCTTGCCTAGCAAACCCGATGACCTGAATTTACACGGAACCCATGTAAAGTTGGAAATGCCATAAAAGTTCTATAATCTTCACATGCACACCAATGCACATGTATGTCTCCCACACACACATCATACATACAATCATAAAAAATAAGATACTTTAAGGCAAAAAGTGCCCTTGATAAGTTAAGTAAGCAGTCAAATGTTTTAGAGGAACAACTAAAGAGATGAAAACCTTGTGTACGGGCTGGAGAGATGGCTCAGCAGTTAAGAACACTGGCTGCTCTTCCAGAGGTCCTGAGTTCAATTCCCA
>NW_022196910.1:55207778-55212778 GCF_008632895.1 Mastomys coucha
CTCACAACCATCTGTAATGAGATCTGACGCCCTCTTCTGGTGTGTCTGAAGACAGCAACAGTGTACTCGTACATAAAATAAATAAATCTTAAAAAAAAAAAAGAAAGAAAGAAAAGCTTGTGTACTATTTGAAGTTTGGTCTGGGAAGTCAGGTATGCTTTCACAAGCTTATAACAACAGCCTTTGTTTCACACCTCAAAGAAGAAATAAAATCTAAATAGCCTACATCTAAAAAAAACAAACTCGTGAACATTGGAGAGAGATCCCACTAGCCCAGGTAAAGCATCACTCACAGTGAAGAGCACTGGCTGCTCTGCCAGAGGACCTGGATTTGATTGCTAGCACCCACATGGAGGTACAACTCTCTGTTATTGTAACCTAGGGGATCCAATACCTTCTTCTGGCTTCCATGGGTTCCAGGCATACAAGTGGTACACAGACATCCATGCAGGTAAAACACCCATAACATGTTAAAAAAAAAAAAAAAAGGTAAGAACTATGTCTATGGGCTGGAGAAATCGCTCAACAGTTAAGAGCATTGACTGCTCTTCCGAAGGTCCTGAGTTCAAATTCTAGCAACCACATGGTGGCTCACAACCATCCATAATGAGATCTGACGTCCTTTTCTGGTGTGTCTGAAGACAACTACAGTGTACTTAGATATAACAATAAATAAATCTTAAAAAAAGAAAAAAGAAAAAAGAAAAAACTTTGTCTATAGGTATATGGAGTCCATTTTTTCACATAACATGTAAATATTTCCAAGGAAATGAAATACTACAAAGATTCATGACACCTTAATTTAGGGTTAATAGGCCACATGCATCTAGAGATTCTAACTTGACAGCGTAAGACTCTGCTGCTGGAAACACCATGAGCCTGAGTCAGAACGAGGAGAATTCAAGCTGGACTGGCCTAGAAGCTTTATCCCTAGGTTTTTTTTTCACAGTTGGAAAGGGCTGTGCTACAAAAGAAAGCTATGCATCTGTCTTACCCAGATGTGAATCTGTGAGTTACAACAAGGACTGGCTTGACAAGACATGCTCATTGGTGCAATAGTGACTCAAACACTCTCTGATCAGATTTAAAGCCCACACCACAAGATGAATCCCTTACCTGGCACCATTACCAGGGGCAAGAACCTGTGGCTAGACAGGTCATAGACCCTAGGAGAGAAGTAACTACTATTATTCTCCTAAATAGGCATAGTACTAAACTGACTCCTAATGACCTATCATTATACACATAGATTTTTTAAAGAATTATTTATTTAGTCTTATTTATATGAGTACACTGTACCTGTCTTCAGACACACCAGAAGAGGGCATCAGATCCCATTACAGATGGCTGTGAGCCACCATGTGATTGCTGGGAATGAAACTCAGGACCTCTGGAAGAGCAGTCAGGGCTTCTAATTGCTGAGCCATCTGTCCAGCCTCATTATTCCCTCATCAGAGGTCCTTGTATTTGCCATAGATGGTGATTAACACAGAGACCCAATGACTGATCAAAGTACAAAGCATAAGAGACTGTAAAATGCCCAGACTTAAATGAGAGATCTATAGCATACCCCTTCTCCCAAGGTTCAAGGGTCATTACAGAGGAGGGGGCAAAAGGGTATAAGAGTCATAGGCAGGGAATGATTACAAGGGAACAGCATATTCAGGATACAGGAGGAAGGCTGAACATATAAACTTACAACTATTATGACAACTCACACAAGATCTGTGTAAGCTCAACCACATAAAATTCCAACATGGAGAGAAGAGGTGAGCATGAAGTCCTATCCATAGCAAAGGAATTATTAGCAATTGGTAGCTGCTGGGAGTGTAGCCCCTGCTAAGTTGATCAAACTCCAGTGGAAGGCTACACATACAAAAATATATGGCCAGAATAAGCTGAACTTCATTGGGGGTGGTAAAAGGAGGAGGGGGAAGAGGAGAAGGAAGGACAGGAGGAGGGGGAGGAGGGGGGAAGGAAAGGAGGAAGGTGAAGAGGAAGAGGAAGAAGAGGAGAGGAAGAGGAAGAGAAGGAACGGGAAGAGGAGGAGGGGAGGGGACTCAAGCGGGACAAGATCCCTGCACAGAAGAGGGAAATCAGCACAAAGTCTTATCACTAAGAAGCTGTTAGCAAATGGTAAATGCTGTGGGAGGGAAAATCAGTTTCCTTCAGTTGAGTGTCACTGAGTCCACTCAATGGTCCAGTGACTGCCTGCACTCAGGTGGAGTTAAGCAGCATGAATCAGATGTCTTGATAGTGCCTATTTCCTTTTGTTTTTATTTTTAAGAGAAAGAAAGAATGTGAAGTTGGGTTGGTGGAGGGACTGGAGGAGTTGGGGGACAGAAAAGAATATAAAAATATATACTGCAGGAAATTATTGAAGAAAGAATTTTTAAATAAAAAGAAATAAATATCATTATATTGAAGATTTTAAGGAAGAAAGGAAGGAAGGGAGGGAAGAAGGGAGGGAGGGAAAGAGGGAGAGAGAGAGAGAAAGAGAGAGGTTGGAGAGATGGTTCAGTGGTTAAGAGCACTGACTGCTCTTCCAGAGGTCCTGAGTTCAATTCCCAACAACCACAAGTAGCTCAAAACCATCTGTAATGGTATCTGATGCCCTCTTCTGGTGTGTCTGAAGACAACTACAGTGTAAATAAATCTTAAAAAAAAGAAAAAGAAAGGAAGGAAGGGAGGGAGGGAAGAAGGAAGAAAGGAAGGAAGAAAGGAACAAAGTCACGATAATCCTTCAAGTGACAAAGCTAGTGTTTTAAACCCTGTTTTCTGGCATGTATACATTATACAACTTTACATATTCCTAAGCAAATTAAAGGTAAAACTATTTCTTTGTACCTTTGTCCCCAACACGCTCCTTCACCCACTGAGTGGCTGCCACAATACTCTCTGTCTTGGTGACATCCAGGATCACTGTCTCCAGCCTGTCAGATGTCTTTCTCCTCAGCTCCTCTGCTCCCTTCTCTGTCAGACATGCAGCCAGCACCCGCATGCCTCTCCTGTCCAGCTGTCTGGCCAGCAGGTTCCCAAAGCCCGAGTCACAGCCCGTGATGAAGACATACTTGTCTTGGAGGTGGCTCACCACCTGCCTCTCACGATACCAACGCAGAAGATGGTAAAGGCCCACGAGAGTCACCAGGTAGAACCACATTATGAGGGAATGTCCTTGAATAGAAAGAGTAAATTTTTTCAAACAAAAGGCTTTGGAAATGGTTTAGTCATAGACCACTTGCACCAGCCTAGGTCTTGATTGACAGTAAGAGAAACAAAGAGAAGGCAGTAAGGATGTGGCAGACATCTTAACAGGAGTTATATACACAATTACACAGTGCCAGGTTTTGCAGTGAATGCCTACAATTCCAGTACCAGGAAGAGGAATGCCAGAGTGTCAGCCACATGTCAAGATGGTATCTAAAAAAGAAGAAAAGTTACATGTACTACCAAGAAACATTCCTAGGTCTGTCTCAAAAAAGCATGGGAGGGGAGGCTGGAGAGGTGGCTCAGCAGTTAAGAATAATCAATGGTTGTTCTTCCAGTGAACTCAGATTCAATTCCCACCACCCACATGGCAGCTCACAACCACTTGTAACCCAATCCCCAGGGATCTGACTCCCTCTTCTTGTCACTGAGGGCACTGCATCACGGTGATGCACAGACATACATGCAAGCAACACATCTATACACATAAAGTAAAGGTTAAAAAAAAAAACCTTAAGGGTCTTTCAGGGGCAGTTGAGAATACATTAGACAGGGATTTGTTTGATGGGGAATCAGAAGACTCAATCAATAGTTTGAGTGAAATAATACAAGCAAAGCAATTTGTAAATATAGCCCAGCCTGAAAAGCTGTTGAAGTTCATCTCATTAGCTGTGAGGTACCTCAATTGGTCCAGTGCCTACATAGCACCATACTACATAGAAAGTCTGAGGTTACATGAGACCCTGTCTCCAATACAGTAATGGAACCCATATGACATGAAAGCAAAAGCCTTTCAGGGAGAAAGAGGACCAGAGAAAAGAGGTTTAAAAATGGGGGGGGACAAATAATGAAGTGTAATGATATGTGTGCATCAAAATGCAAATTCTATGCAGTACCCCATGGCTTCTCAGGCTAACTACAAAACAATTTTAAAAAGAAAAGGAGAGGTTAGTGTTCACAGTTGCCTGTCTCTATACAAAGCTCTGGAGAACTATTCACCATCTTTTGTAGTCTTTGAGTGTTGGCTACTATGTAGCCACTATGAGTAAAGGTCAAAGATAAGGGTAGAGGCAATGAGATAACCACCTAATGAGGCCTCTGGGCCTCCCCGCAACTCGTGCAAGAGAAATCTACACAATTCATCATGAAGGCTTTCCCAGTGCCAACACCTAACCTCCTTTCTCTTAGTTTGTTCTCTTTCTTTCTTTTTAATTTTTTTTTTTTTAAGATAGGGTCTTGCTATAGAGCTCTGGCTGGCCTGGAACTCACTATATAGATCAGGCTGGCTTCAAACTCACAGAGAACTGCCTGCCTCTGCCTCCTGAGTACTAGTATTAAAAAACATGCTCCACCACATCTGGGTTTACCACATTCTTTCTTATAGCTTACTCTTTAATCCTAGTTTGGGGCAGTTTCCAGTATGCCCCAGAGCACAAGTTTTTCTGGTTTTTCAACAACATTTCTCTGTCGCCCAGGCTGGCCTTGAACACCTGAGCTCAAATGATTCTCAGCCTCCCTCGTAGCTAGTACAAAAGAGTGGCCATAGCTAGTACAGCCAGTTTTTTGCACTGCCTCTGCATTTGCTTCAGTACATATTTCTTTTCTCCCCAACCCTTATTCACTTAGAAAGTAATATATTATCATATATCACATATCATACCTCATATCATATATAATATTATATATCATATATTATATACTATATATTGTATATTACATATTACATGTTACCTGTTATCTATTACATATTACCTATTACATATTATATATTATATGAGAGTAAGGTCAAACAT
>NW_022196910.1:55215602-55237542 GCF_008632895.1 Mastomys coucha
TTTTAAAGACAGGGTTTCTCTGTATAGCCCTGGTTGTCCTGGAACTCACTCTGTAGACCAGGCTGGCCTCAAAGTCAGAAACCCGCCTGCTTCTGCCTCCCAAGGGCTGGGATTAAAGGCATGTGCCACCACCACCCGGCCGAAATGTATCATTCTTAACAGAAATGTTCACAGTAATGACACGTCTCACTTCTGCGATGGGTTGTGTGGCCTTAGCTGGTGTTTATAACATTCTGCGTGTGTTTCTTCTCCTCTCAGCAAGAACCTCAGCAGGTATCAGTTCTTTACCTGAAGGGGGAACACATATCTCTTTCCTGAAATGTTTATTATCCTTCCTGGATGATAGTGTGTAGTTTCCCACTGACTTTACTTACAGAATGTGGTAACACCAAGAGATGCCCTCAAGAGTCCTCTGCCTCCAGATCTACCCACTACTTCTTTCCCCAATGCCTTTCCCATCAGTTCTCCAATCTCGCTCCTCCCACATGCCACTTAGCTCCTCCCTCAAGTTATTTAGCTCCTCCCACATGCCTAGCCATTTAGCCGTACCATTGGCCGCAGCACATGAATCCGTATATAATTGCACATTTGGCCATTTTTCCTTCAAAGCAAAATGCATAACCTATGTACTGCCTCAAGTTCGGCCCACTGTGAAGATGTACCTTCCCTGGCGTCCTTGAGGATTGTCTCAGAAAGGAACTGTACTATTGTAACTGTCTACTTCTAGGTGATAGTTGCATAGTGTGCAGAGCTACCCACAAACTAGGTCCTAGCAGCCTCTCATCTTCAATCAATCACGGGCCACACCCCATGAATCCTCTCTTCCTTAGCCAACCACAGGTCACACCCCTGTGAATCCTCTTCCTCAGTCAATCAATCACAGGCCACATCCCCATGAAGCCAAAGGTGCATGTTTGGGGCAGGTGACATTATAACATGTGCAAGACTCATATGCATTTGGACAACTTCTTCATGTAACTGACTGTGGTGACCCAGGTCTAATCACTCATATACCACATCCATTTGATGATGGATTGTTGCCATTCACATCCAACTCTGCAGCAGGGTGTGTCAGATAATACTCAGTTCATATAGGACAGCTCAGGTTGCATGGTAGCTCAGTGCCCCATTATCAAATATTCAATTTCTGTTAAGGCCCAAGAGCAGACCAAGAAAATTGTCTCTCAAAAGGAGAATCATTGCGGGTTGTAGTGAGTTTAATCCCAGCAGGACAGATACAGGCCAGTCTCTGAGCTGGAGACCAACCTGTTCTACAGAACAAGTTCCAGGACAGCTAAGGCTACACAAAGAAACCTGTCTCAAAAAAAAAAAAAAGAAAAAAGAAAAAAAAAAGAAAAGGAAAAAGAAAGGAAGGAAAGAAGGAAGGAAAGAAAAAGGAAGAAAGGAAGAAAGAGAGAAAGAAAGAGGGGGCTGGTGAGATGGCTCAGCGGGTAAGAGCACTGACTGCTCTTCCTAAAGGTCCTGAGTTCAAACCCTAGCAACCACATAGTGGCTCACAACCATCCGTAATGAGATCTGACGCCCTCTTCTGGTGCGTCTGAAATCAGCTACAATGTATAATAATAAATAAATCTGCCAGCCAGTGGTGGCTCACGCCTTTAATTCCAGCACTTGGGAGGCAGAGGCAGGTGGATTTTTGAGTTCGAGGCCATCCTGGTCTACAAAGTGAGGTCTAGGACAGCCAGGGATACACTGTCTCAAAAATAATAATAATAATAATAATAATAATAATAATAATAAATCTTTGGGCAGAGCAAGCAGAGACTGAGGGAGTGGGGTTGACTGAAGCGAGCAGAGGTCCTAAAAATTCAATTCCCAACAACCACATGAAGGCTCACAACCATCTGTACAGCTACAGTGTACTCACATACATAAAGTAAATAAATAAATCTTGAAAGAAAGAAAGGAAAGGGAGAATAGTTGTCTGCATATGGCAGCAGATCATTGCTCAAACATCCCAAGTCTCGCTGCTTTGATTCAGCTATGGGGGGCTGTCAAAGACTCCAAGCAGCATCCCCATTTGCCACTAACATCTATCAAGTTTGTTGGATCATGCGCTGAGATCGGCAAAGGGGCCTGGACCTGTTGAAAGCCTTTTCCTGTTCAGGCCCCATTCACAACTAGAGCATTTGGGGTCACTCGGTATACAAGTCAGGGCAACACACCCAAGTGAGGAATATGCTGTCTACAAATTCCAAATAGGCCCACTAAGTGCAGCGCTGCTTTCTTGGTGGTAGGAGGGGCCAGGTGCAATAACTTATCCTTCACCTTAGAAGGACTATCCCTGCATGCCCCATATGACTGGACTCTTAGGAATTTTACTAAGGCAGAAGGCCCGTGGATTTTGGTTACAAGGAGGGAGTAATAAAGTCCTGCCCCCATCTGAGAATCTACTGGCAATCGATGGCTATGGATGGAGGCAGAGTCAATGTTCTCCAGGGATGTGGCCCATGCTCCAGTAGATGGTCCTGTATCCAGATACATACACACAGACAGCACTAGTGGGTTTGGTTTTTTTAAATAAAAGGACATGAACTTGAGAGGAAAACATGGTGAGAGTAATTAGCAGAACACTAGAGGTAAGAACATGAGGGTAGATTTGATCAAAACACATTGTATGCATGTATAAAATTCTCAAACAATAAGAAGAAAAAAATGTTCAGAACTGTAACAAAGTTCTTCCTCCAACAGGCCTGGTCTCCCCTTCATATGAAGAGTTTTGGATCTTCAGGCTTGCTCAAGTCTGGAAATTCATGGAGGGGCCTTAATTCTCTGCTGCTATGACTCAGAGTCGCCTTTTGTTAACTTGTTCTAGAAAGTTCCTGCGTGTACAGACTGAGAGCTTTCTACCTATTTCACTTCTGGAAACACTATGGCCAGTTAGCCAAAGGTCTGTGCAGATCACGGTAAGCAATGCTTCAGCTACACTTTGCACTACAGCAGGTTCGCGTACCTTGCCTCTCATATGCCACACACCCCTGGACACCCTGTGTTCCATGATCCAATTAGACCTATTGCACTCAAGTCAGTAAGCAGTCACAGTTCCCACTGTAAGGTCTGGCACAGAGAAAAGCAATAACAAAGCTCTTCAAGTAGGATGAGCTCCTTTCACTAGTCCATTTCTTATAGTACTTACAGAGGGCAAGTCTTCCAGACCCTCCCATACATCATGATGTGTCCATGGCCAACAGACACACACAGACACAACACAAACATACACACACATATACAGACACACACAGATGCACACACAGAAATAGACACACACACAGACACTCAGACACACACACACACACACACACACACAGACACACACAGACACACACCCATATAGACACATACAGACAAACACCCATATAGACACACACAGACACAGATACACATACAGACACACACAGACACACACATAGACACTCAGACACACACACATATATAGACACACAGACACAAACACACACGTACATACAGACACACACAGGCACACACACAGAGAAACTCAGACACATAGACACTCAGACACACACACACGTACATACAGACACACACAGAGACACTCAGACACACAGACAGACACACACACAGACAGACAGACAGACAGACACACACACACACACACACACAGGTAGTCTGGCACATAACAGTTAGAAAACCCAGGAAAACAGGAAACAGGTCTGCCTGCTGATTCTGCAGCTCTCTTTACAAGCTTTCTGTCCAAACCATTCCATAAAACAGACCTAGCAAAGATCATTAATGCCTTCCTACTTGCCCTAACCCATGGGCACGTTCATAGCTCTCTCCTCTCTTGGCTCCTATGAAATCACTCCTAGCTCTCCTGTTCACTGACTTCTCTGGCCATTCCTGGCTTGTCCTCCTCTGCTGCTTTTACATGAACATCTCTAACAGAACTACCTTGCTCCTCTTTCTCTTCTCATATACACATTCTTATCTGGTGGTCTCTGCCATCATCCTAACCTCCATTTGAGTGACCACAAACCTCTGATTTCAGCCCAGATCTCTCTCTGGGCATCTAGCCTGTGATCTCCAACTGCCAGCCGTAGAATTCATAGAATCAATACAGAGAACAGATAGTAAGCATACAATGTGCCTCCAAAATGCAGTATACACTAACACTTTGCATCGCTGCACACTGTGAGGGAGGACTAGTAAAGAAGCCGAAACGCAGTGATACCTTGAGTTCAACCTGTTCGGAACTGAAATCATCAGGCTTTGTGGCTGGCCATCCTTCCTCTCATGCATGCATTCCCAACCTACACCTAATCAATAAATATTTAACACGCTTATCTGCACCTACAAAGGTTCAAGAAAATCCCCTTCTACCCAGTGTCCAGAGTCTACAATTTGGTCATTATCTTAATCTCTTTCCTCCCCCTTCCCCCACATAGGGATTATTAACTCAGCCTCCTTAGATTACCAGGCCCATCACACCCTACCCTCTTCAGTAACTGAGGTCGTGAGTATCCATCGTCTGCTTCCAGCCACAGCCTCTAAAACTGCCTGTTGATTTCTCCCCTCCCACCTGCCAGCCTGTGGCTCTAGAAATTTCCTAAAGAACAACTCTGGTTATGTCATTGGAGAATGATTAAAGCCAGCGGTAAAGTGATATGTGCCATCCTAGCCCCTCGGGAGGCTGTGAATCAGGAGTTGGAGGCAGACACAGTAACACAGTGAGAGAATAGCATTGCTCCCTGCCATCTTCAGATAATTCCAAGTTTCTGTGAAAGGAGATTTTGGTGCTATGTTTGATGTGAGTCTGACAATGCAGCCTGGTGGGGGAGGGCTGTATTCAAAGCATATATAGCATTATGAATAACAAGAAAATGCACACAAGAAGACAATAAAAGTCTAGCAGGTTAATTTATAAATAAACTTTAAATTTTTCAATTGTCTACACCAAGCTCCGTGACACACAGCTTTGTAAACACTTGCAATGTTCTACGGTGGATCCTTTGCTTGCTTTCATGGCTGTCCCTTGCTTTGGGCTCAAAGGAAATGATCATTGTGGGGTAAACTAAAATGTTCTCATTAAACAAATTCAGTCTTTATAAATAAGCTCTGCTACTTTGCTATAGTTTTTTATATATATAATACTATCAAATTTAAGCTTAACTGTGGCCTTGAAACATCTACATCAATCCTGTGCCAATCAAATGAATTCTCCTATCTTCTCCTCTTTATCTTACATAAGAGAAAATCAACTAGCACACAAGTACTTCAAGTCTTCGAAGAACTTGCTCATTTCCATTATATTTTCACCCCTCAAATTTCTCATCAAATATTGCCACAGATGGCATCTTCATTTCACTCTGATGAAGCTGAATAAAAGGGAAGGACACGTTCCATATACCATCATGTCCCTCAGCTTGGCACACGGTGCTTGCTTGCCCCCTGCTGCCTTTTAGTCTGACTTCTCGGTTGAGCTATTTCTATGGAGAGCTATCGGAAGATTCCAGAACACACTGTGCCCTTTATACTTCTGTGTCTGTATTCCTGTGCTAGTCTCATTATTATCTTAAGGAGCTGAGGCCATAGAAGGCTAGGAATATGGCTGAGGGGTTAGCAGCACTTATTGTTCTTCCAGAGGACCCAAGTTCAGATCCCAGCACACACACAGCTGCTCACACCTGCCTAGAACTTGAGTTCCAGAGGATCTGATGACCTCTTCAGGCCTCTGTAGATACCCAAACATATGTGGCAGATATGCAAATCTATACACATAAATTTAACAGAAGTTTTAAAATTTCTAACTACACTTTATTACCCTTGTTTGTACCTGTTGTCCCTTCTGGAAATTCCCTGCCTTGGGAGCAGAAACCCTAGAACCTTTGTACCCAACATAGATTGTGTTAGTATTAGCCAGAGAGGTAGAACCTCCAGGCTAAACAGATATAAATATATGAAAGGGAGTTACTGGGGGCATTAGCTCACATGATTGTAGAGAAGTCTCCCGACGGGCTGTCTGTAACTGAAGTCTCAGTCCAAGTCCAGTTCAGAACCTCAGAATAAGGCCAAATGCCTCAGGGGATACAGGCTGAGTCCTGGCGTGCTGGGGGTCTGTCACCCTGCCCTTGAGGACAGAATTAAAGTGTTCCAGGGTTGAGAAGGAGGAAATCACCTTTCTTCTGCCCTGTTTGGTCTTTCTGGTCCCCTAGCTGATTGAACTGTGCCTGCCCACAAGGAAGGTGGATCCTCCTATTCGGGTTAGCAGTTCATTCACCAACATTCCCTTTAAACAACCTCATATTCATGCACACCCAGAAACAATGTTTAACTAGTCGGTGTTCTGGGTATGCCTTAATTGAGTCTAGGTGACATACAAATCTAAGTATCATACATTTAGTCAGTAATTATTTGCAGACTAATAGAATAAATAAAGTCTAAAAAAATAAATAAAGTCTAACTTGACATGGTGGCCCACTCTTGAAATGTCAGGTTTCGGAACTGAAGCAGTAAGCTGCCAGTCTGAGACTAACCTTGGCAATGTAACAGATCTCCTTCCCACCACCTCCAAAATATTAATAATTCTTAAACAATGTAAAAGATAAAATAAATATTTAAATAGTCATATTCCCCAAAGTAAATTACTCATTTACCTGCTAAAAATACGCAAAATAATGCTAGAAACTAAACTAAAAAGAAATCCCAAACAATTGGTTTCTCAAGTCTGCTGAGTTTGGAGAAATAACCTGGGACTCACTAAAAAAGAGTGGTGCTGGGCTGGAGAGAATGGCTCAGTGGTTAAGAGCACTGACTGCTTTTCTGAAGGTCCTAAGTTCAAGTCCCAGCAACCACATGGTGGCTCACAACCACCTGTAATAAGATCTGATGCCCTCTTCTAGTGTATCTGAAGACAGCTACAGCGACAGCTTGTAGGGAAAATCACTCCCAGACGGTTAGAGGGGGAAAGGTTTTGTAACTTCTGAGGATGAAATCGCAATGGATACAAAAGAAATGACAATGCTGCCACCAGGTGGCAATTGGTGGAAAAGCCTCTACCCGAGGAACCTTTTAAGATTAAATAGCTTCTTTGTGGAATGCAACGTGGTCTATGACCGTCCTCTTTCTTTTCTTTCTTTCCTTCCTAAAGATGTATTTGTTCATTCATTCATTCATTCATTCATTCATTCGCCTATTTTATAGGAGTACATTGTTGCTGTCTTCAGACACACCAGAAGAGGGAGGGCATCAGATTCCTTTACCGATGGTTGTGAGTCACCATGTGGTTGCTGGGAATTGAACTCAGGATCTCTGCAAGAGCAACCAGTGCTCTTAAGTACTGAGCCATCTCACACACACACACCTTTCCATCCTGTTTCTTTATCTCATAAATATCCCACAACAGCACCCTTGGGTAGATTTGGGTCTTAAGACCTCTTTTTGGCTGTCTCTTGAATAAAGCTTCTTGCAAAAACCCTTTCTCAGGTGATAGACATATATGCAACAGGTAAAAAAATAAAAACCAATCAAACAAACAAATCAACCCGCTTGTTCTGGCTCCCAATATTCTCTTCGTGCTAAGGGTGCAGAAGGGATCGTACTGCCTTCTTCCCCTACGACAACCTCCATCTTCACTGGACTGTTCCCAAGATGGTAGGGGATACTCTTTCTCAATCATTTTTATTTCTGCTAGGCATACCCAGAGTATTAAAAGGAACACATTAATTCCTTTTTAGTTGTTTCTTTTGTTGTTTTTTGTATGGTTTTTGTTTTGTTTTGAGACAGGGTCTCCATGTGTAATCCTTTTTTTTTTCCCCTGTGTAATCCTTTTTTTTTTCCCCTGTGTAATCCTTACTGGGCCTGGAACTCTGCCTCCTGAGTACTGGGATTAAAGATATGCACCACTGCATCCAACTGTTTGTTTTTGTTTGTTTTTAAATCTCAGCCTAATAACTTTAAGTTAATTTTAAAATCTCAAGGAACACAGCAGCCCAGGACTATAATCTTAGCACACAGGAAGCTCATACAGGAAGACTGGCCACACAACCCAGACAAGGAGTGAGCCCAAAGCAACCACCAGTCTAGTGCTTTAAAGTCCCTATCGGGCAGACCATGACCAGGATGACCCCTGGCTTCCAGGGCAGAGGTGGCCTAAGACAAGACTACTTCAGCCTGAGGCTGTGAGGTTGGGGGTGGGGGGCATCAAGCCTGAGATGACCACCAGTCTGTCCCTGTGCAGGTCCAACCATGCCCAAGATGACCCCTGACCAGTGCCACACTGCATAGGCAGGGATAGCTCTCCTGAGACCACTCCTGGGATAACCCCTCAGACACACAGAGACCCCAGGGACCACTAAGAGGAGCAAGTAAGTGATAGAGAAATGGAAGAGAAACAGAAGGGTATGGGCACCGTGAAGATGGGCAGAACTGGAAACTCAAGGGTAGTGAGGAGCAGCCTGATGTGAGTAGCCAGTTATGCCACCTGGCACCAATGGTGGGGTCCTGGCATGTGCTGCCACCAAGAACCAGGAAGGAAAGAAGGAAGGGAGGAAGGAAGGAAGGAGTAAAAGGAAGGCTGGAGAGATGTTCAGCCATAAAGCCATTAGGAGTATTTGCTGCTCTTACAGAGGACTCAGGTTCAGTTCCCAGCATCACGTCTATAATTGTAATTCCTGGGGATTCAACACCCTCTTCAGGCCTCCAAGGGACTAAGCATGCTTGTGATTTATAGACATACTTGCAAACAAAATACCCCTACACATAAAGATAAATAAATAAAAAGTAAATACATTTAAATACACCTACTTAAGTTCTGGTGTTCTATAGTATCAAACTATTACACAGCATCAAAATATTACTTGATGTGTAAAAAGCAATTTCCACATAAATCCAGTGATCTGTGTTTCATCCCTAGAAACTACATGAAAGAGGAAACAGAAAGCCAACTCCGAAAAACTGTCATCTAGCATCCACACACTTGTATACCTGAGCATACACAGCAATGCATAAACTATTTTTAAAATCTCACTGAAGGGATAGAGTGGAAATGTATCACAGTAAGTAAGACAGCCCTGGCTCAGAAACACAAACACCACATAGTGTCTCTCATATACAGATCCTGGCTCTGAAGCTTTAGATTTGTATGTTTAACTTTGTATCTCAGGAAGAAAGGATCCATGGGGGTCAAGGGGAAGGGGCGAGGAGGGGGGCTAAGGCTAAGGTGGGGTAAAGCAGGAGAGGAACAAGTGAAGGATGAGTGAAGTCCCTTGTGGAAACCACAACTTTGTAAGCTGATTTTAATATTTATATGTACATACATATGTGTGTATATATCTTAAATTATATATATATATATCTTAAATTATCTATATGTATATATCTTAACATATGTGTGTGTATATATATATACATATATATAATTTTTTAAGAGTTTGAACATGGGTACCTTTGCATGGACAATACTTACTTCCCCCATAAGACCTGAGTTATTAAATGAATATCCCAGTTCCAGGTGTTGGGTACCTTCTTATGAATTATTGGTCAGATAGACTTCAGAGTCCCCAAAAGAACTATTGCCATTGCTCAGCCAAACCAGAAGGCAAGACCCTACTGCTGTTGATAGGGTTATCTGCAGGAGACAGGCATACAGTCAACAAGATCAGTTAACATTGTAACAGACAGCACTAATTAGACCCAGTGGAACACAATAAACAACAGAAAGGGGAAACAGGGAGGGGCAGTGGTGGCTCACGCCTTTAATCCCAGCACTTGGGAGGCAGAGGCAGGCAGACTCTGAGTTCCAGGCCAGCCTGGTCTACAGAGTGAGTTCTAGGATAGCCAGGGATACACAGAGAAACCCTGTCTCGAAAAACCAAAACCAAAAACAAAAAACAAAAAACAAAAACAAAAAGGAGAAACAGAAACATGAAGGGGAAGGAGCTATGTGGGGTACGTGAGGGAAACAGGAGAGAAGAGTTGGGATACATGGTGTGGAGGCTGGAGAGGAGGCTCAATTATCAAGATCACTGACTGTTCTTCCAGAGGACCTTGATTCAGTTCCTAGCACCCACATCATGACTACACTATTTATAACTCCAATACCAGAGAATCCGATGCCCTCTTTTGGTCTCCTTTGGTACCAGGCCTGTAAGTGCTACACAGACACACATACAGGCAAAACACCCATAAACATATAAGTAAATTTTTAAAAGATACATTGTTTACATATATGCAATTGACAAAGTATAAGCAAAAGATATTCTAATAAAAAATAAAATTAGGGCTGGAGAAATAGCTCAGCAGCTAAAAGCACTGGCTGTTCTTCCAAGACCCAGACTTGATTCCCAGCACCCACATGGTGGCACTCACAACCATCTGTAACTCCAGTTCCAGGGGGTCTGATATCCTCTTACCTTCTGTAGGCACTGCATGCACATAATGCACAAACATACATGCAGGAAAATACCCATACTCGTAAAATAAAATAAATAAATCCTGGGAAAAAATGAAAACATACTATAGCCCAGAAATATATATAAGGCTGTATGTTATTTAAAAGTAAAAATAAAAACCAGCCTGGTGGCATACACTAATTATCTTAGCACTTGATATCCAGAGGCAGGAGATTCTCCAATGTGAGGCCAACCTAGGCAACAAAGCAAGACTCTGCCTTTTATTTTTCACTTTTTATTGGATATTTTATTTATTTACATTTCAAATATTACCGCCTTTCCTGGTTTCTCCTCTGCAAACTCCCTATCCCATCCCTCCTCCCCTGCTTCTATGAGGGTGCCCCCCCACCCACTCCCACCTCTCAGGCATCTAGCCTTCCCAGGACTAAGCGCCTCTCCTCCCATTGATGCCAGATAAGGCTATCCTCTGCTACATATGCAGCTGAAGCCATGAGTCCCGCCATGTGTACTCTTTGGTTGGTTTAGTCCCTGGGAGCTCTGAGGGGTCTGGCTGGTTGATGTTGTTGTTCTTACTATGGGGTTGCAAACCTCTTCAGCTCCTTCATTCCTTCCCCTAACTCCTCCATTGACGTTCCCATGCTCAGTCCAATGGTTGACTGCGATCACTATTGGTCAGGTTCTGGCAGAGCCTCTCAGGATACAGCTACATCAGGCTCCTATCAGCAAGCAGTTCTTGGCATCAGCAATAGTGTCTGGGTAAGACTCTGCCTTTTAAAAATACATATTTGGAATAGTAAAACACAAAAATGTCAATGCAAAATTAAACAAACAAGACAAAAGAACTCTGACCTATGCTTGCAACCATTGTTCAGAAAATTAAGTTATTTTTTGTTTTGTTTTGTTTTGTTTTTGAGACAGGATCTTAGAACTCGCTCTGTAGAACAGGTTAACCTCAAAAACAGAGATCCGGGCTGGAGAGATGGCTCGGCGGGTAAGAGCACTGACTGCTCTTCCAGAGGTCCTGAGTTCAAATCCCAGTAACCACATGGTGGCTCACAACCATCTGTAATGAGATCTGATGCCCTCTTCTGGCCTGTCTGAGGACAGCTACAGTGTACTCACGCACATTAAATAAATAAATAAATAAATAAATAAATCTTTTAAAAACAAAACAAAACAAAACAGAGATCCGCCTGCCTCTGCCTCCCAAGGACTGGGATTATAGGTGTGAACTACCACGGCCCAGATGGAAACTAAGTTCTTATGTATAATTTTCCAAATGGTGCAATAAATAATCTATCTTTTGCACAGGACTTTTTAAAATCCTATTATTACTAATCTAAGTCACTATGCTAACGGTCTCTCCTCGCGGACAACCCTGTTGCTAAATGAAAAAGTTTTCCTGAGCTAGAAGTTGCAGGTAGCCAGCCTAGATAACTTCCAGTAGTAGCAATCTGAGTCCACCGAACCTGTGAGACCGCAAGAACTACAATTCCCAGCGGTCTCTGCGACGGCGCGGGACAAATGCGTGCGCAACGATGGAGTCTATCTAGTTCCCGCCAATTCTCGTGTCAGTCCTGTCCGAGTCTAGTTCCTTACTTCATGGAGCCATTTGATCCTGCGGAGCTGCCGGAGCTACTCAAGCTTTATTACCGAAGGCTTTTTCCCTACGCCCAGTACTATCGCTGGCTCAACTATGGCGGAGGTGATGGAGGCTGGAGCGGGATGGGTAGCGGGGCTGGGAGTGCTGTGTGCGGATATTCTGGGCGGATGTCCTTATGTACTGTATAAAGGCCCTCGGTGCCGACGTGAGTGCCCTCCTGCACAATCTTCGTCTTCCTCCACCACCTCTGAGTTACAAAAACACAGGTGGACTCAATGGCCTAACTGTGTAAATGAAAAAGAGAAAGAAAGGGACCAATAAGCAGGCTCGGAGTTGCGACCTGCAACCAGGTCCTAGGAAGAAGAAAGGCATCTTCTTCAGCGACGACAGGCACTTCGTCCTTGAAATATTTACACCTCTTGTTTATTTTTCCCTAGCAAATGTGAAATTGTATGCCCCTTCAGATTACAGGCTATCTAGAACAGAGTTGGGCACAGGGCACTCATTAAAAATAGTCCAGAGAGCCTAGTAACTCATACCTACAATCCTTACATTCTGGAGGTTGGGGCATGTGGATTTTCATGAGTTCAAGGCCAGCCTGGACAACATAGTAAGTTCTAGGGCAACCTAGTCTACACAATAAGACCCTGTCGTTTAAAAATATATGTCTTTCCATTAGTTAAGGTTACATTATGCCCTAAACTGAAATTAAAATTATTTTGCAGTGACAAAGAATTACTTTCAACACCGTGAATTTTCATTCACACTGAAAGATGATATTTACATTCGCTACCAGTCCTTCAACAACCAGAGTGAACTGGAAAAGGAGATGCAGAAAATGAATCCATATAAGATTGATATAGGCGCCGTATATTCTCACAGAGTAAGAAGTCTTTTTTGTGTATTTATTTCATAAGCCAGAGTTTTGAAAGTAATGTTTTAGAGTTTATTATAGTTGATGAAACACACCTTTTTTTTTTCCAAGTAAATTTTAATCTTGTTTAACACTCTACTTACTGAAAACCACTTGGCTGTTAATACCTTGCCTTCTTACTAGGTGTAGAAGAAAAGGTGAGCGTCGGGCTGGGATGTAGCTCAATTGATAGGAGTGCTTGGCTGGCATGCATGAACTTTTAGATTCTGTTCCTAAGAACACATAAACCAGGTATAATGGGCGTTATCTGTAACCCCAGCATAAAGGAAGCAGAGGCCAGTTTGAAATGCATGAGATCATATCTTTTTTTTTTTTTAAGATTTGTTTATTGTTATATGTAAGTACACTGTAGCTGTCTTCAGACACTCCAGAAGAGGGCATCAGATCTCATTCCAGATGGTTGTGAGCCACCATGTGGTTGCTGGGAATTGAACTCATGACCTCTGGAAGAGCAATCAGTGCTCTTAACCCCTGAGCCATCTCTCCAGCCCCCTAAACCATGTCTTTAAAAAGAAAAAAATCTTGCTGGGATCCTGGCATTACTCCTTCAATCCCCAAGGCAGGTGGATCTGTGAGTTGAAGTTTGAGGCCAGCCTCATCCACAGAGCGAGTAACCAGGACAGCTACAAGAGACACAAGGGTGGTGGTGGCGCACGCCTTTAATCCCAGCACTTGGGAGGCAGAGGCAGGTGAATTTCTGAGTTCGAGGCCAAGCCTGGTCTACAAAGTGAGCTCCAGGACAGCCAGGGCTATACAGAGAAACCCTGTCTCGAAAAAAAAAAAAAAAGAGAGAGAGACACACACACACACAAGGGCAGGGAACACAACTTTGATTTGGATGGCTGGAAACCAAAATAAAACAAATTTATGTTCAAAGTGGTAAGCCCGAGGCTGGGAAGATGGTTCTGTTGGTAAAGTGCTGAGGACCTGAATTGGCAATCTCCAGTGTTCATGTAAAAAGCCCTCAAGGCAGGGACAAGAAAAAAAAATCCCTGGAGTTTGCTGCCCAGATAGACTAGCCAAACCAGGGAGCTCCAGGTTCAGGGAGAGACCAGAGACTTAATAAGTAAAGGAAACACCCAACCTCAACCTCTAGCATACACATATGCATCTGCACACGGACACACACACACACACACAGGTATAGAAGGTGTTGCTAAATTCCTCAGAACAGGAGCTGGAATGTATATTAGTTATAGAATATGTGTTGTATGGGTTATGAGACCCTGCATTTAAAGATCAGTCAGGGGGCATGTGTCCTGTGAGACCCTACATTTGAAGGTCAGTTCAGTCAGAGGGCATGTGTCCTGTGAGACCCTGCATTTGAAGATCAGTCAGAGGGCATGTGTCCTGTGAGACCCTGCATTTGAAGATCAGTCAGAGGGCATGTATCCTGTGAGACCCTACATTTGAAGGTCAGTCATAGAGCATGTGTCCTGTGAGATCCTGCATTTGAAGGTCAGTCATAGAGCATGTGTCCTGTGAGACCCTGCATTTGAAGGTCAGTCATAGAGCATGTGTCCTGTGAGACCCTGCATTTGAAGATCAGTTAGAGGGCATGTGTCCTGTGAGACCCTGCGTTTGAAGATCAGTCAGAGGGCATGTGTCCTGTGAGACCCTGCATTTGAAGATCAGTCATAGAGCATGTGTCCTGTGAGACCCTGCATTTGAAGATCAGTCAGAGGGCATGTGTCCTGTGAGACCCTGCATTTGAAGGTCAGTCAGAGGGCATGTGTCCTGTGAGACCCTGCATTTGAGCCCTGTTATTCCAGGGTGTGGAGAACTAACACCATTCTAGCTAGTTCTCTTCTTACTGCATGAGACCTGGAAGCTCTTAGGATTTTCTGTCAATCTTTTCTCTTCCTAGCTCTAAAACTATACAACTGTGCACCATGGTATGTGCCGTTTTTTGTCTGTTCTGATAGGTATTGATGGACCTTTACAATACTCCTGGTCTTCAATTGTGGAGGGAGCTATTTTTTTTTTAAATAGTCTGTCCTTTTTTTTTTTTTTTTTTAATGTTATTTCCGAGAATTTCAAGGCTAGGTCATTAAACTCTCTTTGCAGTCTTAACCTGCTCCCTCTTACACACCCCCGTTTAAAATCTTTCTGCTTCTTCTGCCTCCCAAGCAGTCGGAATTGTAGGTGTGCACCAAAGCACTCACCGAAGAATGTGATGTTTTACTAAGAGAAGGGGCTCTCTGACCTAAGTTTGCCTAGATTCTTGTCAGGATAAAATCTCCACTAACATGGAGACTTTTGTTTAGTCACTGATCTATCCCTAGAGCCTAGAACAGCGCCCAACACATCTGGTCAGATTCTTCTGAAAGGAATGTAGTCTCTTGCCTGGGTTATCAGTGGAAGCCAACAGACGTAAGGAGAAAGATCTCAGAAAGCCTCAGGTCTCTGGATAAAGAGATGGCTCAACAGGAAAAGCACTTGGTTTGGTCCCGAGTTCAAACCTCCAGCATCCACATAAAAGCTGGTCATAGGGCTACAGGAAATTATTGAAGAAAGAGTGTTTTGTTTGTTTGTTTGTTTTGTTTTGTTTTCGTTGTTTTGGTTTTGGTTTTTCAAGACAGGGTTTCTCTGGCTGCCCTGGAACTTACTCTGTAGACCAGGCTGGCCTCTAACTCAGAAATCTGCCTGCCTCTGCCTCCCAAGTGCTGGGATTAAAGGTGTGCGCCACCACACCCGGCTAAATATCATTATATTGAAGATTTTAAGAAAGAAAGGGAAGAAGGGAGAGAGAGAGAGAGAGAGAGAGAAGGGGGGGTCTGGAGAGATGGCTCAGCGGTTAAGAGTTCTTCCAGAGGTCCTGAGTTCAATTCTCAGCAACCACATGGTGGCTCACAACCAGCTGTAATGGGATCTGATGCCCTCTTTTGGTGTGTCTGAAGAGAGCAATGGTGTACTCATATACATAAAATAAACAAATAAACCTAAAAGAAATATTTAAAAAAAGGCTGGTCATGTCTTCCCTTGCACCTCTAACACATGCATGCGAAGCAGAGGCAGAAGGACACTGGGGCTTGCAGGCAATCAGGGTAGCTTGGGCTACATGAGATCCTGTCTCAAAAACATCAGGGACTCCCTTGGGAAGATATTTTTTAATATGTTGAAGGGATCTAAAATAAGCATATATTTGTTATTTATATGTATCATAACAAGGAAAGATTTGTAAAATACCCTGTAATAGGAATTATTTGTATAGACATTTACTTATTAGAAACCTAAAATAGCTTTGTTATTTCTATCAAGCAACATATATTTAGAGTTAAATCATTACACCCGATTTTAAGTTGATAAAGAATAAAACTATCATTAATTCAGGTTATATGAGATCCAAAGTATCTCAAGTGTGATAAGCATGGCATCATACAGTACCTTTGACTCATCACTGTGCGAATGAGCATGCGCAGCTCTTACAGAACCTGATGGCATTTTGTATTCCTAGCCTAGTCAACACAATGCAGTGAAGCTAGGCGCTTTCCAGGCCCAGGAGAAAGAACTGGTCTTCGACATCGACATGACAGACTACGATGACGTAAGGAGATGCTGCAGGTAGGCAGCTTCCTACTGGGGTAAGTGACGTCACTGGCAGTGAGTAATGATGGCTGTGTTCCAGTTCTGCAGACATATGTTCCAAGTGCTGGACTCTCATGACGATGGCCATGCGCATCATAGACCGGGCGTTGAAAGGTATGTGTCAGTGAGTCGTGGGTGTCAGTAGGTCACGGGTGTTGGTGGGTCATGGGTGTTAGTGTGTTGTGTCAGTGTGTTATATGTGTTAGTATGTTAGTGTGTCATGTGTGTCAGTGTGTTGTGTGTGTGTCAGTGTATTATCCTCTCAGTTCTGTATTTCATTATCAGATCTCATACATTTCTAATATTTTCCCCTGAAACATAAGAGGAAAAAGAAGAGAAAAAAATTAATATTGAAAACATGAATACAGCTGTTGAACAAACTAGTGTATCTTCCCCCAGTACAGTTCACTATGGAGCAACTCTTCTTCCCCCAGTACAGTCCGCTATGGAGCAACTCTTCTTCCCCCGGTATAGTCTGCTATGGAGCAGCTCTGCGTGCTTGGTACTATTCTCCATAAGAGACATGAAAAATTAAAAGAGCAGTCTTATCCAGGCTGGTTTTAAACTTGCTGTATTGCCAAGGGCGACCTTGAACTCCTGATCCTCCTACCCCTACCCTCAAATTGCAGGGCCTCTGAGCTGCTTCCCAGCTGCTGTGTGGATTGCCTCCCAGCTTCACCTAATTCTAGCTCTAAGGGATCCAGTTCTGGCCTTCTGGTCTCTGCAGGCACCATCACATACATACACATACACTCATACACACACATACACTCATACACACATAAATATTAATGAAAATAAGTCAAGGAAGAAATAAATCCTTGTCAGGAAGATGATGATGGGTAAGAAAGGCCAGCGCTCTGGTCATAGCGAGCACTCAGGGCACATGGCAAACTGCGGGTAAGTCGGCATGAGGAAAATAAGAAACTGTTGCTGGTGAGTGCCTGAGTTCAGCTGTGCAGCACCTGTGTAAGAGCCACAGCACAGCTTGGTGGAGACAGGACTCCAGAGGCTCGCCCAGCCCAGCCTGTCTAGCTGAATCAGTGAGTGCCACACGCGGTGAGAGTCCTCAGAAAATAAAGTGGATAGCAACAGAGGATGACACTCAGCGCCAGCCTCTGAGCTCCTCACATGTATGCACACCCTTATGCCATAACCACAAAGTAAAACGTGAGAGAACCCACTCTGGTAGTGCCTACGAGTAATTTCAGGGTGGACGTAGGAAGATCAGGAGTTCAAGGTTATCCTTGGCAGTAGAGCAAGTTTAAGACCAATCTGGGTGAGTTATCTGGACAGTGGGAGTGTGCACTTTTAATTTCTGCCCTTGGGAGGCAGAAGCAGGCTGATGGATGGAGCTCTGGTCTATAGGCAGCCAGGGCTACACAGAGAAACCCTGCCTCAAAAGAACAAACAAAAGACAGGTCTTACGTTCCTGCGTAACGTAAATCTCAAAATGCATCACCAGTACCCACACTGCCTGGGAGGGGTGAAGTGGAAGATGAGAGTGTGGAAAACGTGAGCACTGGGTAAGCAAAAACTAGGTTATAGAATTGTCCTAGAGCCTGCTGTTTCTGTCCCTCAGAGGACTTTGGATTTAAGCACCGCCTCTGGGTGTATTCAGGAAGGAGAGGTGTACACTGTTGGGTCTGTGATGAGTCTGCTCGGAAGCTGTCCTCGGCTGTACGCTCCGGGATCGTGGAGTACTTGAGCCTTGTAAAGGTGATGTCTCTTAACAGCCTCCATGGCTTTCTCTAGTAGATATTTTATTTTATGCATACGACTACACTGTTGCTCTCTTTAGACGCACCAGAAGAGGGCATCAGATCCCATTACAGGTGGTTGTGAGCCACCATGTGGTTCAGGACCCCTGGAAGGTCAGTCAGTGCTCTTAACCACAGAGCCATCTCTCCAACCAGAACTTTTAGTAACCCAGAACTTCTAGTAACACAGAAAATAATTTTTTTAATAGCATTCATATCCTAGAGTAAGTGAACTTAGCAATGATCATTTAAAGCTACTTAAAAGTAATAGCTACTTTTAAAACGTACTTGCACACCTTTTAAATGCTCAGGTACCATTGCAGGAGACAGAATAGAAAGAAAGAGCCTGAGCCAGAGATGGGAGATGTCTCTGGACATGACACAGCCAGTACACTCAGGTGTGCTCACCATAGCTGTGGTTATCTTTTCAAGTCCTTCCTATGATGGGGACTATCAACAATTCATTTCTCATGAATAGAAGAAGCTCCCACCCCACCCCCAGGCTCCACTCATTCATGTGGGGCTCCTAAGAGAGGGCATGTCATTCTCATCAATGCTAAGAAGTGGCCCTTGCTCTAGGAAATAACCTCTCATCACAGTAGGGCAAGAAACTTCAATTAAACTCAGTAAGTCTCACACACAAATGAGCAGAAAGTAGGAAGAGGCCATTGGGAAGAAGGGTTTCAATAAGGGAGGGTGTGGGGTGACAGAGAGGAAGGAGGGATGAAATAACTAAAATTCATCGTATAAATATGAGAAACTCAAACAATAAATAAATTTTTTTTTTTTAGAATATGTGTGACATCTCATGCCCATAATTCTAGCACTTGGGGACTGAAACAGGAAGGTGGCCAGGAGGTCAGGTCATCCTGGGCTGTAGAATGAGACTTTGTCTCCAACAGCAGCAGCAACAAAAAGATACTAAATGTTTTGTTGCTAAATATCCTCCTTTGTAACAAAAGAAATTTTGTCAAAGGAAGTTGGAGATGTTAAGATTCTGGCCTAGAGAGACGGTTCAGTGGTTAAGAGTACTCTCTACTCTGGCAGGTCCCGGGATCTGACCCAGTCTTAGGGTTACAGTTCCCCAGCCCTGACCAGGTCTTACTGCCTTTTTATCTACACTCTTGCCGTGCACATGTATGTACTCAAGCACACACATACACAAACAATAAAATAAAATGTTCTAAGATAATAAAATAGCATCCAACCTTATATACCTCCGAATTTAGCCACTGTCTTCGGTTTTATATAGCTTTAAATGGAATAATAGAACATATTAAAGATGTTTTTAAATAACTAATTTATGCTTTATAATATACATAAAATTCTTTTTTGGTGGTTTATTTTTCAGGGTGGTCAAGACGTTAAAAAGAAAGTTCACCTAAATGAGAAAGTTCACCCCTTTGTCAGGTCTGTTGGGAGAGACCCCTGAGGGCCTCTGCTTTGCCACTGTGTGCTTGAGATGCCTCTTGCTGCCAGTTTTCACCACAGTAGTGTTTCCCGTTAGTTACTGCTGACAGCCTCTGACTTTAAGTTGCCCTGTTCCAATGTCTCTACTGTCACTTTCAGTAACCTTCAGGACCTCAAGAGAAACGTGACAGGACTTCCACTTAAAGACAAGAGTAGTAGGTTTTAGAGAACTGTATGGTTGGCTTGGCACACAAGCAATTGTCAACATCTAGCGCACAAGTCCTGGTCTACTTAATGCTAGCACCCGTGCCGTTTCTACCCTGGTTTCACCCTGTGACCTCGATAAATGCCGAAGGCACCACCTATGTAAATGATGTGGGGACCATATGTGCACCACTTGACTCCAGGGTGGTGGCAAAGACAAATAACACAAGATACGGTACATTTGCAACTGCAGACTGGAGGAGGGGGTGTGCTGGGGGGGCAACTGCAGACTGGGGGGGGTGTGCTGGGGGGGGCTCTCTCTGCAGCCCTGGCTGTCCTGGAACCCTACCTGTCTTTCTACCACTGTTACATGTTCTATGATGTCAGTAACATCATAGATTATAGGACTTAAGAAGTAATCATTTAAGCCAGGCATGGTGTGGCACATGCCTTTGTTTAGTCCCAATACCAGGGAACCAGAGGCAGGCAGATCTCTACAGAGGCCAGCCTGGACTGCATAGTGAATCCCAAACCATCCAGACTTACACAGTTGAGGCCCTGTCTCAAAATAAAATAATTTTAAGAACCAAACATTTCCCAGATATCTGTGGCAGGTCCATGCTAGGCTATTTCCATTTTAAGTGTCTAGTTTTAACTCAATTAATTGACAAAAGGGTCAAGATAACATTTATCTAGCAATGACCTCAGCTAGTAGGAGAGTGCCTATGTACCCTGTGCTCTTGCTGATACCGTTGTTACTGTCATTCCTACAGAAGATCTATAAACATAATTAAAAAGTACTTCGAAGAATATGCCTTAGTTGGCCAAGATATTCTTGAAAATAAAGAAAACTGGGATAAGATTTTAGCCCTTGTTCCTGAGAATATCCTTTCCTGTAGTTACTATGTAAGCCATTTGTGTCAGTCTGTGACATTACAGATGTGTGTGTTTACATAGTCTCTGACATTATACATGTATGCATTTGTATAGTCTCTGTGACATATAGATATATGCATTTACATAGTCTCTAACATTGTAGATGTGTACATTTATTTTTTAAAAAGATTTATTTATCTATGTATATGAATACACTATAGCTGTCTTCAACCACACCAGAAGAGGGCATCAGATCCCATTACAGATGGTTGTGAGCCACCATGTGGTTGCTGGGAATTGAACTCAGGACCTCTGGATGAGCCAGTCAGTGCTCTTAACCACTGAGCCATCTCTCCAGCCCAGATGTGTACATTTATATAGTCTCTGTGACATTATAGATGTGTGTGTTTACATAGTCTGTGACATTTACATAGTCTCTGACATTATACATGTGTGCTGCCTGCATAGTCTCTGTGACATTATACATGTGTGCTGCCTGCGTAGTCTCTGTGACATTATACATGTGTGCTGCCTGCATAGTCTGTGACATACGTGTGGTGCCTACATAGTCTCTGTGACATACATGTGTGCTGCCTGCATAGTCTCTGTGACATTAAATGTTTTTTTGTTTGTTTTTTGGTTTTTTTTTAAAGATTTATTTATTATTATATATAAGTATGTGTAAGTAGCTATCTTCAGACACACCAGAAGAGGGCATCAGATCTCTTTACAGATGGTTGTGAGCCACCATGTGGTTGCTGGGATTTGAACTCATGACCTTCGGAAGAGCAGTCAGTGCTCTTACCCGCTGAGCCATCTCTCCAGCCCCTCTTATGTTCCTAGATGTTTAATCTTTTGTTTTATGCAATTATCTCCTGCATATCTGCATTTTTGTTTCACTGAGCTACAGTAAGAAATGAGACCATTCTGTAAAATAGTTTCCTCATTTTATAAGTTGTTCCTAGAATTAGTGGTAAAAATTGGGGAATCATTTCACCTAGATGCGATGTGGTCATAAGCACCTTCTACTTGTGTTAGCATTCTTTCTGCCAGATCACTGCTGTAGCTGCACGAGGGAGCTTTTAATGCTGTAAGTGCTAAGCACTTGTGTCTTAGGAATCGTAAGAGTTTCTGGATGTGTGGCACTTCAACGTTCTTGTAATAATGTGTACTAAAG
>NW_022196910.1:55238405-55238801 GCF_008632895.1 Mastomys coucha
ATATCACCCAGCACTGGGTCTGTGTTTACCAATATCACCCAGCACTGGGTCTGTGTTTACCAATATCAACACAGCTCCCGACCGAGTTAGGACTGTTCCTTCTGATTCTCATGGTGGTCTCACATCTGCTTTTAGAATATCAAGAATGATAAGTGTGGCCCCTGGCTAGAATGGGAAATCATGCTCCAGTACTGTTTCCCACGCCTGGATATCAACGTCAGCAAAGGAGTCAATCATTTACTGAAGAGCCCTTTTAGTGTTCATCCTAAGACAGGTACAGGACAAACAAAGCAGGGAAAACTGAAGGAAAAATGTTTGTTTTGGCCGTGCGGTGGTGGCGCACGCCTTTAATCCCAGCACTTGGGAGCCAGAGGCAGGTGGATTTCTGAGTTCGAG
>NW_022196910.1:55238902-55267927 GCF_008632895.1 Mastomys coucha
AAAAAAATGTTTGTTTTGTCTTGTCTTGTGAAACAAGGTCTCATGATGTAACCCTGGCTGGCGTGGGACTCACTGAGTAGATCAAACCTCACTCACAGAGATCTGCCTGTCTCTGCCTCAGAGTGCTGGGATTAAAGGCTTGTGCCGCCAGCTGACTAATTATACGTTAGCAAGGGTGACATTAGTTGTGAATACATGTGTCTGTGAGGTGAAAGGTTGAAGAGTCGACTTGTTGGCTGCTATCTACCTACATTCCCTTTGTCAGTTAAGGAGCTCCTGGGAGAATTGCTACTTTACAAAGGTTTTAGGGTTAGGGGGCCTACGGCTCAGTTTGTACAGTGCTTGCTTGCCATACCCAAAGCCCAGGGCTACATCACAGCAACCATAAAACTGCATCCAATGGTACAGGCCTATAATCCCGCTAATTGGGGGAGGACATGGGAGGACCAGATGTTTAAAGTCATCTTCACATCATCAGCAGTGTGGAGCTTGAGGCAAGCCTAGGCTATCTGAGAGCCTTGGAGAGAGAGAGAGAGAGAGAGAGAGAGAGAGAGAGAGAGAGAGAGAGAGAGAGAGAGAGAGAGAGAGAACAAACTGAAGCCTAGAACAAAGATTTTACACATTTATGATGATCCCGGTACTCAGAAGGTTAGAAATCTGGGATGTGGAAAGAAGGTCAAAGCAGTCCTTGCATACATAACAAGTTTCAAGCCAGCCAGGCTTCCATAGTGGGACCCCACTTCAAAAGGAGTCATTGTATCCTCAGCTCCCAGATTCGCATTTTATGTATTTCCCCAGATGTAGATTTACAAGATAATGCTACCAGAGCCGGGCAATGGTGGTAAATGCCTTTAATCCTAGCATTTGGGAGGCAGAGGCAGGTGGATTTCTGAGTTCGAGGCCAGCCTGGTCTACAGAGTGAGTTCCGGGACAGCCAGGACTACGCAGAAAAACCCTGTCTCGGAAAACCAAAAAAAAAAAAGATAATGCTACCGAAGGTCATGAGTCACTTAACAACATTACCTTTAGAGAAAGATCACTTATCTTATTACCAAGCAGACATCACAGTCTTAAAGCTGCTTTTTGCTGGGCACCATCGTCTGTACAGTCCATCATTTGACTAAAAATATCATTATGGCCACATGACTGTGTATTTCCAAAATATTTTTGTAAAGATGTACAGTGTGGAGCTGGAGAGGTGGCTCAGTGGTTAAGAGCACTGACTGCTCTTCCAAAGTTCAAATCCCAGCAACTAAATGGTGGCTCACAACCACCTGTAACGAGATCTGACGCCCTCTTCTGGTGTGTCTGAAGACAGCTACAGTGTATATAGATATAATAATAAATAAATCTTTTTTTAATGAAATTTCATTGATTTTATTAAATCCTTGCTTTTGCTATGTTTTTGTTTTTAGACATGATAACTGAAAATAAATAAATCCTTTTAAAAAATGTACAGGGTGGGACTGCTGAGATGGCTCAGTGGATAAAGGACACTTGCCACATGTACTGCTCTTCCAGAGGACCTGAGTTCGAAGCCAACACCCATTTCACACAGCTCATAGCTGCCTATAGACCCAACCCCAAGGGACTCTGATGCCTCTGGCCTCTGCAGGCAGCTACACTCGTGTTCCTAGAACATACACATTAAAAGATGTCCATTGTGATCAAGTGTAGCGATGCATCCATATAGCCTCAGCACTCAGGAGGTTCATAAGTTCAAGGCCAGGTCAGGCTACATAGCATGACCTTAGTTCAGAACAACCTTAGTGTGATGGCTCATGCATAAAATCCATCCCAGTACTCAAGCAGAGATAGGAAGATTGTTGAAAATTCAAAGCCAGCCTTCTCTGCATAACAGTGCCTCAAGGACAACTGGACCCTGGCTCCAGAAACTGTATTTAAAATCCCTTATAATAGCAAAGTTTTTGAAAAACAAAATTGTTCTCTGTGTGTGTGTGTGTGTGTGTGTGTGTGTGTGTGTGTGTGTGTGTGTGTGACAGACAGACAGACAAAGGATTGAACCCAGGACCTTAAGCACAAAAGTCACTAAACTATATTTATCCCAGAACTTTGCCAAATTTTAACCAAAAATAATTCAGAGACACAACAACCGACAATCCTGCATTTATAACTTTTATAACTTCTGGTTCTTACAGGTCGGATTTCTGTGCCTATCGATTTTCAGAAAGTGGATCAGTTTGACCCATTTACTGTTCCAACTATAAGGTATGTTCCCAGTCAGTGATCATTCTTTACTTGTGACTTTTTCTTGAATTTTGAATAGATTATACTTGATCTGTATACATGACATGCCATGATCCAGAGGCAGAGGCAGGAGGATCCCAAGCTCTAGGTTGGGGAGTGAGGGTGCAGCTTCGTTGGATGGAGTATAACAGCAGGTATTGTGGTATACACCTGTAATCTCAGGCCTCAGAATTCAGGGCCACCCTTGACTGTATAACAAGTTTGAGGCCACCCTGGAACACATGAGACCCTACTGAACTGGCAGGTTGGTTGTTTGCTTGTTGTTCAGAGCCAGAAGTGCCAGGACCTTTTACCTATGCAGACAGTCGCTCTACCGCTAAGCTGCACAGACACATGATACCTATGCAGACAGTCGCTCTACCGTTAAGCTGCACAGACACATGATACCTATGCAGACAGTCGCTCTACCACTAAGCTGCACAGACACATGGCACCTATGCAGACAGTCGCTCTACCACTAAGCTGCACAAACACATGGCACCTATGCAGACAGTCGCTCTAGCTATACCGCTAAGCTGCACCTCGGGCACTTAGTTTTTCAGATTTTGAGCTTCAAGTGCTAGCTAGTATACCACTCGGTGACGTGAGACCAGGAAACAACGCCAACATTCTCCTGTTCTGTTGCTTGCAGTGCCATCTTCCGGGAACTGGATATGGTTTCCACTCATGAGAAAGAAAGGGAGGAGAATGAAGTTGAAGCTGACAGCAGACACAGGGTCAGAGGTAGGCTTCCAGCAGCAGCCTCTTACGTGTCTGCACTCCTGTGGGGAATGCTACTTAGAAGCGGGCCACCCTGGGTCGCTGTCTATCCTGAAGCCAGCTCCGTGGTAAATTCTGTTGTGGAGTGCTTTCTCTAGTTAGATAATTCCCAAGCGCTTCATTTTCTGGTTTTACAGTTGTTTTAAATGGGATACTTGGGGCTGGAGAGATGGCCCAGTGGTTAAGAGCACTGGCTGTTCTTCCAATGGACCCAGGTTCAATTCTCAGTACCGAAATGGCAGCTCATAGCTATCTGTAACTCCAGTCCTAGGGGATCTGACATCTTCACATAGGCATACATGCAAGCAAAACACCAATGTGCCAAAAGTAAATAAAACGAAAACAAAAAAGTTAAATGGGATTTTTCCTAATTTCTTTCTCTAAGAATACATTATTGGTTTATATAAAGGCTGATTTTGTACCCTGCAAGTTTTTTAAAGTCTTTAAAGAATCATGTCAGCTGGGCGGTGATGGTGCACGCCTTTAATCCCAGCACTTGGGAGGCAGAGGCAGGCGGATTTCTGAGTTTGAGACCAGCCTGGTGTACAAAGTGAGTTCCAGGACAGCCAGGGCTACACAGAGAAACCCTGTCTCAAAAAAAAAAAAAAAAAAAAGAGAGAGAGAGAGAGCATACAATTCTTTCAGAGGACCCAGGTTCGATGTCCAAGCCCCACACTGTAAGAGCCAGTTGTAACTCAAGTCTCAGGGGTATCCCATGGGCACTGCATGCATGTGGCGCAGAGACATACATTCAGGCAAACACTCATACACATTAAATAAAAAGAGTCTAAACAGACATAAAAGAAGTAAGAGGGAAGGTGGGAATCCTTGCCTTGTTCTTGATTTTCAGAAGAAATGTTCTTAATCTGTCTCCATTTTACATAATGTTGTCTATAGGTTTGTTGTATATAACCTTTGTAATTTCGAGGTCTATTCCAACTAGAAAGTCTCTATTCCAACTACAAAGTCTCCAGAACTTTGATCATGAGGGCATGTCGAACTTTGTCAAATGCCTTCTCAACATCAATAGAAACACCATGTGGTTCTGTCTTAAGTTTATTTACATGATGTATTACATTTATTGATGTACATATTTTGAACCAAACTTGCCTCTCTGGCACAAAGCCTACTTGTTCATAGTGTATAATCTTCTTAATGTGTTCCTGATTCTGCTTGCAAGTATTTTGTTGAGAATTTTTACATCTATGCTCATCAAAGAAATTGGTCTGTAGTTTTTTTTTCTTGTGTGTATGTGTGTGTGTTGTGTCTTTACCTGGTTTTGCTACCAGGATAATATTGCCTTCATAGAACGAATCTGGTGTGCTTCTCCTTTTTCTGTTTGTGGAACAAACTTCTTAAAACTTGGTATGAGAAATACTAGTAGTGATGTATTATTTTGAAATATACAGTTAATATGTTTGGAGTTATTTGAAATTTATACTGAGAAAAACGTATGTATTTTCAGTATTGCTGTAGACAAGCATCTACATAACACTTAAATCGATTGTTGTTTTATATCAAACAACTTTTATAATACTTACTTTTATTGTTATATTTTATAAATTTTAAGGAATATGACCAAAAAAAGATATTGTAGGTATTGAAGAGGGGGTCTCTGGGAGGAGTTGGGGTACAAAAGGGAAACAAGAATGTGATTTAATTCTATTTACTTAAAATATGTTTTTAAATGTTAAATTCAGGCAAATTGAAATCATATAACTTTTCTCATCATAATGCAATAAAAGTTAAAAAATAAATAAAATAAAAGTCCTTAAAAAAATGGTATGAGATATGAGATAGTCCTTGAACATTGAATAGGTCAAGCATGGTGGCCTTTAATCCTAGCACTTGGGAGAGGCAGGAGAGTATCAGTGAGTTCGAGGCCAGCCTGGTCTACAGAGTGAGTTCAGGGCACTCGGGACTACACAGAGAAATCCTGTCTGTCTCAAAAAAAAAAAAAAAACTAGGAGAAGGGGATGTGACATCATTGACTCTGTCCAGCTTCTGTTTGTGGTGTGTCTCTTTAAAGTTATTTATGTCATGTGATGTGCATCTAGAAATCCTTCTATTTCTTCTGAGTATATCTCCTATTGGGTTGACTAAAAGTTTGTCTATCTTACTAACTTCTTCAAAGAACTAACTCTATTTGGTTGTTCTAAAATACTCATGTTCTTTCTGCCAACTTGCTCTTTCTAATGTACATGTCTTATGACTTAGATTATAAGAAGACCAGTCTAGCACCATATGTGAAAGTATTTGAACAGTTTCTTGAAAACCTGGATAAATCCCGGAAAGGGGAACTTCTCAAGAAGAGTGGTAAGACAAACTAATTTTTATCTAATCTAGTAAAAAAAAAAAAAAATTACCGATTTGTTGTAACCTTAATTGGGTGTTCTTTTGTTGTTTTATGTTTGTTTAGTAGCATGTGTGTGTGTGTGTGTGTGTGTGTGTGTGTGTGTGTACATATTTGCCACAGAATGTATATGGAAGTCAGAAGGCAACTTGTAGTGGCTAGTTCTCTCCATCTGCGCACGTAGTTCCTGGGGCTTGAACTCGGGTCTTCAGGCTTGGCAGCAAGCACCCACACCCACTGAGCAGTCTTGCCAGCCAAGGCCTCTGTATTCTCATTCGGTCCTGGATCAACCTATAATTTGGGCTTCAATAAGTGTGAAAACAAACCTTTATATATGGTGTGAATTAATAGAAGCTTGAAACAAAGCAGACGATGGAAATAAATGGTTTTATTTTTCTTTACTAATTCTTTCACTTGAACCATATTTTTATTTTTAAAATTTTGTTTTCTATTTTGTCTTAGATTTACAAAAAGATTTCTGAAGAAACCAACGTGAATGCCTTTTCAACCATGGAGCATTTGATAAATACAGTAGAATCATCGATGTGCCTTAATCCTTAAAGCAGAACTTTCTTTCAAGAAATAATTTATATCGAAGAGACCTGGTTTCTGAGACCAAAGAGGGCGTGAAGGTCCCTGAAAGAAACAATAAATCAAGGAATAAGTGAACTGCAGAAGTTTATAAAGTGTATTATATAAAAAGATAGTGCTTAGGTGTCTGATGTACTGGGTTTTGCCCGTTACTGCATAGAGGCATGAGTGAGCAGGAGTTTGTGTCTGATGTACTGGGTTTTACCCGTTACTGCATAGAGGAATGAGTGAGCAGGAGTTTGTGTCTGATGTACTGGGTTTTACCCGTTGCTGCATAGAGGCATGAGTGAGCAGGAGTTTGTGTCTGATGTACTGGGTTTTACCCGTTACTGCATAGAGGCATGAGTGAGCAGGAGTTTGTTTCTGATGTACTGGGTTTTACCTGTTATTGCATAGCGGCATGGTGAGCAGGAGTTTGCCCAGAACTTCCATTTTAGCACTCTGGATTCCTCCTTCACCTCCATGATTTTATATAAATGACATCTTTGTCCTTCAGCAGTGTAAGTTAGTCATGGCTCACACTTGTGATCCCACAAGTTCAGGGCCAGGCTGAGCTACACCACAATCCATCTCTATTAGTCAAGGTCCCTTAAAGGAACAGAGTATGTGTGTACACCAGTAAAGGAATGGGCTTGCTCGTGAGCGGGAAGAACTCCCTTCCTCCATGTCTGTATGTAGGCTGCCATCAGAAGCTGTGCCCAGATTGTAGGCTGCCATCAGAAGCTGTGCCCAGATTGTAGGCTGCCATCAGAAGCTGTGCCCAGATTTAGGGTGGGTTTTTCCGCTTCCATGACTTAATTAAGAAAAATCCCTTACAGGTATACCCATCTGCTTGGGTTTTAGCTAATTCCAGATGTGGTCAAGTTGACAGCCAACACTAGCCTCGATCCTGTGACAGTCCAACTGTTTCAGTCTCCTGGGTGCTCAGCTACCATGCCCAGTTTTTCCTTTTTCTTTTTTTCTTTTCTTTAGATTTATTTACTTTATTTATAGGAGTACACTGTCACTGTCTTCACACCAGAAGAGAGCATCAGATCTCATTACAGATGGTTGTGAACCACCATGTGGTTGCTGGGATTTGAACTCAGGACCTCTGGAAGAGCAGTCAGTGCTCTTAACTGGTGACATTTCCCTTCTGTTATCATGGTATCTCATACATACATTTATATCGTTATACTTCCTTTCTCATCGCCCCCTTCTTTCCCCAAACAGCCCTCCCTTTGGCTTTCTTTTTTTGTTTGTTTGTTTTTTTGTTTTTTTTTTCAAGACAGGGTTTCTCTGTATAGCCCTGGCTGTCCTGGAACTCACTCTGTAGACCAGGATGGCCTCGAACTCAGAAATCCGCCTGCCTCTGCCTCCCAAGTGCTGGGATTAAAGGCGTGCGCCACCATCGCCCGGCCCTTCCCCTTTGGCTTTCATGTCAAATATTTTCATTGGCTTTCTTGTTCCTCCTCCTTTTTTTTTTTTTTTTTGGTAATTAAATTTACCAAAATTTCCAAAGATGAACAATATTAGAGCTTAATAGAATGTTCTTTATTGGGCTGGTGAGATGGCTCAGTGGATAATCCCAGCAACCACATGGTGGCTCACAACCATCTGTAATGAGATCTGATGCCCTCTTCTGGTGTGTCTGAAGACAGCTGCAGTGTACTGTAGGTACAAGGAGAAGGAGGAAAGAAACAAGGAAAAGAAACTTACATATAATAATATAAATCTTTGGCCCAGAGCAAGCTGGGCTAGAGTGAGCAGAGGTCCTGAGTACACTTTCATCAACCACATGATGGTTCACAACCATCTGTATAGCTATGGTGTACATAAATAAATAAATAAATCTTTTTTTTAAAAAAAAAAGAATATTCTTTATCAAGCATTTTCAGTTTTAGTGCCTTTTCCCCTCAGTAACTGGATGAATTCACTACAAAGAAACAGCTTTAAAATGTAACCAACTTGGGCTGCAATAGGTGGCTCAATGGTTAAGAGCACTGGCTCTTCTTCTAGAGGACCCGGGTTTAATTCCCAGCACCTACATGGCAGCTCACAAGTCGAGCTCCAATTCCAGGGGATCTGGCACCTTCACACAGATGTGAATGTAGGAAAAACACCAGTACAAATAAAAAAATAAAAAGGAGTCATCAAAAATGTAACCAACTTAACCAAAACAAAAAAGTTATTGTAAGGGGTGAGGACATAATGACACTCAACTTTCACCCCAGCACAGGCAGGAAGAGCTAAATCGGGGGCAGCCTAGAAAGTTTCATCCGCCAGCAGAGTTAAGAATTACACGTATGAGACCTTGACTCAAAAAAATTTATTTTGGTCTAAACACTTAGACCATCTCACCTACTCTTAAAGGAAAAATATTAAAAGCCACTTTGCAAAATTCCTTATTTAAGTTTCTGTATACTGTGGATTATTTAGTCTTCAGCTTTTAAAAAATAGTGGATCAATTGAAACTTCTATAATATAGAATTATAATTATATAATTGTATTATAATAGTTGCTAGGCTACAGAGATAGATGATGGCTGGCTTCTGGCTTTTTTAGGCACTACACAAATGTGCTGCACAGACATACATTCAGATGAAATACCCGTACAAATAAAATAAAATGCGGAAAATTTTAAAAAATAATTTCTAAGCCAGGTATGGTGGTGCAAGCTTTTGATCCCAGCACTCAAGAGGCAGGCAGATCTCTGTGAGTTCAAGGCCAGCTTGGTCTACAAAGCAAGCTATTACACAGAGAAACTGTCTTTAAAAAGGGGGGGGGGGGGCTGGTGAGATGGCTCAGCAGGGAAGAGCACCCACTGCTCTTCGGAAGGTCATGAGTTCAAATCCCAGCAACCACATGGTGGCTCATAACCACCTGAAATGAGATCTGACATCTTCTTCTGGTGCGTCTGAAGATAGCTACAGTGTACTTACATATAGTAAATAAATAAATCTTTTAAAAAAAAAATACCAAAATTCTTTAAAAAAAGTGGGGGGGAAGAATTACTAAAGACTCGAGGTTTTGTTTTGTTTTGGGGGGGTGCGGTGCCGTGATTTGTGACAGGATTTCTCTGTAGCCCTGGCTGTCCTAGAACTCATTTTGTAGACCCAGGCTGGCCTCCAACTGAAATCTTTTTTTTTTTTTTTTAAAGTAATAAACAGAACCACCACCCAAAAGTAGTGATTTCCCTTTTTCTTGACTTGTCAAGACACTGATAGGTGTCTAGAAACAAGATACGTGTTGTAGAGCACACACCTGTAATCCTAGCACTTGGGAGGCTAAGGCAAAAGGATTTCTAGGCCATCCTTGGCTACATAGTTCTAAGACAACCTGGGCTATATAAGACTCTATGGGGATGGGGGAGGACCAGGAGCAAAGGACACAAATTTGACACCAAATTGGAGTTTCAGACTTTGGTCAGTGCGTAAGGAAACCCGAACAGTAAGTTCCAGGCTGGAGAAATGGTAAGGGGAAAATACACTTGTCACACAGCATGAGGATGGTTTGGCTCTCTAGAACTATGTAAACACTGAATGTAGTAGCATAAATCCGTGACGCCAGCAGCTAAGGAGAAATAGACAGGGGAACATCCCAGAAGCTCGAGGGCCAGCTGGTCTGGTCATACAGGTGAGCAAAAGACCCTGTTCCAAGCAAGATTAAAAATGAAGGCCAATAATCAAGATTGTCCTCTGACCTTCAAGTGTGTGTGTGTGTGTGTGTATGCACATGCGTGTGCGCGTGCGCGCGCACATGTGCACATAATAGATCTCTTCCTAGGCTAGACTTACCAACAGTTAGAAATAGTCCATGAGCCCAAGTAGCCCCAACACTGTTCTGGTGGGAAGAACTGGCATCTACTCCTCTGTTACATATTCCCGGTAGGCCCAGTCTGAGAGGAAATATCAACTGCTAAATCCAAGGTTGGCTAAGAAAAGAAACTGGTGCCTGGCAGTGGTGGCACATGCCTTTAATCCCAGCACTTGGGAGGCAGAGACAGGCAGATTTCTGTGTTGAGGCCAGCCTGGTCTACAGAGTGAGTTCCAGGACAGCCAGGGCTATGCAGAGAAACCCTGTTTTGAAAAACCAAAGAAAAAGAAAAGAAAAGAAACTGGTAGTGTTGAAGGCAAGCTTTTTATTTTTATTTTTTATTTTTTTAAGATTTATTTATTTATTATATGTAAATACACTGTAGCTGTCTTCAGATACACCAGAAGAGGACGTCAGATCTCATTTCAGGTGGTTGTGAGCCACCATGTGGTTGCTGGGATTTGAACTCATGACCTTCCGAAGAGCAGTTGGTGCTCTTCCCCGCTGAGCCATCTCACCAGCCCGAAGGCAAACTTTTAAGCCCAGCACTCGGGGCAGGAGCAGTCAGTTGGATCTCTTGAGTTGGAGACTAGCCTGGTCTACATAGTTTCAGGACAACCAAGGCTACACAGAGAAAGCCTGAGTAAGAAAAGGACAAGGAGGAGGAAAGAAGAAACTTGAGTGTGAGGAAGCTACACTCCAGTACAACTCCTCTTCCCTCACTCAATTTCAGAACAACTGAGTCTTCCAAATTAGTTACTCATGAATAGAAGTAGATGGACCTCCAACTCTCCATCCTCCTGCCTCAGCTCCCCAAGTAGATGTGGCTACAGATGGGCTACAGAACTTGGTTTATCTACACTTTTTGTTGTTGTTGTTTTGTTTTTTGAGACAGGGTTTCTCTGTGTAGCCCTGGCTGTCCTGGAACTCACTCTGTAGACCAGGCTGGCCTTGAACTCAGAAATCCACCTGTCTCTGCCTCCCAAGTGCTGGGATTAAAGGCATGCACCACCACCGCCCGGCTGCTTATCTACACTTTTACTAGAAATAAACATTAAGTCCTGCTGGAGAGATGGCTCGGCAGTTAAAAGCACTGGCTGCTCTTCCAGAGGTCCTGAGTTCAACTCCCAGCAACCACGTGGTGCCTCCCAACCATCTGTAAGGGGATCTGGTGCCCTCTTCTGGTGTGTCTGAATACAGCTACAGTGTACTCATATATAAATAAAATAAATCTAAAAATCAATTTAAAAACCCACTAAGTCATGTGCATATATCACCTGTTGCCTTCCTAGCAATCCTATGGAATGGTAGCTAGAATCCCTACTTTACAGATGAAGGCAATAATATGCTAAATAGCTTAAATGATCCACAAGAGATTCAAAGAAGACTGCAAAATAGTTTTTATAGGGATGGAGAACTGGTCTTAAACTTCAATGTAACCTCCATGTCCCAAATGCTGGCATTACAAGCTTTCACCATCATGCTTGGTTTTATGAAGTACTGGGCATGGCACCAAGCCTTCACGTATGCTGCAAAAGTGTAACAACTGAGCTGTAGTCCCAGACCCAGATCTGTTCCCAGTCACTCCCATTCTCTCCTATATGATGGTGATTTCAGAATTCCCCAGTCTTTATAAAGTCTGCTACTCCAATTAATCCTGATTTGCTTGCCCTAATTATCATTCATTATACCCAGTCTCAAAATTATTTATTTTTTATTTTATTTTTGCTTTTATGGGTGTCAAATTGCTGTGGATATGTCTGTGCACCCTGTGCATTCAATGCCCCTAGAAGAGGGCTCGGAATTCTCCAGGAGTTGTAGTCATAGACAGAAGTGCTGTAGACTCTGGGCATCAACCCCTCTGCCCTCTGAAACAGTAGCTGGTGCTCTTAACTGGTGATTCTTATCTTCAGCCCAGATTTTGGGTGTTTCGTTTCGTTTTGTTTTGTTTTCCGAGTCAGGAATTCTCTGTGTAGCCCTGGCTGTTCAGCACAGATTTTGATAAGGTTAGGTTTCAAACCAGGGACAAATGGCTGAGATGCCTAATTAACAAATCAAAGTGGACATGGCCCCCAGGCTCTCCCAGCATCATTACCTGTTACAGGGTCTACCTGACCTACTCTGCCCTCTACCTGAACTCTCTAGCCCAAGGGCTGGGCTACCCTTCCCACAGAGACTCTTCCCTGTATAATGCAGAGGTTTCCATTACCCACGCTTTTTGTACCTTTGGGTTTCAGGCTGCTACACCTGGTTCCCTCTCTCCCTCTCCTTTTCCCTCCCCCTACATGGGCGAGCTCAGTCTGGTCATGTCCTCTGGACTGGGAACCCCTCTGCCTCTGGCTATGTTCTCCCACGTATCTGTAATGAACTTTATCCTCCTCCATACCTAGGGGTAGTCATATCCTTTCTCTTTTATTTCTTTTTCATTCTTTATTTGTACTTGATGTATGTGTACCCGGTGAAGTCTGTTCTCTTCCACCTTTCCATGGGTTTCAAGGATGGAAGGTTGCCCGACCTGCACAAGCGCCTAAACCGGTTGAACCAGCTGACTAGCCCAATCAGAGCTTAAGGTACCTTTCAGATGTTTAACTTTCTCAATGCTTCCTAGAAAACACAGCCAACCAAATCAAATAAGTGTTAAGTTAGCCAGATACGATGGTGCATGGTGTCCAGTTGTAATCTCAACACTTTTGAGAACTACAGCAAATTTAAGACTAGCCTTCCCAGCACTTGGGAGGCAGAGGCAGGTGGATTTATGAGTTCGAGGCCAGCCTGGTCTACAGAGTGAGTACCAGAACAGCCAGAAAAAAAAAAAAAAAAAAAAAAAAAAGACTAGCCTGGACCTATAGAGAACTTCCTTTAAAAACAAAGAACAACAGCAGGTGAGCTAAGTAATTCAGGTCCAAAATTGTTGAGTCCCTTTGTACAACTAAGAGATGTAGTGTAAGTCATTTCTTTAACATTTCTGACTAAAACTATTTCTTTGACAAAATATTGGTTTTATAGTACATTCTAATTTCAGAGAGTATGAGGGGTTTTTTTGTTTGTTTGTTTGTTTGTTTTTCGAGACAGGGCTTCTCTGTGTAGTCCTGGTTGTCCTGGAACTCACTCTGTAGACTAGGCTGACCTCGAACTCAGAAATCTGCCTGCCTCTGCCTCCAAAGTGCTGGGATTAAAGGTGTGCACCACCACTGCCCGGCGGGTTTGTTTTTGTTTGGTTTGGTTTTGGTTTTTCTAGACAGAGTTTCTCTGTGTAGCCCTGGCTGTTCTGGAACTCACTCTGTAGACCAGGCTGGCCTCGAACTCAGAAATCCACCTGCCTCTGCCTCCCAAGTGCTGGGATTAAAGTCGTGCGCCACCACCGCCCAGCTCGAGTGTGGGTTTTTAATGTATAGTCCTGCGACTCTAAAGACGAGCGAACTTTATATTATCTGAGAAGTGCCAAGGGTATCAGGCGAAGCGAATTGTGTTTAGGTTCTGTGTTTGAGGTTTCTCCTGGAGAGAACCGAGCTTTTTCTGTCCTAAATGTTCTATTTCCAAAATTTCAACCTAGGTCACTTCTCTCCAGTGGTGCGAACACAGGCTCTGTGAAGTTCACTGTTAATTCGCAAGTCGTTCTCTTGAAGAGGAAACCCGGACGTCGTCTTAAACAGCTGTCCCTATCTCGCATGTGGTCTTGGCGCGTCCCTCCGGGTCAAGGCCATGGCGGGGCGGCCGCTACAGCTCCAGCCAGGCCCGCGCGTCCTCTTAGGAATTCATAGCCTTATTTAGACCGCGCCACCACCGTGCCGGGAGAACAGCTGCCCTCCTCGCTCGCTACAGGAAGTGCAGGTCCGCGCGCCTGACCCGGAACCGCATGCTGGTCCCGCCCTCTTGGTGCCCGGCTTCCTTCTGCAACAGGCGTGGGTCACGGGCTCGCTCGCTCTCTTTCCGCCGCCATCTTGGTTCCGTGTTCTCCGCACAGTAAGTGCCGCTTGCGCCTCTGCTCTCCATCCGTAGCCATCCTCGCCTCTTAAGAGCTCTGCGGCCCCGAGCATTTGGTTAAGGACCGCTGCCGGCTCTGTGGGGCTCAGAGTTCTTAACTCGCCCCCGCGCCTGCTGGCAAAATGGGGTCTGCGCTTTGGGTCCGGGCAAAAGCAGGACCGAAGGGCCACGGGTCCGGCTCAGGGTTTAGGCGTGGGGACGTGGAGACCATCGGGGTGTAGCAGGAGAGGCTGGGTGCGTCTGCAGTTGGGAAGGGCGCCACGGGGATCTGGAGGAGGTTAAGGGGGTCACAGCCTTGGGACTCGCAGTGTTGTTTGTCTTGGGGCAAGGGGTTGCCGGGTCTTGGGAGCACCCCGTATTCTTGCTCTGCGAAGTGGTTATTAGAGAGTCTGGGGGCCCAAGGTAACGCCCGGAATCTCACGGTTAGGAGCCAGACCTTGGGATTCTTGCCCTTGTGGGGTCGGAAGAGTGAAAACAAGGATTTGGCCAGTGCGTAGTCAGCTCTCTGCCAAGTGAAGCGGCTTCGTGAGGTCAGATCCCTTTAGCAGACATCTGAGGGTCGTGGCATAGTTTCACCCTGTTTCCAGGCCCTTTCTTAATGGGCTTTATGCAATTTTTTTCGGAATAGTTGACTAGATAGAATACTTGGGCTCGGCAGGGGAATTCACCCTAGTTTATTCGGGACCACTGTTCTATTCCCTTCAGAAATGCCCGGTGAAGCCACAGAAACCGTCCCTGCTACAGAGCAGGAGTTGCCACAGCCTCAGGCTGAGACAGGTAGGTGCCCATTGCTCTTTTGCTGTTAATGAAAATTGATCCTAAAGTCATTGGTGGGTAAAGGGACAAATACCTTTCTGCCTTTTGTAGTTTGCTGCCGTTTAAAGAAAAATTTAAAATGGGATTGTAGCTTTAGTACACCATCTAATTGTTATCTTGCCTGGGGGAAGAGGACTCTTTACAGAGGAAAGTAAAAGATTGTATCTTTGAGATTTAAACACGGGTTTCCTGGCCTGCTTTGTGACTACACCAACTGTTTGAAAAGCTCTTCTGTGGAATCTACACATAGGAAACCTGAGTAGGGAAGGTGCTGGGTGGTTCTGGTCTGTTGTAACTGGGCAGCACAGGCAGGCCAAAGAGACCTGAGCTTTGGTGAAATTCCGGCCAGCAAGTTAGGTCGAGGTTTTAGATAGCCATGGTTGGCACGTAGCCTTTGATCACATGTCTGGATGAGATGTTGCTCCTTATAAGCAGGTCCTACCTAAGCCTCAGCCTGGGCTAGTTAACTCATGGGGATTGAAAAGGCTTGCTAGCATAGTCCCATTACATAAGACTGAAATAAATTCTTGGGGTTTCCCAACTGAAATAGAATGTAGTCTGAAGATAGGCTTGAATGCTGGTTAACACATTTTGATAGGGAACTTTAAAAAGATTCTGAAAAGAATGTGAATGGTTTTGTTTGCTCTACAGAAGTAAAGTGAAGAGTGTCTTAAAAGGACAGCCTAGAGATAAAGACTGGGCAGTAGTACCTGCCTTCAGTCTCAGCACAGATCTCTTGAATTCAAGGCCAGCCTGGTCTGTCTACCGCCAGGACAGCCAGGGCTATACAGAGACCTGTTGAGGAGGGAAAAGATAGGCCCTCCACTTTTTTTTAAACAGAATTTTTGTTGCTATTCATGGGAGTTTTTCTTTTGGAATTAAAGTAATTTATATTTAAAGCATTAAAGTTCTCCCTCCCACCTATCTGATTTTAGCAGCTGAAGAGATTAATCCAGCTGCTAGGCCAAAGAGGAGGTGGGACCCTGAGCTTGGAAATGGGCAGTGTGGAGACGCAATGGTTTCTGGGAATCTGCAACTTCAGACCTTAACAAGACTTAAACTATTTTACAAATGTGGAGGCTGAAAATGGATTTAGAATATTCTGATCTAAAGCAGTCCTTAGTGTTGCTAAAGATACCCCTAATTAGTCTGAACTTGCACTTGTATTGAGGGTATACCTGTGATGTGTGTAACTAATTATTCTTATTGAAATGAATGAAAACTATCAGTATTGATTATAGTATAAAAGCAAGAAATGTGGTCATGTGTTTAAATTCTAGTTAATATGTGTACAAGAAGTATTTGCATTATAATTAGAAGGCTTTGACCTACCAATTCTCCAGAAAGACTGGTTCAAAGCCACCTTTGTCCTGTAAAGCGTGGCTTAATAATTGGGGATTAGGAGCTGGAGAGATGGCTCAGTGGGTAAGAGCACTGACTGCTGCTCTTCTGGAGGTCCTGAGTTCAAATCTTAGCAACCACATGGTGGCTCACAACCATCTGTAATTAGATCATATGCCCTCTTCTGGTGTGTCTGAAGACAGTGTACTTACATATAATAAATCTCTAGAAAATAATAATTTTTCTTTCATGATATATATAATTCCCACCTTGTCCTACTTTGAACCCTAACTGAGCTAAAGAGTGAAGAGGCAGAACTGCTGAAGAAGGGATAGAGAATGGTGTATGACCACACTTCTGGTGAGATTTAGTGTACCAGATGTTGAGCTTCAACTTTAGTAGAACTGAGTTAGGCTAGCTGTATCCTTTCTAAAATGTGTTCCAACATAATTGAATTCTCACTTTCCATACCCTACCCCACCCCCCAGAAGTCTAAAAATATGGCTAGAAAAGATTTGGTGACGTGTGGTCACACTCCTTTAATCCAGTCAGAGATAGAGAAAACCCTGAGTTCCTGGGGCTACAGTGGACCAGGTCTAAAAAAATAAAACATTGGGAATGGTGTCAGTTTTGTGAAGGAGGAGGAAATTAGTGCCACAGGGTGTTAGACGCTGAGAGTTGTAAATTCGACTTAGGCCAGCCTAAGAAATCCGTAGGACTGTCTCAAAAAAGAGGGCAGAGGTGTGTATGTATGTATGTGTATATATATATATATATACATATACATATGTGTATATATATTAGAGTGGTAGAGTTCTTGCGTAGCATGTGTAAAGCCGTAGGCTTAATGAGTGCCAGGGTTTGGGCCTGTGCTCCTCATTTAGAGATGAGCTAGTCTCGGACTGTTTGCCCCACCTTAAAATAGTTGGTTTATTTTGAAGGATGTAGTCCACTTAATCACTGAAATATGCACAGGCAAAGTTGATACTGCTTGTCACCTGTTTCTTACCCTGTGTAATGACCGCCATTCTCAGATTTTAAACTTCGTTGTTTCCTGTGAGGCATGTTACCAACTTGGGCTGCACAACTCACCCCCCCCCCAATCTCCTTTTTTGTTTTGTTTTGGTTTTTATTTTATTTTATTTTTGCTTTTCTCCAGCTGTGCTTCCTATGTCTTCAGCCCTGAATGCTGCTCTAAGGCAGCCTGGACCTCCCCCTCCTTCCGCCCTGGGCCCCCAGCAAAGCCCTCTAGGAATTGCTCCTCAGCCTTCTCCACTCCCTTCTAGTGTTTCCTCGACCCCCTTTGAAGTTCCTTTTGCCCAGCCCGTAACAGCTGAAACTGCTCTGCCCTCAGGAACCATCCCTCCCACCCCAACTTTCCTGCCACACCTGATAGGGCCTCCCATCTCCCCAGCTGCCCTAGCCTTGGCCTCTCCTATGATAGGTCTAGCTCAGAAAGGTGCCCGTTCCTCCTCAGCTCCCTTGTCTCTGGTTGCATTAGCTCCTCACTCAATTCAGAAGAGCTCTGTGTGTCCCCCTCACCCTCTCACCTCACTTCCATCAGCTGCTGGAGTAGAGTCAGGGACATTGACATCTATGACAGCTTCTGTCCCTCCCTTAGAACTAAAGGCGGCTTCTACCAGTCACGTTCCCTCTCAGGGAACCCCGAATCTAAAAGGCACTACCCCACGTCCTCCAGATGTAGGCAGTGCTTTTCCTTCCCACCTCGAAAGCCACCTGGCCGCTGTAACGACCTGTCCTCAAACACTAGCCATCATTTCCTCATCTCTGACACAGAAGGAACCTGTTAGTTCACCTGCTCAGAGCACTGTAACCCCCAGCATGCCCCCAGCACCCTCTACTTCTCTGGGCTGTCGTCTTCCACTTCTACATCACACTTCTTTGGATTCTCCCATCCAGCCCCCAGGTCAGTCGGGTCTTGGAGTGAATAAGATCATTTCTGTAGAACATTCTTCTATTGCAGCCTCTTACCCACCTGAGCGTTCTCTAGTTTCTACTCTTCCTTCCAGACATGAGCTGGCTGCTGATTCCATCCCAGCTCCATCTGTTGACAAAGGTTCCTCTGCTGTTACTAGTGAAGTCTGCAGCCCTCCTGGCTCTTCACATGCGGCTGGTGCTTCATTGTCTTCTGTAGCCTCTCTTATTCCTAAAGGCTCTGATGCTGCTCTGCAGCCTTTGCTGACTCAGGTTCCTGCTTCTCAAAACACTGGCTTGAAAGAAGCTCCTGCCATCCACCCTGCGCTGGGTAACCCTGGTCTCATCTCTGTAGCACCTGCTACTCACGTGTCTCCTTTAGCTTCATCAGGTCTTGTAAGTAGTAAAGACCCAGCTTTCCCTGTTTCTTCACTTGTAGTACCTGCTGCTCACAAGCAGTTCCCTGCTCCCCCAGTATCAGTTGCTCTAGAGGTACCAGTGTCTCCTCTGCCAGCCACTGACAGCCTTAAAAAGCTTCCCGTTTCTCTAGCCCAGGCAGTACTCCCTACCAGAAAAGACGCCACTCTTCAGCCTGTGGCCCCGACAGCACTTGCAGAGTCTCCCTCTTCCCAGAGTGTACCATCTTTGGAGGTACTTTCAGAAGAGACTATAACAAAGAAGCCTACAGGAGGCCCTGCCCCTGGAGTGCGGCCAGCCATTGCTGGGGTTGCTACCACTGTGTCCCTGCATGCTGACTCTCCACCTGCCACCATCAGGGCAGATGCTTGTGTCAGTCAGCCTCTCAAAAGTTCTGTTGCTGCCCCAGCAATGGCTCCGTTTCTTTCAGAAACTTGTGATTCTAAAGGGCTGGCTCCCAGAACTGCCAGAGATACCCCTCCTGCCACTTCATCTCTGGTTCCTTTAGCCTCTGAAGGCTGTCCTGTGGCTCCATCTATGGCTTTGTCCCCCCAGAATGCTTCTGTTTCTGTGACTACTTTGGCATTGTTCCCTGAAATTCCCAAGTCTGTACTCTTCCCTAATCCTCCCTCAGCTGGGCTTTCTTTTTGCAGTGCAAAGGAAGTTGATGTTGTCTCTCCTATGGAGCCTTTAGGCTCCTCTCATGAAGGGCACTCAGATGCTTCTGTGTCTTCCAAAGGGACTGTGGTTTGTCCAGCTGACTCCTCATCTTTAGACACTAGTGTGTCTGCTCAGACTAAACGGCCTGCATCCAAGAAGAAGGGTTCTGCTCTCCCAGATGTTTCTCCTGGAAATGCTTCATCTCCTCTTTGTCCACTTGAGGCTTCTTTCCTTCCAGAGGCAAGTCTTTCTTTTCAAGGCCCTAAAGGCTCACTTAATAAGCTTTCTCCCATTCCTCCATCCTCCAAAGGAGCCCCTATTCCTTCAGCTGTGGCTCCTCCCTCCCCTAAAGGGGCCCCTATTTTTCCAACAGAAACTTCTGCATCCTCTAAACAGATCCCAGCAGAAATTCTTCCTTCCCCCCAAAAGACCCCAGAAGTACCGGCTTCCAGACTGACCTCAGCAGTCCAGGCTCCTAAAGTGGACCCTATTGTATCAGCTCTGACGCCTACCTCTTCCAAAAAGACTTCAGCAACTGCTGTCCCCAAAGATCCTAAAGCAACCCTGTCTCTCAAAAGTGTCCCAGCTGTGACTTCTCTGACCCCCCCAAAGGTTCTTGCAGCCTCATCTCCTACTGAAGCCTCCATTGCACCTACTGAGGTTCCCACTTCCCTCAAAAATGCCCCAGCAACTGCCACCCCCAAAGAGACTTTAGCAACCTCAACTCCCAAAGTTGCCTCTACTGCCCCAGCTGTGACTTCTTCCCCACAAAAGACTCCAAAATCCATATCCCCTCAGGGTGCCCCAGCTCTGGCCTCTAAAAAAGCCTCCAAAGAAGTCTCAACATCCCAGTTTCCCAAAGAGGACCCTCTTTTACCACATGTGGCTCCTGCTTCCCCACCAAAGTCCCCAGCAAGTGACTCGCTCAGTGGGGCTCTAACAAGCCCATCTCCCAAAGGTGCCCCTGCCACCCTAGTTGAGACTCCTGCCTGTCCTAAAAAGTCCCCCAAAACTGCAACCCCCCAAAAAACTCCAGCAACTCCATCTTCCAAAAGGACCCCTAAAACTGCAGTTTCCAAAGAAATTCCTTCTAAAGGGGTCACAGCTGTGCCATTGGAGATTTCTCTGCCTCTAAAAGAGACCTCCAAAAGTGCAACTCCTGGTGAAAATTCAGCCTCGTCCCCAAAAGAGTCCCCCAAAACTGCAGACCCCAAAGAAACTCCACCTGAAGGGGTCACACCTGTGCCCCTGGAGATTTCTCTGCCTCCAAAAGAGACACCCCAAAATGCAACCCTTAGTGAAAATTCAGCAGCCTCATCCCAAAAAAAGTCGCCCAAAACTGCAGGCCCCAAAGAAACTCCACCTGAAGGGGTCAGAGCTGAGCCACTGGAGATCCCTCATTTCCCCAAAAAGGCCCCCAAAACTGCAGTCCCTAAACAGGTTCCTGTAACCCCATCTCCCAAAGATGCCTTCACTACCCTAGCTGAAAGTTCTCTCTCTCCCAAAAAGGCATCTAAAACTGCAGTCCCCAAAGAAGCTCTGGCAACACCATCAGTGGGAGTCACAGCTGTATCAGAGATTTCTCCCTCCCCCCAAAAGACCTCAAAAACTGCAGCCCCCAAAGAGAATTCAACAACCACATCCCCCAAAAGATCCCCCCAGACTGCAACCTACAAAGAAAACTTGACTTCATCCCCAAACAGGTCCCCCAAAACTGCAGCCTCCAAAGAAACTCCAAGCACGTGTTCTGAGGGGGCTATAGCTGTGTCACTAGAGACTCCTCCATCAACCCCCACTCCAGCCTCCAAACGGGTTCCTGTGACCCTGTCTCCCAAAGATGCCCCTAATGCCCTAGCTGAGAGTCCTGCCTCCCCTAAAAAGGCTCCTAAGACTGCAGCCCCCAAAGAAACCTCAACTCCATCCCCCAAAAAAATTACCAAAATGGCAGGTCCCAAAGAGGCTCCAGCAACCCCACCTTCCAAAAAGACCCCCAAAACTATAGTCCCCAAAGAAACTTCAGCTCCTTCTGAGGGGGTCACAGCTGTACCACTGGAGATCCCTCCCTCCCCCAGAAAGGCCCCCAAAACTGCAGCCCCCAAAGAAACTGTAGCCCCATCTCCTGAAGGGGTCACCTCTGCACCGGTGCAAGTTCCTTCTTCCTCCAGGAAGGGCTCTAAGACAGCAGGCTCCAAAGAAACACCCACAACCCCATCTCCTGAAGGGGTCACCGCTGCACCACAGGAGATTCCTCCTTCCCGCAAAAAGGCCCCCAAGACTGTAGACACTAAACAGGTTCCTCTAGCCCCATCTCCTAAAGTTGCCCCTACTACTCTAGCTGAAAGTGCTCCCTCTTCCAAAAAGGCATCCAAAACTGCAGCTCCACCCTCTGAAAGGGTCACCACTGCACCTCCAGAGAAGCCTGCCACCCCCCAGAAGGCCTCAATAACTGCAGCCTCCAAAGTGCCCGGCCCTGCGGAGACACAGGAAGTTACTGTCTCCCCCAGAGAGATTCCAGTAACCCCAGCTGCATCCCCAGTCAAGAATCCTTCCTCCCATAAAAAGACCCCAAAGACTGTAGATCTCAAAGAAGCCCCAGCAACCCTCCCTCCCCCCCCTACAAAGAGCCCCAAAATTCCATCATCCAAAAAGGCACCAAGAGCTTCAGCCCCTAAAGAATTTCCAGCAAGCCCTTCTAGTAAAGCTGACACTGCCTCACTGGCACAGATGGCTCCTCCCTGTCTGCAAAAGGGCCCGTCCACTACAGTCCCCAAGGAGAATTTAGCTGCCCCAGTTGTTATTCCTGTCTCCAACAAAAGCCCAGCAGCCCCAACTCCTACAAATGCTTCCACTGCCCTAGCTGCCGCTTCCCTTTCCCCAACTCCCCCAGTCAAGATCTCTCCCTCTAAAAAGACCCCAGCTGCTGCAGCTCCTCAAACCGCTTCAAAAGAGACCACAACAACCCACTCTTGTAAAAAGGCTCCAGCCACTGAGACTTTAGGGGAGACTTCAACAGCTCCATCTCTCAAAGGGGCCCCCAAGGAGACCTCAGAAACTTCAATGTCCAAAGGAGTTCTCACGCCCACAGTCAACTCTTCCCCTCCTAAAAAAGCCCCATCCTCCAAGAGAGCCTCTACTCTCCCTGCTCCATCTCTTCCCTCTCTTAAAGAGGCCTCTGTTCTCTCACCCATCGCCACTTCTGCAAAAGACTCCCATACCTCCCCAGTGTCTGTTGCTTGTAGCACAGGAACTACAGCAAAGAAAGATCCTACAGCTCTCACAGAAGTGCTTGCTGCACCCACTCCAGAAAGTGCTTTGGTCATCACTGCTCCCGTTCAGAAAGGCCCAAGAGCCAAAAGCAATTCTGCTTCGCCTCCTAAGTGCCTAGATCCCTTCCCTAAGAAAGATACAAAGGGCCTCCCTTCTGTAGTAGCTCCAGCCCCTCAGAGAGTCTTTTTTGAGAAAGACTCTTCAAAAACTGCAGAAGCTCTGCCTGTTTGCCCTGCAAAAGACAGTGATTGTCTTCATTCCCCAAAGGGCCCTGTGGAGTCTCAGGTAGCTACTCCTCTGGCAGCATTTACCTCTGACAAAGTCCTTCCGGAAGCTGTGTCTACATCTGTGACTCCAAGGCCTGCCCCAGCAGCTTCCCTGACTCTTGCCCCCTCCCCAGTTCCCCCTCTGCCTCCTAAACAGCCACTTCTTCAGTCTGTACCTGAGTCAGTGCTGGAATCACCCTCTAAGCTCCCAGCCCCTGCTGATGAGGATGAGCTGCCGCCTCTGATCCCCCCGGAAGCAGTCTGTGGGGGAGAGCCTTTCCAGCCGATCCTCGTCAACATGCCCACCCCTAAACCTGCTGGGACCCCAGCCCCAGCCCCCTCTGCCAAGCAGCCTGTTCTGAAGAACCACAAGGGTATTTGCCTTGGTTTGCTGTGTGCATGGTGTGTTGCCCACACCCCTCTTGGGGGCTACCCACCAATACTAACTAGGACGCGTCGCTTTGTACAGTATGTCTGCTTGAGTTTGGGCATAGTACATAAAATGGTAACTTTAAATATAGAAGCTCTAGGAATATGAACTAAATCTTGGTTTCTGTCATCTCAGGTAATACTTTATGCCTTTGTGTAAAGTGGTCCAGGCTAAGTAAGCTCTGGGTCTAGCATTCTTTTTAACCTGAGCTGATACTGAAAACCAAGACCTACCAGGCCTTTACTGTACTCTAATTCTCATCACATCACTAACCTTGTCCCTGGGCCTGGAATTTGCTTTGGTAAAAAATAATAAAAATGGAAAGAAAAAAAACTTCCAAGCTATTTCTTTTCTTCTTAGACTTAGTAACTACCAGTTGCCCAGGGACCTCCTTTTTGTAAGAATGTAGAGAGCTGTTTTATCTGGCCTGAGTATGGTGTGGGTGTATGCTTTCCTCTCCAGTAGACTTTACTGATGCTTGGCCCTTCAATTGAAGGAAATTAAGATGTATCAGTTATGTGTGGGAGTGGGGGAGTCATGGGTCTATATCTAGTAGAGATAAGAAATGATAGGGCTTAACAATATGGAGGTTGTCTAGTGCCCAGTTAAAACTCTTTCCGGGAGTGGTTTGAAAGGCAGAATGTCTGTACAACTGCTTCTGACCTTCCGACCTTATTTAAAGGGTTCTCACTTAAATGTATCTAAAGATGTCTCTGCCTGATTATTTCTGGATGGGGATAAAATTTGGAATCTCATGGATGCTTGGTATTTGTGCCAAGAGGTGAAGATCTTAAGAGAGAGAAGGCAGTTAGAGCATGTAAGCTGCTTAGCTGTATCTAGCTATTGTCCCACATCCCCAAAGAAAGGTCTTCGATGGATTCCTGTAGGTTGGAGGCCTCGGGCTGGGTCGCAGAAGCTAATTAATAGACTTATATTTACCCTTGTAAGGCCTGTGTAAAGCAGTGATAGATAGTTCAGGTAGTCCATGATGAGGTGCCACCTCTTGAAGATAATAAAAGTTACCTGTCATCCTAGGGTCGGGAACAGAGTCTGACAGTGATGAATCAGTGCCAGAGCTCGAGGAACAAGATTCCACACAGACAGCCACACAACAAGCCCAGGTGCGTGTTCTCTTAATAACTTCTATTGAGTCAAGAAAGCCCTCAAGGGCCAGTTCCTGTAATCCTGTACTTGGAAGGCCGAGGAAGAAGTTGAAAGTCAGCCTGGGCTACAGTGAGAATATGCCTCAAAAGAAAACTGGTTGAAGGTCTGCAGCCAAGATTAACTGTAAAGGATTTGGCTATTTGAATTGGGAATCTTTTTTGTAAAGCAAAACCACATGCAAGCAAGCATCCAAAGCTTTGAGTCTGTTCAAGGGGCAGAGAAGAGCTCTAGTCCCAGGACAGCAGGGGTACAGAGAAGCCCTGTCTCAAAACAAAACTTTTGTCTTCTCAGCTGGCAGCTGCAGCTGAAATTGATGAAGAACCTGTTAGTAAAGCCAAGCAGAGTCGGAGCGAGAAGAAGGCGAGGAAGGTGAGATGGAGTCCTAAGTGTGGGTGAGGGCTTGGGGGTGCTTATGTGGGATCCCAGCACTTGGAACACGAAATGGAAGGATTAGGTGTTGGGAGCTGGCTAGCTATGTAGCAAGTCAGAGTTAGCTTAGGGTACCTGAGACTGTCTGCCTTATAAAGGGTACTTGTGGTACACCTCCTAGTGAACTGCTACAGCTGAGCACACGCAGCTGTTCTTTTCCTGACCCAGGAAAAGTCTGCTGTGGATGTTGAATGTGGGACTGTTTCTTGTTTTGGTTTTTGTGTTTTTAAAGCTGCTCCTAAAGTTAGAAACTTAAATGTTCCTTTCTCTTCTTTAGGCTATGTCCAAACTGGGTCTTCGACAGGTTACAGGGGTTACCAGAGTCACTATCCGAAAATCTAAAAATATCCTCTTTGTCATCACAAAACCAGATGTCTACAAGAGCCCAGCTTCAGATACCTACATAGTGTTTGGGGAAGCCAAGGTTAGTAAAATTTCAGGTGAATTGCTCCAGGCCAGTATTACTGTGATTGGGGTCATCAGGTAATTCATTGCTGCTACAGAGGTTAGACCCCAATTGTGATACCAAAAAAAAATCTCTCTAGCATTGAGTTGCCTGAGATGTGTTTTTCACTATCTACCCGTGCCTTTATCCTCTGTCCTGTAGATTGAAGATTTGTCTCAACAAGCGCAGTTAGCAGCTGCTGAGAAATTCAAAGTTCAAGGTGAAGCTGTTTCAAACATTCAAGAAAACACTCAGACTCCAACCGTCCAAGAGGAGAGTGAAGAGGAGGAGGTAATAATCCACAGGATCTCGAGGGTTTTACTTAATCTCTCTGTCGGCGACCTTTGCTTCAGAACACTGTGGAAGTTACTCTTTGATTTATTAAGACACTTCTTCCCCTCTTTTAGGTTGATGAAACGGGTGTGGAAGTTAAGGACATAGAATTGGTTATGTCACAAGCAAACGTCTCAAGAGCAAAGGCTGTCCGAGCCCTGAAAAACAACAGTAATGACATTGTGAATGCTATTATGGTGAGTGGCCAGGCAATTAGACTTCTTTTCAAAGCCTGAACTGCCTTAGATTTTAATGACCTGAATTCTTTACCTCTTAGCCTATAAATGCCTCTAATTATCTTTTTTTCTTCTTTACAGGAATTAACAATGTAACTATTTGACAGCAAGGACAACCCTCCCCCTTCTCTTTCCCCCATTTTTGGTGTTTGAAAAATGGAACTACAGCTTGGTTTAAAATTTGTACTGTTTCTATCACTAATAAAGTTGTGGCTTCTTGTTGGATGGACTCAGTAGGTGCTAGACCTTTTCCCAGAAAGTAAATTGAAGGTGTTTAAGAGCACCTTCAAGCCCTCCTTCCTTCCTCTCCCCCTTTTACTCTTTTCCCCTGCCTCTTCTCCTCCCCCTCCCTGTCCTAAGTCTCCTCTTGTTTGTGTATGCAGACACTATATGGGGAAAATCCTTTTTTGGTTTTTTTCGAGACAGGGTTTCTCTGTGTAGCCCTGGCTGTCCTGGATCTCACTCTGTAGACCAGGCTGGCCTCGAACTCAAAAATCCAACTGCCTCTGCTTCCCAAGTGCTGGGATTAAAGGCATGCACCACCACTGCCCGGCTGGGGAAAATCCTTTTTAAAAATTTTTTATCTTGCTGGGCATAGTGGCCTACAACTTTATTAATTCCAGCATTTGGGAGTCAAAAGCAGGAGAACCTCTCTGAATTTGAAACTAGCCTGGTCTACATAGTGAGTTCCAGAACTACATCAGAGAGAGACCCTATCTCAAAAGAATTTTTCTTTCTTTAAACTATGACACAATATGATAGTAAACTTTTTCTTTGTTGTTGAGACAGGATCTCAAGCTGTAGCCCAGAAGAACTCAAATTCGTGCCTATTCTTCACCTCAGCCTCCTCAGTTAGGAGCACTGACTGATTTCCCAAGTCATCCCGGTTCATTTTCCAGCAACTACATGGTGGTTCCCTATTGTTGGACGTGAGTTCCAAGGAATCTGTTGCCCTTTCTAAACTTTGAGTGCCAGGTACACATGTGACAGACAGATAAGACTTTTAAAAGAATTACTGCATTTGTATGTTGGGAAGGATGAGGCTTGCATCCATGCCACAGAATACCACAAAGGTAAAAAGACAGCTTTCAGGAACCCATTCTCTAATACCACATAGGAATGGAACGCAGGCTTGGCACTGAGCCATTGTGCCAGCCACAGACCTACATATCTCTGACTGGTATGTAAGTCACTAGGTAGACCAGGCTTTCCTCAAACTCACAAAGATCTGCTTCCCAATTGCTGGATTAAGGTGTGCACAGCCTCTCACCGTTCTTGAGGCCTACAGTGTGCTAAGGACTGGTTATGCAAGTACTCCTACTCAAGAAACTGCATCCGCATCATGGCAAGAAGGGTCTTCCTTGCTCAGTAATGTCATGGTCTCTGAACCCAGGACTCTGTGCTGAAGCAGAGGATCATGAGTTCCAGGTCAGCCTAGATCACAGGTTCAAACCAACCTAGGCTACAAAGGAGTACCTGTCTGAAAAACTGTCTATAGAAATGTCACCTCAGGCCTGGCGGTGGTGGCGCACGCCTTTAATTCCAGCACTTGGGAGGCAGAGGCGGGTGGATTTCTGGTTTGAGGCCAACCTGGTCTACAGAGTGAGTTCCAAGACAGCCAATGCTACACAGAGAAGCCCTGTCTCGAAAAACAAAACAAAAAAAAGGATACCATGAAACATTTTTTTGTTTGTTTGTTTCAGAAGCTTAAAATGTACAATCAAGTTCCCAGGTTAGCCAGGGTCTTAAAAACAAAGGGGGTTGGGGAGGGCTGGCTTTATGTAGAACTAAATTAAATACCTTGAATAGGTGTGTGGTGCTTGTCAGATCAGCCCTGAACAAATCTCCAACCTGCTCTCCCCATCCTCCTCCATATGACACTTGTCTCCTGAGCCCTCACAAGTGTTTGCCTGCATGTATGTCTGCACTGCTTGCAGAAGATTAGGAAAAGTATCTGATCCCCTGGAACTGGAGTTACAGATGGTTAACTTCTATGTGGTATGGTTGCTGGGAATCTACTTCAGGTCATCTGAAAGCAGTCAGTGGTCTTCGTCACTGAGCCATCTGTTAAGCTCCTACAGTTTGTTGAAAAGACCACTAAGTTTACTTTATACATTACATGTAGTACTCTTTTGGGTTCATGAGGCTGGCTTCAAACTCAGTGTGGTTGTATCAGCTCTCTCCCTCTGCATTCTGCGGTTTCTTTAATCCCTTTGTAGCCATTCTGTAACATTCCGTGGTGAGTGGTCTGAATTAATATTAGTAATTAAGATCTGAATAAAGGAGCAGTGCAATGATTGTGCATGCCCTTGATTCTAGCACTTTGGGAGGCCAAGATGCAGGTAGAGCTTTGGACCATACCAGCCTGGTGTGCAAAGTGAATTCCAGGATAGTCAGGGTTACATAAATAATGTGCTTTTTTGCTATCCAGCAAAGAAAAATGCCTGGCACACTGTAGCTAACTAATTCTGCATAGCTTGTAAGCTTGTTATTTAGTACAAAAGCAAGTTTCTGTCATAAAGGGTGCCATCAACTTTTTGGTTATGTGAGATGTCGATTTTTAAAAGGAGAGTGTTCTAAATTTTTTAAGCATGTACGTATATTAATCAGGTGTATGTCAAGTACCCAAAGAGGGCAGAAAGGGGTATTAAATTTGCTAGGATTAACGTTATGAAGTGTGGGAAAACATGGGTTCTATGCAGGAGTAGCCAATGATCTTGCCAGCACTTGATTTTGATGCAGGCTTTCCCTGCCCTTCAATGACCTGGATCTCACTCTGCACCTTCACACTCAGTTCTCCCACTTCAGCCTTAAAGTAGTAGGACTACAGGCTAAGCCACCGTACCCGACTGTACCCAGGCTGTCCTCCAACTCCCAGCAATCCTGCTTCAACTTGGCAGGGAGCCATCACGCCTGTCATTCTTTTTGTGATCTGAGTAAGTGTGCATGTATGTGCATTCATTATGTGTGTTAGTGAGTGCTAAATTCGTGTTCTGGAAGTCAGTGTTAAATATGTTCTCTAGTTCTCCAACTCTTTTAAGGTGGGTTCCCACTTTGAACCTTGGCTGGCCTGGGAGTCGCTGTGTAGACCAGGCTGACCTCAAACCATATAGCCTGTCTTATTCATCACTGTGTCACATAGCCTGTCTTTTGCATCACTGTGGCAGATGGCCTGTCTTATGCATCACTGTGTCACATGGCCTATCTTATGCATCACTGTGTCACATAGCCTGTCTTATGCATCACTGTGTCACATGGCCTGTCCTATGCATCACTGTGTCACAAAGCCTGTCTTTTGCATCACTGTGGCAGATGGCCTGTCTTATGCATCACTGTGTCACATAGCCTGTCTTATGCATCACTGTGTCACATGGCCTGTCCTATGCATCACTGTGTCACATAGCCTGTCTTATGCATCACTGTGTCACATGGCCTATCTTATGCATCACTGTGTCACATAGCCTGTCCTATGCATCACTGTGTAAGATGGCCTGTCTTATGCATCACTGTGTCAGATGGCCTGTCTTTTGCATCAC
>NW_022196910.1:55268860-55269287 GCF_008632895.1 Mastomys coucha
CATCACTGTGTCAGATGGCCCCTCTTATGCATCACTGTGTCACATAGCCTGTCTTATGCATCACTGTGTAAGATGGCCTGTCTTATGCATCACTGTGTCACATGGCCTGTCTTATGCATCACTGTGTAAGATGGCCTGTCTTATGCATCACTGTGTCAGATGGCCTGTCCTATGCATCACTGTGTCACATAGCCTGTCTTATGCATCACTGTGTCACATGGCCTGTCTTATGCATCACTGTGTCACATAGCCTGTCCTGTGCATCACTGTGTCACATGGCCTGTCTTATGCATCACTGTGTCACATGGCCTGTCTTATGCATCACTGTGGCAGATGGCCTGTCTTATGCATCACTGTGTCAGATGGCCTGTCTTATGCATCACTGTGGCAGATGGCCTGTCTTATGCATCACTGTGGCAGATGGCCT
>NW_022196910.1:55269432-55269851 GCF_008632895.1 Mastomys coucha
GCCTGTCTTATGCATCACTGTGGCAGATGGCCTGTCTTATGCATCACTGTGGCAGATGGCCTGTCTTAAGCATCACTGTGGCAGATGGCCTGTCTTTTACATCACTGTGGCAGATGGGTTTTTTGTTTGTTTCTCTGAAATGGGGTTTCTCTGTATAAGCTTCTAAACTCAAGATCTGCCTGCCTCTACCTCCCAAGTGTTGAGATTAAAGGTATGTGCCACCAGCTCTTAGCAGAACAATTTAAAAAGTCAAAGTCACTGATAACATTTATGTGTGGAATTTAAGAAAGAACTAAAAGCTAGCCCTGATTTGAATTCTCTACTCTCCCCAAGTCTTGCAATGTACTGTGTTTTTTTTTGTATGAATCTCTACTTGAAGATTTGAGAATCTGTGCATAAGACAAAGGGATATGCGCTTT
>NW_022196910.1:55269962-55273892 GCF_008632895.1 Mastomys coucha
AAAAAAAAAAAAAAAAAAAGCAAAACAAAAATTATTTATGTATACTAGTACACAGTTGCTCTCTTCAGAAACACCAGAAGAGGGCATTACAGATGGTTGTGAGCCACTATGTGGTTGCTGGGATTTGAACTCAGTACCTCTGGAAGAGCAGTCAGTGCTCTTAACTGCTGAGCCATCTCTCTAGCCCTGGGATATGCTCTTTTTATTGAACAGCCCAGGAAGTATCACATGAGGTAGGAATGAAGGATACTTTCACAGATATCTTTAATATCATTTAATTTGGGATTAAATAACTGATTCCAACTGACCAAAATAACAACAGATGAAGCAATGACTATTTTAAAAATTTAAATATTTTGCCAAATGAAGACTTGGGGAGTCAGTTGCTGTGGTGAAAGCCTGCTAACTCAGAGAGGCAGAGAAAGCACCAAGCTGACCTTCCTACTCCGGTGTCCCAGAAGGGAAAAAATGCTTCAAGCTGTCTTAAATAACTTCCAACTCAATGTCCCTCCTGCTTACTTAGGTTCGCTCCCTGTCAGCTGGTTGCTTGGTCCTCCTTTTGAACCTAGGGTTGACTCTATTTAGCTAAACAAAAGGTTGTTCTATAATCTTGGTAGTTCATAATCTTGGGGTTCTTGGTTGCAGGACCAAATATCCTACAACAGTATATGAATAATGATTTCAGCTTGTAGGGATATTCATCTTATAAAGTAGCTTTAAGCCAGTTTGCTTTTTTCAGCAAATGACTATCAGAACGTATACAATTACTCATAGGTCAGGAGGTAATGATTATAGCTATGTGTTAGCTTAGGCAAGCAAATAATACAAGGCAAGTGAGGTTGGTTATATTGTTCTCTTAAAGGCAGGTTAAACAGGCAGAGTACAATAGGACAGCAGTCAAGTGATATGTGACCTCAAAGTATATTAAATATGGCTGTAAGGTCCAACAAAAGTCCCAGTATCAGGATAATTTTATTTATTTTGATTTTTTTTGAGATGGGGTTTCTCTGTGTAGCCCTGGCTGTCTTGGAACTCACTCTGTAGACCAGGGTGGCCTCGAACTCAGAAATCCGCCTGCCTCTGCCTCCCACGTGCTGGGATTAAAGGTGTGCACCACCATCGCCCAGCTAATATGAACTTTTGAAGGCCTCTTCCTTACTCTAGAAATATTGTTAGGTGGATGATGTGATGAGCCTTTAATCCCAGCTGTGAGAGGCATGTGGGTAGCTGTGTTCAAGGCCAACCTACTCTACAGAGAGTTCCAGGACAACAAGGGAGAGGGAGAGTCTATCTTCAGAAAAAAAAATTCTTGCAAATGTGGACCCATGTTTAGAGACCCTAGAACTTAACCAAAACCTCAGAATATGAAAAAGCTCAAACAAGGCACAGTAGTTTTCTTTACCTTTCTATTAACTGTCCAACAGGTGTTTCTAAATTGTGAGAAAATAAAGATGAAGCACAAGAGAGAATGTAAAGAAACTCTTGTGCTTTAATGTAGAGCTTGTCACAACCAAAAACTGAATTTGTCAGTAAATTTGCAAAACAAGCCTATTAAAACTTGGGTCATATCAGCTAATGGTTGAGATTATAGCTAAGGGCATGAAGTCTAATGTGAAATCCATTGAAATCGAGTTAGGAAAGACAAGGAATTAAAGCGATAGGGTTGTTGGGGAATAGTGGATTATAAATTGCCATGCAGTGGAACTGAATGTTTCAAAAGAACTTGTGATAAGGGAAGTTACTGGTGATTTCAAGCTGGAGTCTAAATGTTCTCTTCTAGTGTGTTTATTTTTAATTCATCTCATACTTTGTTCCAAGTTAATCTTTCTAGAACATTTTTCAAACTTCAATAGCATCCCATTGTCAGAGAAATCAAGTACAATTAGCCTAACATCAATCCCACCATTGTTTAGCCTCTGACTCTGTGGTATTGGGGAGAGAACCTAAATAAAGCGTCACATGCTAGACAAGCACTCTAGGCTAATTTAGCCCTTGCTAGTCAGCCCAGGCAGACCCTGAACATGAGATTCTCTGGCCTTAGCCTATGATTATAGACCTGTACTATCTGGGACCTACCTTCTTAAATTTTTACTTAGTCTCACATAACCCATTCTGGCCTCAAAAATTGCTGTGTAGCTGAGGATGACCTTAAATGCCTCCCACATACCATTTCTTACAGGCAATCCCATGCTCTGCTCCCTTCCTAAGTTTTACCTTAGTAATTTCCCTACACCTGGGGGTCCATATGCAAGCTAGAAGTTAGCTAACTAATGCTTGCAGACCAAATCTAGCTCATCTATCACCAGTTTTTATCCAATATGAAAGTAAATAATTTCTTAATGGTTGGGAAGACAAGTATAGTGACTCATGCATGAAATCTCAGCACTTGAGAGGCAGAGACAGGCACAGGACAGCTAAGGCAATATGAAACAAAACAAGCTTGGAGAGATGGCTCAGCGGTTAAGAGCACTGGCTGCTCTTCCAGAGGTCCTGAGTTCAATTCCCAGCAACCACATGGTGGCTCACAATCATCTGTAAATGGGATCTGATGCCCTCTTTCACCATGCAGGCTTAAATCTTAAAAAAATAACTTGAGTAGCCAGGCGGTGGTGGCGCACGCCTTTAATCCCAGCACTTGGGAGGCAGAGGCAGGCAGACTTCTGAGTTCCAGGACATCCAGGGCTACACAGAGAAACCCTGTCTCTGAAAAAAAGAAATGTCTCAAAAAACAAAACCAAACCACAGAGTATATCTCAGATGGTAGAGTGTTTGCTCGGCATGTACAAATTCTGTGTTCAGTACCTAGTAAGTACTAAAAATACACTGTATTCTAAGCTGGGCGTCTTTGCCTCAGTGGTAGAATGTTTGCCTAGCATGTACAAGAGCCTTGGTTTGACTGTGGATTTTAGTTCAGCAGTAGAAAGCTTGACTAGTCCCTGAGTTCAATTTCCTCTACAAAAGAAGAGGTCTAGATTCAATGTGAACTGCTTGTCATGGGTAATCGAGAACTTAACAAGAGCACTGACCTCTCAATTGGCAGTTTAAAAAATATTTTAACAGTACAAGCCAGCCATATACTCATTTGATATTTGTATTCTGTCAATAGGAAAGTATTTTGTTTTCCATAATTAAGCCCATATAATAACAAAACTTTTGTGTTACAGTAAATGACACTACAGTAGTCTCAAGTCTCAAGAGCTGAAGTATTTGTTGACCTCTTGTGTCATGAAGGCACTGGCAGTGCAAAGTGTATCGTGTGTTCAGAAACAAGGCTGTAGAGCAGCCGAGCTGTGCGCATGGGCATACTGCTTCCAGAAGCACTTTGCATTACTCATTTGATTCTGGATTCATTTTTGATCCTTGGGAAGCTCAGAAAACTTTTCACTGTTGCCAATGTTTTCAAAACCCTTTTCCAAGGGTTGCCTTGGGTCCTAGAAAATAACCCTGAGACAAAATGGGGATGGGTAGAGGACAAAGGCACTGGGCTCAATCCCTAGCACTACCAACAAACAAGGCGGCAGCCTAGACAATATTTTCTTATGAAGGCATTCCATTCCTAATTTCATTATTCTATATGCACCGGTGTTTTGCCCATATATATGCCTGTGCACCACGTTACAGTTGTCACCATGTGGAAGCTGACAATTGAACCCGAGTTCTCTGAAAAAGCAGTAAGTGCTCTCAACTTCTACATCTATCACCTCATAACCCTGGCTGGCCTGGAACCCACTATGTAGACCAGGCTGGCCTGGTTTTAATCGTGCTAGGGTTAAAGGCATATATCACACCTGGCCTCGTTTTGTGTTTTGCCTGCATGTAATAGCTAACACAGTGCACATGCTTGGTGCCATTGGAAGCCAGAAGTCAGATCTCCTGGGACTAATAGAACTAAACCCAGTTCTTTTTTTTTTTTTTAAAGATTTATTCATT
>NW_022196910.1:55274668-55282859 GCF_008632895.1 Mastomys coucha
GGGGATGTTGTTTTGTCTGTCTGATTTCTTGAGGCATGTGTCTTTATGTAGACCAGGCTGGCCTCGAACTCAAGAGATCCACCTGCTACTATCTCCCAACCCAGTGTTGGGATTAAAGACATGAGCCATGACCCTTAGCTCTTTTGGAATTTTGAGGGAGCAGGAGAGAATGGTTCAGCAGTCAGAACATTGGGTGCTCTTAAAGACAAAGGTTCTGCAGGGCAGTAGTGGCCCACGCCTTTAATCCCAGCACTTGGGAGGCCGAAGCAGGTGGGTTTCTTGAGTTCGAGGACAGCCAGGGCTATACAGAGAAACCCTTATCTCAAAAAAAAAAAAAACTAAACTAAGTTTCTATTCACATAATCCTTAACTCTAGTTCCAAAGGCTCTCACGCCCTCTTTTTGACCTATGTGTGGGCATCAGGCGCGCGCGCACACGCGCGCACACACACACACACACACGAATATTTATAAACCTCAGGGGGAAAAAGAATGGAAATTTGAAACAGGGAAGCTGCCCAGACGATCTGAACGCTGTCCCTGCTCCTTATTAAGCTAAGATGGCAAGCCTGTGACACTATGCCAGACTAATTTTCATTTCCCTGACACAGGTAGTAAAGTTCTTAAAATCAGACAGTAGGATCTGAACTACACAGCCAGCATCACCATTTAGTCTGCACTGATATATCAAAAGAAAAAAAGCCTGTAATACCAGCACATAGAGAGGCTGAAGCGGGCTGGAGATGGCTCAGTGGGGAAGAGCACTGACTGCACTTCCGAAGGTCCTGAGTTCAAATCACAGCAACCACATGGTGGCTCACAACCATCCTTAATGAGATCTGATGCCCTCTTCTGGGGTGTCTGAAGACAGTACAGTGTACTCACATATAATAAATAAAAAAGTTTAAAAAAAAAAAAAAAGAGGCTGAAGCCTAGAAACCTGTTCTAATAGTGGCTCATTGGTCTACCTCTGTCCTAATCCGTTTATGACACAGATTGTTCTTGGTTACTAACCTCACAAAACCTTAACCCAGAGCATTGTATACAAAACCAGTTAAAAGTATTTTCAAATAGATTCTTAACTCCTCATCTGAAGTCACGCATGGAGACAGCGAATTAGTCTAGAAACGTCCCTCCTCGCCTCCCCCAGAGCGCCAGTGTCTCCAAGCAGGGGGAATGTCGCGCCCCTAAAGGCAAACTCGCAAAAACAGCTCCTCAACTTAAGGAGCCCGGGCGGGGTGGTCCAGGCTTTGAGGATGCAACCGGCGCTGCCGGGCGTGGTGGCTTTGGCACCAGACTGCAGACCAGCACTCGGGAGGCTGAGGCTCGAGGCCAGCCTGGGCTGGCGTGCGGCCCCGGGTCTACGACAAAGCGACCCCCACACATCGCCTCGGGGCCTGCTTTCCACGCCGCGGCGTCCTGCCGCCTCCTCGGGCGGCCGGAGCGACTCTCCGGCAGGTCGCCCGCGCGCGTGCTCAGACGGTTGGCGGCCAACGGCTTGCTAACGCGAGAGTGGAGCCCGGGAAGACGGGCGCGAACCGGGCAGCGGAGGGTTGAGGGGAGGGGCGGGCGCGGGAAGGATCGCGAAGGAACGGAGGCCCCGCCCCTTCCGTAGAGGTCTCTAGAAACCCGCGCAGAGCCTGGAAACAGCGACTGCGCAGGCGCGGCGGCCGGGCCCGGGCATTTTGCTGCGTCACCAGCCGCCGCCCGGCCTCGCCACCCTCGCGCGCACGCACGCTCCTTCTCCGTCCTCGCGCCCCTTTCCTACACTTTCCTCCTCTCCCGGGTTGAGGCAGCCGCTCTCCGCGCGGTGCATTCTGGGCATCGAGGCCGCGACCGGGCAGAGACCGCCGGAGAAGAGTCGACTCGCCAGCCGCCGCCAGCGAGGCCCGCCCACCCGTTCGTCTGGCCCTCCGCCCCGTTCACCATGTGAGTGCGACATCCCGCCGGCGGAAGGTCGTCCCGGAGCGGAGCGAGGCCGCGCCGGGAGTCCCGGCTGCCGGGAAACGGCTCCTCGCCCCCCCCCCCCCCCCCACTCGCGGCCCTTCGCCTTTCTCCCGTGCTGCTGGCGGCAGTCCTGCCGTGGGGTGGGAGGGCCTGCATCCTTGTTCCTGTTACCGTTGGAGGACATTTTTCCTCCAGATGTCCGTTTCCCCAACCTCCAGCCCGTCCCCCGGATTCCTCGTGCCAGAAATCCCACTTTTCTTCCCTAGACGGCCTGCCTCCCTCGGAACTCTGGGAACTTAGCCTTAGGCCCTAAACTCGTGTGTGAGCTTTCCGCCACGAGGGCGCCCGGAGCCGTGGAGACCTGCCGCTCGGTGCTAGTGCCGGACCAGGCAGGACCAGGCTGAGAGCACTCGTGGGTGCCGCCGTGAGCCGGTGCTACCGGTAGGACACCACGCGGCCCTCGGCGGCAGCCACTGCTAGGCAACTAGAGGGGGCATGCCGTCACCACAACGAAACTTCCCGTTCCCACATCTCGGTTCTCTTGAAGAGGGTGAACGTAAGCAAATCTCGACACCCCCCTTGGCAACGAGTACTTACTATGGAGAAGGTAGTTCTGCACGTGTCTAGTCACAAGATACTTGTGGAGTTTTTCTGTGTTCCTCCATAAACTTTGGGTGGCATTTCGTCATGTTCTTTCCATGCAAAGGTGAAACAGGTATGAAATGACCATCTTACTGAAGACCTCAATTTGTTTATATGGAGGTTACACATTCTTTTTTTTTTTTTTTAAGATTTATTTTATGTGTATGAGTACACTGTAGCTGTACAGATGGCCGTGAGCTATCATGTGTGCGGTTGCTGGGAATTGAACTCAGGACTCTGCCAGCTCGGCTAGCTAGCTCGCTCGCTCCCGCATAATTCACTGCAGCTGTCTTCAGACGCACCAGAAGAGGGTGTCTGATCCCATGACGGGTGGTTGTGAGCCACCATGTGTTTGCTGGGATCCGAACTCAGGACCTTCGGAAGAGCAGTCGGTGCTCTTACCCGCTGAGCCATCTCCCCAGCCTCCGGTTACACATTCTTTTAACCTAAGAATTTTTGCCCTTATTTTTCAGTCAGGACAAATTTTAGATATGAGATAATTGAATTACAGTATTTGAGGGTGGTGTGGGTGGAGTGCTGTGCACAGCACTAAAAGTTAAGGATAGTAATTGAAAAAAAGTAAAGCTTAACAATTATACAAGTTTAAGTTTTAAGTGCCTGCTTGAATGGTTAAAAATCTAAACGGAAGCCGGGCGGTGGTGGCGCACGCCTTTAATCCCAGCACTTGGGAGGCAGAGGCAGGCGGATTTCTGAGTTCGTCGAGGCCAGCCTGGTCTACAGAGTGAGTTCCAGGACAGCCAGGGCTATACAGAGAAACCCTGTCTCGAAAAAAACCAAAAAAAAAAAAAAAAAAAATCTAAACGGAGCCAGGCAGTGGGGGCACACGCCTTTAATCCCGACACTTGGGAGGCAGAGGCAGGAGGATTTCTGAGTTCGAAGCCAGCCTGCTCTACAGAGTGAGTTCCAGGACAGCCAGGGCTATACAGAAAAACCCTGACTCAAAAAACAGGGAGGATAGAAGATGCCCTCGAGCCAACTAGTGGCTGAAAAGTGGTCATAGAAGAGGACATGTAGCGCTAGAAAGTGTGTAAAGAAGTTTGGAGTCCCCCAGAAGAAACAAAATATGTAACGGGTTTACATTAAGTGTTAGAGTAATTCGTGTGTGCACCCCTCGCTCCCATGCTCCTGGAGGTAAGAGGACAGCTTGTGAGGTCTGTGGGGATACAACTTAAGTTGTCGGATATGGTAACTGAGAGCCTTCATTTGCTTACCAGCACAGATTTAAATTTTATCTTTGAAATGTTAAGGATAGAACCCCATGGTGTGTAACTGAGCTATATTCTGATGTGGAATTGGCTTTTAAGGATGTTTATGTAAAACTTACTTCCTTTTTGATATTTAATTTTCCAAACTGTAAGGAGAAAATTAATTGCTAGATAAAACATAATTTAATAGATAAACATAGCCAAACAAAACATCTTTTCATCTAGAAGTAACAAGTTAGGAGGTAGAGATCATGCTCAGTGGTTAACTGCACTTGCTACCCCTGCAGAGGACCCGAGTTCTATTACCAGAACCAGCAGTGCCTTCTGAGAGCAGAGGTGTTAGTTCTGAATCTGGACTTAGAGGCATTTGTGAGCCACCCAACATGGGTGCTTGGGTTTCTGCAAGAGTATTGGGGTGTGGATGTTTTGCCTGCATATGTATATGTTTGTGTATCACCTACATGCAACACTTCTAGAGGCCAGAAGAGAGTGTTGGATCCTCTGGAGCTAGAGAGTTGTGAATCACCATGTGGATGCTGGGGTTAGAACGCTGGGTCCTCTGGAAGAGCAGCCAGTGCATTTAACCATTGAGCCATCTTTCCAACCTCTATTGGTGGGGGCTGGGGGAGTGCGTTTTAGTTTTTGAGAGAAGTTCTCACTGTGTAGCTCTGGCTGTCCTGGAACTTAGGCAGGAGATACACCTGCCTCTGCCTCCCTGAGTGCTAGTATTAAAGTTGTACAACTCCTGGTTCTATTACCTTTTTTAAGGGATTGTATTTTGAGACAGGTTCTATGCTGCTGCCCAAGGTGGCCCAATGTCTCAATACATGGGAAGATCCCCTTGAATTCCTACTCATTCTCCCTCCACCTCCCAAGTATTGGAATTATAGGTGGTGAACAACTTTAAGATCAAGGCCAGCCAGGTCTATATAGTGTGCACACATTTCTTAATTATTTTTGTTGTTTTGTTTTCATGTGTAGACCAGGCTAGCACCATTGTACACATTTTGAAGAGATACCTGGTCTTGTTTGAAAATGTTCTGTATGCAGGGGTAAAGAGGTGGCTCACCCTTTAATAGCGGTTGTACTTTTCCAGAGGATCTGAGTTCAATTCTCAGACCCCACATGGTGGTTGACAACAATCCGTACTGGATTTCAGAGGATCAGGAACCCTCTTCTGGCCTCTGTGGACACTGGGTACATATATAAGCAGTGTCCTTATATCCATGTAGGCAAAAAACATGTAAACAGGAACAACTCCTTAAAAGATAAAAATGTTCAATATATACATACCATTTTGTAAACATCAAGCCATTTATGTAACTATTGACTTAGAATTTTAAGGGGAAGTTGGAAGAATGGTTGCTAGTGTTCAGTTTTGGATGTTTGTTGTACACAGGCTTTTTCTTTGAGATAAGATAGGGTCTTGCCGTATAGCCCTGGCTATAATCTCACTGTATGGTCCTGGAACTCATGTACACCAAGGTAGACTTGAACTCAAGATCAGACTGCCTCTGCCTTCCAGGTACTGGGATTAAAAGTTAAATTCCACAATGCCTGGCCTGTTTGTTGTATTATTACTCTGTAGAACTCCCAAAATAAATTTTCAGCTTCCCAAACTTTTAATAAGTATGTGATATATGGTTCAAGTTGGAGAAGAATATCTGATGGTGGCCTTTGTTCAATGTTGATTTCCTAACCACTGTAACCTGGCAACTGATTTTCCCTTTTTTCTTGCTGAGTTAGACTTTAACTAGGAGGCATAGAAACAAAGTGACAAAATTTGCTGGGTTGTAGGTTACTCCTGTTGCTAATTTAAGATTCCTGTTTAATTGTATTTTCTGTTTCTAAGATCTAGAATCCAAAATATCATTTGGGATCTTAAGTAGTTACTGATATTTCCTCCTTCATACCAGGTAGACAATATAAAATAAATGGTAGGGGTTTTGGTGGTTTGGGGTTTGTTTTTTGTTTTTTTTTAAATATTTCTCACTATGTATGCCAGACTTTCATGGAACTTGTAATCAGTTTTTCCACCACCCAAACGGTAAGATTACAAGCATGTGTCATCATGCTTGTTTATAAATTCTTTATATAAATGCTTTATATAAATTCTCCAATCTAGAATTGTATTTAAAATCTTGCTACCAAGATAGACCCAAGGTTTCCTTCATACATGCTAGGCACACTGCTCTACCACTTGGCTTTAGCCCTAGCTCTGTTATTTATTCTATAGATGGACTGTTAGTTTTTTGGGAGTCAGAGGAGGGGGTTGAGACAGGGTCTCACTGTGTAAACCATACTAGCCTTGAACTCTGATCCCCGGCCCTGCGTCCTGATTAAAGGTGTGTACCAAAACCTCTCCGCTAATCCTGTTTTTAAAATGAATCACAGGCGCTCCCGAAAAACCCAGCTTTGAGAAGCTAAAAGAATACAGGGTGTAATACAGCTGAATCTCTTCAAACTGTGTGTGTTTAGATTATTTCTTTTGATCTTGAACTGTGTATCATTGAAATGCTCTCTGATATAAAATATCTTGTGACTTTCCTCCATGGAGCCCTAATGTTTATCTTGACATATTAATAACTTGGCATTCCAGTTTTTTGGGGGTTTGTTTGTTTGTTTTTAGGCAAGCTCTTGGTGGGTGAGGCAGTCTCTAAGTAGCTGGCCTTAAGTACACAGAGACCTGCCTGCCTCTGCCTCCTGAGACCTGGGGTTAAAAGGTGTGCATCATTACAGCCAACTTTGTTTGTTTGTTTGTTTGTTTGTTTTTTAAGGCAGAGGGTGCTGGCATGGGATGCCTGCCTTCACCTCTCAAATGTTGGGATTACAAATATACTTGACTGTGCCTGACTTTCCATAGCAAAACTGGTTATCTCCTTTGTCTGGTTCTTACTACTACAAACTGATGGAGATTAAGCTGTTTTGTTTTGTCTCATCTCTTGTGAGCTCCTGATCCTTCTACCTCCCTGTGAAACACCAGTGTTTGATGCAGTTTGCAGCCATCTAGGACTGAATAGTTAAAACTCCCTCATAACAAGACACTCCTTTAAAACACCAAAAAGAAGATAGGAAAAATGGTACAGCCAGGGAAGCACTTGCCTAGTAAACATGAGAATCTGGGTTCACATTTCTGGCACCCACATAAAAGCTGGGTACTGTGCTGCAGGGGCGGGGCACTGGGATATTAGGGCTTGTTGGCCAACTGCACATGTACATAGGTACTACATGCAAACATACATAATCAATTTGTGTGGTTATATGTGTGTGTAGCTACACATAAATGTATGCTAGCGTGTGAGAAGGCCGAAGCTGAAGCCTGAGCATAGTTTTCCTATAATACGGTATTAGTTGGAGTATGGCCTTTAGATTGCACAGAGAATGGAGACCAAGATGACCTGCAGTGATGCTCCTACTTTAGACTCCCCAAAGCACCACTCCTGACTCAAGGAAGAGCTGGGATTTTCCTCTCCAACTTTGCATCTCTAGCACAGTATAACCTTCCAGTAAACATTTAATGATGTTCAAGTTCTAGTATGCTTTCTATAGCATGGTTATATGAGATGCTTTTGATGGTTACTCTGTAGCAGATCTTAAAGTTGAACTAAACTAAAGTGGTTAGTAATGATAGGAGATGGTTCAGTACTTAAAAGCTGAGTGTGGTGATGCCAGCTGCTTTTTTTTTTTTTTTTTTTTTTTTTTTTTTTTTTTTTTTTTTGGTTTTTCGAGACAGGGTTTCTCTGTGTAGCCTTGGCTGTCCTGGAACTCACTTTGTAGACCAGGCTGGCCTCGAACTCATAACTCAGAAATCTGCCTGCCTCTGCCTCCCAAGTGCTGGGATTAAAGGCATGCACCACCACTGCCCAGCTGGTGGTGCCAGTTTTTAATCCCAGTGCCTGGGAGGCAGAGCTAGGCAGTTGTCTTGGGTTGGAGGCCAGCCTGGCCTACATAGTTCCAGGAAAGCTAGGGCTATGTAGAGAGACCCTGTCTGAAAAAAACTAAAGCACTTAACTGTTCTTGAAGACCACCTAAGTGGTTTCCAGCACCTATGGGGAGGCACACAGCCTTTCCTAATTCTAGTTCAAGAGGATCAACAACACACTCTTCTGACTTAAGCAGGCAAAAAACCTCATACACACAAACCTTAACAAAAAAGTTGTGGTTTTGCTTGGTTGGTTTTTAAAATGTTTTTGCAAGTACAGAAAAGCATCACCAAGCCACTGTCATCCGCATATAAAGGACGTTTGACATTTGAGTCCTTTAGTTTAGGACTATTTGGTCAGAAACATCTTTTATCTGGGGTAGCTGGGGTTTAACACTGTAGGTCCCTGAGCAGACCCAGCCTCTCAGACCAATTTTAACTTGGCTCCTTTTTTT
>NW_022196910.1:55283088-55293444 GCF_008632895.1 Mastomys coucha
CAATTTTGTGTGTATTGTGTTTGCTGAGTGTGTTTAGTGGATTTCTGAGGAGGCCATAAGAGTGTCTATGTCTAGTCCTTTGGAGCTGGAGTTACAGTCTACATGAGGTGCCTTTATGTAACTGTAGGCGCTAAGAACTGAACACAAGTCCTTTTATTTTTGGTTGGTTGGTTGGTTTGGTTTTGGTGATTTAGTCAAGACAGGCTTTCTCTGGGTAGTTCCTGGCTGGCCTGAAACTCCCTCTGTACAGCTGACTGGCCTCAGACTCCTAAACAGTGAGTTACTTTTGACTTTTTATTTTCTATGTAATGATTCTAAGAGATACCATCTGTGTCTTCTCATTGGCATCCTCATCTCCCCTTATAAGGACACCAGTCATATTGGAGGTTTTAGGATTGCACTTGCAATTTCCCTTTAAAAGCCCCATTTCCAAATAAAAGTCTCATTCTGAGGTACTAACTATTCAGACTTCAATGTAAATGATTAGACAGAAAACAGTTCAGCTCTTAATGTTGATTACTTAATGTGAATCTAAGGAAATGTCGTTCCTGGTTCTCCCTGCACCCCACCCCACCCCACCCCACCAGACAGGATTTCTCTGTAGACCAGGCTGCCTCCACCTCCGAAGTTCTGGAATTGAAGGCTTGTGCCACTAATGCCCAGCTAGGTTCCCGTATCTTAAATAATGAGTGAGCAACAAAGGGAAAACTTGTATTGTTAAACTATGTCACTATAAATGCATACTACTTTTAGATCAGTTCTAGCCTGGCAGTGATGGCAGGTGCCTTTAGTCCCAGCACTCCAGAGGCATAAGCAGGTAGATCTCTGAGTTCAAGTACAGCCTGATCTATATATAGTGAGTTCCAGGACAGAATCATTAGATTATGTGGCTATAAAAGTAGTAAACATGGTATCTAGTAGCTTAAAAAAAAAAAAAAAAGGTGCTTGCTGCTGAGCCTTAGGACCTGAGTCCACATGTTAGACTCCCACATGATGTCCTGTGAACTTTACATATGCACACATCAGTAAGTGTAATTTTAAAAAGTATTAAGTAGTTAGAATTTTATACAGATGTATCTTTCCATTTTAAATAATTTGAGCAAGAAAATTCATTCCAAGAATGTCTTTTAGTTGGTTTAGAATCCAGTCAAGGTTACAACCAAGATTATTTGGGTAGGGTCTATTTTAGCTATCACTTGATTGGATTTCATTTCCAATTTAGACTTGTTCCAATTGAGACCTAAAAATTCTAGGTAGCTGTGGTCTGAAGCTTAATCTGGGAGCGTAAGTGATATGTATGTGTGAGGATGATATGTCTGTTGTTTCTATCTTTTTGTTTGTTCTGGGAATTGAAGTCAGGTTGCCAGGCTTGTATAACAAATACCTTTACTTAGCTGCTGGGCGGTGGTGGCACACGCCTTTGATCCCAGCACTTGGGGGACAGAAGCAGATGGATTTCTGACTTCGAGGACAGCTAGGGCCACACAGAGAAACCCTGTCTCAAAACACCCCTCTGCCCCCCCCCCCCCAAAAAAAGACATTTTATTTGGTTAGTTTGGTTTTTCAGGGTGGGGTTTCTCTGTAAAGCCCTGGTTATCTTAGAAATCACTCTCTAGATCAGGCTGATCTGGAACTCAGAGATATACCTCCTTCTGTAATTAAAGGTGTGTGTTATGCCTGCCTGGCTCATTTGATATTCTTTGTATGGATAATCTTGGTTTGATTTAGGGTTGTTTGGGGGGGGGTTGTTTGTTTGTTTTTGTTTTCTTTCTTTCTTAAATCTACCCATCTTACACTAAAAACCTCCCTACCTGGCTGTAAAAACTTAACTTTTGAGGTGGTTGTGGCACACACCTTTAATCCCAGGCAGAAGCAGGTGGATTCAAGGCCAGCCTGGATGGGCCACATGAGATCCTATGGGGATCAAGGCAGAAAAGAGGGCTGGCTGGCAGTGACAAAATAACTTAACATTTTCTGCCATCCAAACAACCTGAGTTCTAGAACCCACAAGACTGAAGGAAAGAGCCAACTACTGCAAGTAGATCTGTGGCTTTACAGGCTCATTGCTGGTGCCTGTGTGTGTATATACAAAAAGAGAAATGTTTAAGAAAAAACTATAAAACCAATACCAACTGATTATACCATTTTGGTTTGTCGAGACAGGGTTTCTCTGTGTATCCCTGGCTGTCCTGGAACTCACTCTGTAGACCATACCAGGCTGGGCTCAAACTCAGAAGTCCCACTGCCTTTCTACTTGTTGGAATTAAAGGCATGAGCCACCACCACCTGGTTTGTTTTCAAAGCCTACTTTTTGTCCTATAATGCCACTAGAAAGATAAATGGCATTGTGTGGGTAGGCAAGGAAGGATCAGGTATTCAAGGCCAATGTGAGCTACTTGAGAGCCCTGCCTCACTCCCTCATCTCCCAAAATAAAATCCCTATATGTAAAGTTTTATAAGTCTTCCTGAAATCGCCTTGTTTGAAGCCTTTGGAATGTAGGATAAATGTATAGTGAGTTAACTGTGATGGAGAAGAAAAATGAATTATTATGTTGAATATGAAGTTATAAATTCCTTCTCAAATTTATCATTTTCTCTACTTATAGGCAGCCTGCTTCTGCAAAGTGGTACGATCGAAGGGACTATGTATTCATTGAATTTTGTGTTGAAGACAGTAAAGATGTTAATGTAAACTTTGAAAAATCCAAACTTACTTTCAGGTAATTTGCCTTTTGTGTTATTTAAAGTGGCTATTAGTGTGATGAAGCACTGGGTGGAAATGGATTGTGGGGCTTATGATCCACTGTTAGTCATCCAAGGAAGTCTGCAGGAAAATGGAGGCAGGACAGAGGCCATGCTGGAGTGCTGCTTGCTAAGCCTTGTAGAATCCAGGGGTGGCAGCCCACATAATGGACTGGGTCCTTCCCTATCAATCACTAAGAAATGTACTATAGGCCTTCTTACAGTCTGATCTTATGAAAGCATTTTCTCATTTGGGGATCTCATCTCTAGGATTGTGTAAAATTGATATAACTAGCACACCTTTTTACATCAGTGTTACCCAAAGCTTACTTCATTGATTGGTTTTTTAATTTCTCTTTCTCACTTTTTTTTTAGTTGTCTTGGAGGAAGTGATAATTTTAAACATTTAAATGAAATTGATCTTTTTCATTGTATTGATCCAAATGTAAGTACTATTGATGCTTTTTGTTTGATTTAAACTATGAGAATCTGGGCATGCTGCTAGTTATCTTAAGATTTTATTGCTGTGAGGAAACTATGGCAATTTTTATAAAAGGAAACATTTAATTGGGGCTGGTTTCCAGCTCAGAGGTTTGGTCCATTGTACTCACGGAGGGCAGCATGATAGCATGTAGGCAGATAATCATGCCAGAGAAGTAACTAAGGGTTCTCCACCTGGAGGGCAGGAAGAGACTAGGCCTGGCTTGAGGTTCGGATACATCAAAGCCTACCTGCAGAGACACACTTTCCCCAGTAGTGCCACCTTCCCAACAATGCCAGTCACTATGAGCCTGTGAGGCCACTTCATTCAGACTACCACAATAATAAACATTCAATCCTAAATCTGTTTAGAGACTTTTGGCACCCTCTCTCCTACACACTTTTTATTCAGTCACTGACCAAATGACTACCTTTGAAATCTTATATCAGAAATTTTTAGTAGCCAAAAAGTGTTTCTTTCAGTTTAGAAAGAATATAGGGAAAGAATGGAAATCGAACCAGGCTTGTGCCTATAAGCTGAACTTTTAGAAGTGGAAGTGGGACAGAAAAGCTCTGTCTGCATAGAAAAAGAGGGTACCTCAAAACTACTAACACTCAGGGACTAATTGTGGAGCATCTTGGGTTCAAGACGGCTGCACAGAAATAGCCAAATTATGGAGGTATAGCTCTGTTACAGAGTGCTTTCCTAGCATGTTCCAGGGTCCTGGTTTTGATCCCTTAACAATACTCTGTGCTCTTGGGGGGTTGGGGGGACTAGCAGAAAGAAGGGACAGGCTATTTTGATCATAACAGCAGAGAGATAAGTGGTATGATGATGTTTTTGTTGTAGGATTCCAAGCATAAAAGAACAGACAGATCCATTTTATGTTGTTTGCGAAAAGGAGAATCCGGCCAGTCGTGGCCTAGGTTAACAAAGGAAAGGGCAAAGGTGGGTCTTCATTGTTCTGTTTTGAGTGTTTAATGTTTTAAGAATTAAAAATAGGGGGCTGGAGAGATGGCTTCAGAGGTTTAAGAGCACTGTCTGCTCTTCCAGAGGTCCTGAATTCAGTTCCCATCGACCACATGGTGCCTCGTAACCATCTATAATGAGATCTAGTGCCCTCTTCTACCCTGCAGGCATAATGCTGTATATATGAAAATCTTTTTAAACCTAAAAATACATTTTTATACCAGTATAAAAGCTGGTGTTCTATACTTGACTTTCTCATCAAATGCCATAAAATCAGACCCTAGTTAATAAGGATCTTTTGCATCGGGTGTGGTGGCAGAAAAGTTGTGACATCAAGACTAGCTTGCTTGGGTGTCTTAATTAGGGTTACTATTGATGTGGTGAAATGCCATTTGAAGCAACTTGGGGAGGAAAGAGTTTATTTATATGGCTCATACTTCATATTCTTAGTCCATCATAGCAGACAAGAACCTGGAGGCAGGAGCTGATGGAAAGACATGGAGGAGTGCTGCTTGCCTTTCATGACTTGTTGAGCCTGCTGTTGTCTTATAGGACCTAGGACCACCAACCCAGGGATGACTCCCACTGGGCTCAGCCCTTCAATCACTAATTAAGAAAATGCCTTATGCTGGGCAGTGGTGGCACACCCCTTTAATCCCAGCATGTGGGAAGCAGAGACAGGCATATTTCTGAGTTCAAGGCCAGCCTGGTCTACAGAGTAAGTTCGAGGATAGCCAGGTCTACACAGAGAAAGCCTGTCTCAAAAAACCAAAAAAAAAAGAAAGAAAGAAAGAAAGAAAGAAAGAAAGAAAGAAAGAAAGAAAGAAAGAAAGAAAAAGAAAATGCCTTACCTCTAAATCTTATGGTGGCAAAGTTACTTGGTTATTGGAGGGGAGCAAAGTTTGGTGACATTTAAGACTCAAGGAGGTGAGGATAGGGTGGCAGGACTCCTTACTAGGTACAGGTGATGACTGTCAGGCCTGAGTCCTGATCACAAGAACTCAGCATGAGAGAAGAAGGGAGTATGTTAGGGGCAGTAGTGTTTCTTTGAATTTGAGGCCAGCCAGGGCTTCATAATAAGGTACTGTCTAGAATGGAAACAGTGGCACTGGGCTCAGTTGACAGAATGCCTACTATGCACAGAACTGTAGGTTGGATGCAGCCTGATAGCATGACCAATAATCCATCTCTGAAGACGGATGAAGGTTGAAGGTTAGCCTTTGTAAATTGGATAAATCCAGGTATCAGACAATACTTAATTACCAATGAATGTTTTTGTATGAAAGGTTAAGTTGGATAGTCAAAAAAAAATTCATGGACTTATTACCACTCTTGGTTTCTTGTGGATTGTTCTCTTTTGAGCTAATTTTATGTCCCATTGATGGTTATGAGTACCATAGAGGTGATATTTTTGTTGATCCCTAGCTTAATTGGCTTAGTGTGGACTTCAATAATTGGAAAGACTGGGAGGATGACTCTGATGAAGACATGTCTAATTTTGACCGTTTCTCTGAGGTAAGTTCTTTGAATATGGCATTTTCTACCCTGTTTGCATAGAGCATTCTGTCCTTTTAATCCCTTTTTTTTCTTTTTCCATTTTAATGTGTATGGATAGTTTTTGCCTGCGTATGTGTGTCTGTGCATCACTTGAACATGGTCCTAAGATGGGCAGAATTCCAAAGATGGTGTAAGAGTCCATGGAAATGGAGTAACAGGGCTTACGAGCCACTGTGTGGTTGTTAGAAATCAAACCCCAGTCTTCTACAAGAGTAACAAATGCTTTCAACCACCCCCGTGGTCGGTCACCCTTTTTGATTTTCTAGACAGAAACCCATGTGGTCCGGACAGGTCACAGCTGCTCATAACTATGTCTCTAGAGGATCTGGTGGTCCTTATGTCTGCTCTATTCAGGCACCAGGCTTACATGTGACGGACAAACACCTAAAGAGATGGTCTTAGGGTGAGGAGGTTTTTTTGAGATAGTATTTCTCTGTGTAGTCCTGGCAGTTCTGGAACTCACTCTGTAGACTAGGTAGATCTCTTCAGTTCCAGGACAACCAGGGCTACACCAGGAAAGAAACCCTGTCTCGGGATGAGGAGGGGACAGTTCTTATTGATCAACAGGTGTTCCTAACCACTGAGCCATCTCTTCAACTCCCCTAAAAAGAATTTAAAAAAATAAAAAAACAGGACCATCATAGTGTATTCTTTTTTTCTTTTGTTTTATTTTTGAGACAGGGTTTCTCTGTATAGCCCCGGCGTCCTGGAGCTGACTCTGTAGACCAGGCTGACCTCGAACTCAGAAATCACCTGCCTCTGCCTCCCAAGTGCTGGGATTAAAGGCGTGCGCCATCATCGCCTGGCCATGATTTGTTCTTAACACTGAAATGTATGCAAAATCAAGAAGAAGAGGAAGGGGGCTGGAGAGATGGTTCAGCAGTTAAGAGGACTGACTGCCCTTCCGAAGGTCTTGAGTTCAAATCCTAGCAACCACGTGATGGCTCACAACCATCTGTAATGAATCCAATACCCTCTTCTGGTGTGTCTAAAAAAGAGGAAGAAGGTGCAGTGGCCTATGCCTTTGATCCCAGTACTAGGAAGGCAGAGGGAAAAAGATCTCTTGAGTTCAAGTCCAGCCTGTTCAACATAGAAGTTCCAGGACAGCCAGGGGTAGACAGTGAGACCTTATCTTTAAAAAAAACAAGAGCAAGATGGCTGAAAAGAGGAGGACCATTATACCATTTTGTAATTGTCACATATCTGTTCCGATGACCAAAGTGGGAAAATACTTGGTAGCTATGCTAAGTTAAGGAGTCATGTCATTCAGTTGGGTAAGTGCTTACTCACCTTGTGTGAAGCCCTGAGTCCTTCTTGAGCCTCTGGATTTGTAAAGCCAGGAGTGATAACACAGACTGGGTAAGTGGAGGATCAGAGGGATTCAGGGTCTTCCTCAGCTACATAGTAAGTTCAAGGCCAGCCTAAGCTACACAGAACTATCTCAAAATGAAGAAACTCAGGGGCTAAGTTTCCAACATGTGTTTAACTGCTTTACTTAAGCACCTCAAATGGCTATTGATTTCAGTGAGGAGAGTACTTTGTGCCATTTTTAAGGGTTTTTTTGTTTCTTTTACCTCCTAACAAGCTGCCAAATACCATATTGATGTGTAGTCAATACCTAGAATTGTACTTTGCACATTTTGAGCAGTTTTCCTGTTTAGAGAAACCATATTAAACCATGCCTCTTACAGGTGGTGAAACTCTTGGCTTTTTGCAGGAGACAGCATCTCTCTTCTCTGTCTGGAACTTCTATGTGCTCCAGGCTGGCCCCAAATTCACTGAGATGTGCCTGCCTTTGCCTTCCATATGCTGGGATCAAAGGTTGTGGGCCACTGTGCCACCCTCCTTTTTGTTGTTGTTGTTGTTGTTTTTGTTGTTGTTGTTTTTTGGTTTTCAAGACAGGGTTTCTCTGTGTAGCCCTGGCTGTCCTGGACTCCACTCTGTAGACCAGGCTGGCCTCGAACTCAGAAATCCTCCTGCCTCTGCCTCCCAAGTGCTGGGATTAAAGGCGTGACCACCACCGCCCGGCCTCCTTTCTATTCTTCTCCCACTCTCACCATCAAGAGACTGAATAGGCTATTGTTTTAAGGCTGAACATATTGTTCCTGTTGTATGTGTAACTGAGACTTTTGTAAACATGGAAGCCAGAAGAGGCCATGGGATCGATCCCGTAGAACTGGAGTTACAGATGGTTGTGGTCCTCATTCATGTGGGTGCTGGGAATTCAACCCTGGTTCTTCCAGAAAAGCAGCTGGTGCCTTCAGTTATTGAGCCCTCTCTCCAACCCCATCTTCACTCTCATGTGCATTTTTTTAAGCTATCTTAGGTCCTTAAATTCAGGTATAAAACTTTCTCATATCTTCTAGCTAGTGGGCAGAGGTAGCAGAGTTGTTTGGGCCACCTAAGCTTATAAGGTGCTAGCTGTGTGATCTATATATGACCTCCTTCACACGGGAGTTTTTCCCTTCCCTACACCTGCTCCTTTCCTTTCTCTGTCAGTGCCAGTGGGGCCATAAGGATGTCAGATTGCCCCACAATTGTCAGAGCAGTACAGGAATCATTTTTCCCTCAATATATACAGTTTTAACAGTTGCATTTTCTGCTATATGTAGATATAACTGGGTTAATTTAGCAAAAAAAAATTGTTGAATTCATATAGCCCACCACACTGGCCTCTAACTTAATGTGTAGTTGAGGATGATCTTGAACTTCTGGGTCCTCCTGCCACTGCACCCTGTATGCCTTCTCTTGTTTTAGATTCAGCCTGTTTTAGAAATTCATTCATGTGAACTTAAGCTATACTGAAGGCCTATTCTGGAGTGTGTGACCTATAAAGCTGAATTTAATATTTTAAAGCTGACTTTTTATTCTTCAAATAGATGATGGATCACATGGGTGGTGATGAGGATGTAGATTTACCAGAAGTAGATGGAGCAGATGATGTAAGTATATGTGTGTCCCCTTTTCTGTTAACTAGTAATAAGCGTGCGCCACCACCGCCCGGCAATAAAAGATCTTATACTCACTGCCCCCACGAGCGTGCAGCCACCCCTACCCTGTCTTGTTTCTTAACATATGAAAAGATTTTACCTACTTGGGAAATTGTATTTGAATCATTAAGGATCATATTTTAACAAATCATGACATAAAGGTAAGAGTTAAAAGATTTGGCAAGGATAGAAATGGAATTTAAAAGCAGGTCAGAGACTGTAGTAATAAAGGTATGTGAATGCATTGTGGAAGGTGTACTCTACTACTTTAGACATTATCTCCCCAGAAATCTGTTAAGAATTCTTAGCTTTAGTATATAGAATTAGAATTCATTGGCTTCTGTGTATTTAGTATTAAATCTTTCCTTTCATTGAATGCCAAGAGAGGATAACAGATTTGGGGAAGAACTTGCAGAGTATCTTATGCTACGAGGCCATTCACTTTAGGAAAATAGGCCTTTAGTTTAAATGCATCATTAAATTCCTAGGTTCTATGTAACTATTTTGCTACTATAGTAAAAATTACAATACTTAGGATTTTAAGGTACACTCTTCTGTAAAGAGATATATGTATGAACAACTCTGTAACTTTTTAAAATTTTCTTCTACAGGATTCACAAGACAGTGATGATGAAAGTGAGTGTCTTGGGGTTTTTGTTTGTTTTTTTTAATGTTTCTGCTGCAGTGGTTGTCCACACTGAGAACAACTTTCAGAGCAGACACCACCTGTATTTTCTTTTTAAGCACTGGGACAATTTAGTTTAAAAGAGTGGTAGAGTACAGGTTAGGGGAAAATCTAACCACCACCAGAAAAAGTGAATGGAAAATGATACCTTTTGTTGTTGTTGTTTTTTAACTATTATTGTATGTTTTACCTGTGTATGTGTCTGCACTATATGTATACCTGGTGTCTGGGAGGACAGAAGAGGCTTACAGAGCCCTTTGAATTGCAGTATAGCCAGTTAGGAACAGCCATGTAGGTACTGGGAATTGAGTCTCTAGCCTGGAGTCTCTAGCATGGACTAGAATTAGCTTATTAAGAAAGGAGAGGGCAGCTGGCAAGATGGCTCAGCAGGTAAGAGCACTGACGGTCCTGAGTTCAAATTCCAGCAACCACATGGTGGCTCACAATACCCATAATGAGATCTGGCACCTTCTTCTGGTGCATCTGAAGACAGCTACAGTGTCCTTATTTATTTATAATAATAAATCTTTGGGCTGACCAGAGTGAGCAGAGGTCCTTTAAAAAAAATTACCTCCCAACAACCACATGAAGGCTCATAATCATCTGTACAGCTACAGTGTACTCACATACATAAAATAAATAAATCTTTTTTATAAAAAAAGAAGAAGAAGAAAGGAGAGGGCATATCCATGGATGGAAATGAGCTAGTGAACTAAGAACCAAAAAGGTCTTGTCATATTCTTAGAAAGGGTTTTTTCATTAAGGTGTGGTTACATGTTCAGTTTGTAAGTGTTCACACATGATTAGTAGGGAGCTCTCAGTTTTTATTGTCTCCAGTGCTGATTGTTTCTAAAATTCTTTCAGAAATGCCAGATCTGGAGTAAGGAGTGTTGTCATCGCCTGGATTTTGAGAAAGGAAAAATAACTTCTGC
>NW_022196910.1:55294336-55297266 GCF_008632895.1 Mastomys coucha
GTTTTGATTTCAGCTTATGCCCTGGCTGGAAAACCTCAATTTATGTTCATGACAGTGGGGATTTTTTTAAATGTCTACATTCTTTCTAATAAACTGTTGGAAGATTTCTTGGCTGTCCTTTTAAGTGTCTGTTTACTGTAATTTCCTGTATTTACCCCGTACTGGAATGGAGTTAGGTTTGGGAAAATTTGGGACTGGTCCTGTTGGAACAAAGAGGTTAGCTGTACTGTCACGGGAAACCTGTAAAGTGTGTCTGTATGGGAGGCTGTGGGCACTTTGCAGCAGCCAGACAGGTGTTGTGACTTGACTGAAATAAAACGGAATGTGTTGTCCTCCTGTACATTTTTGCTCCTGCATTTTAGCAGTGTCACCTTGTTTATGGCTTTGATCCAGATTGAGAACCACTGACTTAAGAGTATGTCCTATGCTCTAAAAGTAATAGTGATAACAAACACACCAAACTCATAGTTTGAAGGAGTTTTTACCTGAATTCAAGGCAAGGTTTTTAGGAGGTTGGAATTGGGGTTTTCTGCTGTTTTGCTTTTTGGATTTTATGTGTGTGTGTTCTGTCTACATGTATGAACGTGTACCCTGAGAGTGCTGGGGATTAAATCTGTGTCCTCTGGGTGTGCAGGCAATACTCTGAGCTGCTGAGCTGTGTCTTTCCAGCTCCGTTTTTTTTGATTGGTTCCTGCTAGGGAGTTTAAGCTGGTGTTGACTTTACCAATCCTGCTTCTACCTAGATTATAAGTATTGCACTCAGTTCTTCATGGTGTTGGGGTGGGTTCTTGGTTCTTTCGTGTCAGCAAGACCTCTATTTCTGGATTAAAAGCTCAAGTGAGATGACTCATCAGTTAGGAGTGCTGATTGTTCTTCCAGAGGACCCAGATTCAGTTCCTAGTACCCAAAGAGCAGCTCACAACTATCTCAACTCCTAGGTGATCTGACTCCCTCATACAGACATACCTGAAGGCAAAAGACCAATGCAATAACATGAAAAAAATAATTTAAAAATTGGGTTTCAAAGTGATAAAGCTGGGAATGGCTGTGGAAGTAGGTTCAGTAAACATAGATCCCAGCCTTAGTTAATAGTACCCCAACCCAAAGCCATAGCTTGTTTACCCCAGCTCAGCTCATCTGGGCAGTGGGTGGGTCATCGCATTGTAAGGGTAAGTATGGTATACTGGTGGATTTTGAGAAGGACCATTTTCACATAACAAAGTTAATGTAATCTGGGCACATGGTACAGGAAGCATTTCATTCATGGGTTTAATCATGAGCCCTGAAAAAATAATTGTTTTAGTGCCTAATATGTATGTAGGTTAAGCTTTACCATAATCATTTACAGAGAAAATACGTGTTAGCATACAAAGTTGCAGACATCTGCTAGGGGTCCTGGAATGTATAATGGGTACACATGTCCTCATGGGTATTGAAAACTGCAATGGAATTTGTTTTCCAGAATTATAAGAGTTCAGGAGGGACACAGGAACGTGATCAGTCTGGTTATGTTGTTAGATGAGTTGGTGGGATTAAAATTTTCATCACAAAATTGATGCTTCCAGTTATGAACTTCAGGACACAGTTACTTGTGATTACAAATGTGTGCCAACTAGACCCAACTGAAAACCAGCATTTCACAGGAAGTATCAGCCAGAAGTTTAAAAAGTCAAGTTTGTTCATGAAGCTAGTTAATGCTATCTCAACCAAAGCTAATCAGAGGTAATTTTTTCTTTGTTTGTTTTTTGTTTTTTCAAGACAGGGTTTCTCTGTATAGCCCTGTCTGTCCTGGAACTCACTCTGCAGACCAGACTGGTCTTGAACTCAGAAATCCACCTGTCTCTTCCTCCCAAGTGCTGGGATTAAAAGTGTGTGCCACCATTACCCAGCCACAATGGACTTTTATTTTAAAATGTGTATGTACCTGGTATATGTATGTGTACCATCTATAACTCAGTTCCAGTGATCAGATGCCATATGACCTGTGGACACTAGCCATGTATGTAGTACCCACGTCCATACAACCAGCAAAACACATGCATAGAAAAATAAAAAATGCTTCTAAAAGTCTTATTCCCTGTGTATGAATGTTTTTACTTGCATGTATGTACACTACATACATGTCTGGTTTCAGAGGTAGTCATATCCCTTGTGTGATGGTTTGTATATGCTGTGACCTTGGGCTTTAAGACTCTCATCCTAGCTGCCTAGAAGTCAGTATTCTGTTAACAGCCTTCAGATGAAAATGTAGAACTCTTAGTTCTTCCTGTCTGGATGTTCCTGTCTTGATCATAATGGACTGAACTGAACATGTAAGCCAGCTACAATTAAATGTTGTCTTTGTAAGACTTGCCTTGGTCATGGTGTCTGTTCATGGCAGTAAAACTAAGACACCTTGGTACTGAAGTTACAGTTGTAAGTCTCCCTATTGGTACTGGAAAGTAAACCCTGGGCCTCTGCATGAGCAGCCAGCTAACTCAACCACTGAGCCATCCCTCCAGTCTATAATAAAAGCAACTACCCCTAGATGGCTCAGCAGTTAAGAGTACTAGGTACACTTCCAGAGGATTGGAGGTTCAATTCCCTGCACTATGTAACTAACTCCAGTCCCAGAGGGTCTGACACCCTCTTCTCATTTCAGAGAGGACAGACTATGTGAAGACAAAACAGCCATATGCATAACTTTTAAATACTCTTTAATGCTTAGAACAGCTGGGTGAGATTATTCCCATTATTGGTCCTTTCATAAGTAAACTGATAGAAAAATTATGTGTCTGATGATACCTAGTAAATAAGATCAAGGTTCGCCAGGCGGTGGTGGCACACACCTTTAATCCCAGCACTTGGGGGGCAGAGCCAGGCAGATTTCTGAATTCAAGGACAGCCAGAGCTATGCAGAGAAACCCTGTCTCAAACCCCCTTCCCCTCCC
>NW_022196910.1:55297276-55313877 GCF_008632895.1 Mastomys coucha
CCCCCCCACAAAAAACCACTTCCCTCTTCCTCTGTTGGGATTAAAGGCATGTGCCGCCACTGCCCAGCGATCCTCCCACTTTTACAATTACATGTATTTGGAGGCGGGCAGACATGGAAGTAAGAGGATAATGCTCAGGAGTTCCTTCTTCCATCCTACCACACTGAGTTCTGGGACAGAGTTCAGATCATGGGCTTGTAAGGTTATTTACTTAGCCATCTCCCCAGCTTCCTGGATCCTATTTTCACTTCTCCAGTCCTGGGCTTATGTGTCACACACCTGGTTTTATGAGGTTCAGTGCTGTACTCACAAAGTTATATCCCAAGCCCCAAGTATTGACCAAACTGCCCTTGTCATCTTTTATTTTTTGGAGGGGAGAGGCCATGCTAGTGGTGACCAAACCAAGGGAGGCAGGGAGGAAGATAGAACCTCACTGACAGGCACTATGACAGGAACAGTAAGCTCTAGATTCAGTGAAAAGACTGTCTTAACCTGGGGTGGGAGTGGCAATAGACATCATTAATCCCAAGATTTAGCATCCTGAGGCAGGTAGATCTCTGAGTTGGAGGCTAGCCTGGTCTGCGCTGAGAGTTCCAGGACAGCCAGGGTTATATAGAGTGGTCCTGTCTCAAAAATACCAAAAGATAATTAATAGTAAATAAGGTGGAGAAGGGCTGGAGAGATGTCTTAGTGGTTAAGGGCATTGGCTATTCTTTCAAAGGACCCAGATTCTATTCCTAGAGCATAGAGGAGACTCTCAACTGTGTAACTTCAGGAGGATTTAAATGTCCTCTTCTGGCCTCTGAGGGTAGCAGACATCCACATTATGCATAGAAATACGTGAAGGCAGGGCTGGAGAGATGGCTCAGCAGTTAAGAGCACTAACTGCTCTTCTGAAGGTCCTGAGTTCAATTCCCAGCAACCATATAGTGGCTCACAACCATCTGTAATGACATCTGACACCCTCTTCTGGTGCATCTGAAGACAGCTACAGTGTACTTAGATATAATAATAAATCTTCAAAAGAAAAAGAAAAACTGGGCTGGAGAGATGGCTCAGCAGAAAGAGCACTGATTGCTCTTCCGAAGATCCTGAGTTCGAATCCCAGCAACCACATGGTGGCTTACAACCACTGATGCTCTCTTCTGGTGTGTCTGAAGACAGCTACAGTGAATTATGCCGAAGCAAGCGGGGCTGGCAGAGGTTCTGAGTTCAGTCCCCAGCAGCCACACACATGTTGGCTCATGGCCATCTGTACAGCTACAGTGTACTCATACACATAAATAAAATAAATCTTTAAAAAAAATCTTTAGAAAAAAAATACATGAAGGCAAAACAGCTATATACATTTATATAAAGCAACAAACAGCCAGGCTGTGGTGGCGCACACCTTTAATCCCAGCACTTGGGAGGCAGAGGCAGGCAGATTTCTGAGTTCGAGGCCAGCGTGGTCTACAGAGAGAGGTCCAGGACAGCCAAGGCTACACAGAGAAACCCTGTCTCGAAAAAAAACAAACAAAAGAACAAGGTGGAGAGTGACTGAAGACTACTCCAGACACCAATCTCTGCATCCAAGCACAACACTCTTAACATTGGTCTACACCCTCATCTTAGTCTACTGAGACAGTTTCTCCCTACATAGCCCTGACTCTTGATTCAAGTTGATGTGTGTGTGTGTGTGTGTGTGTGTGTGTGTGTCAGTGTGTCAGTGTTTTGCTGCATGGTTTGCTGGTGCCCATGAGGCCAGAGGGCACATGAGTGCTATGTTTCTAGAGACCAGGAGATGGTGTGGAATCCCTGGAATTATAAGCAGTTGCCAGCTGCTGTGTGTGTGCTGGGGACAGAAGTCCGGTCTTCTGCGGGAGCAGTGTATGTTTTTATCCTCTGAGACATCTCACCAGACCAGCCTCTTGATTCTTTGTATTATACCCTTGGATCCTCTTATTATTCTTCTGTCCCATATTTCCTTCTTCTATTTGCTAATCATATGTTGACATTCTTTTTGACTCTTTTCTTTCTGAATTTTACAAATTTATTATTGTCACCCAGTGTTATCCAGTAGGCTGGCCTCCAACTCATTACATAGCCCAGGATGATTTTAAACTACCCCCTTCACCTCTCAAGTGCTGGCATCACAGGAGTTCAACATCTTATCCTGAACGGGGCTCTCCATTACTTAGCAAGGTTATATTATCTTAGGAATGGGGAGGCTGAGATAGCACGACTGCCTGAGTCCAAAACCTGTAATCTGACTGTTTCAACAACACCTACATGTATTTGCTAGGAGGGTATGGATGCGTTCCGTTTTCCCTGCTACAGCCTTTGCTAGCTCTCCACTGTCAAACAGGGACAAACTTTTCAGCATCAAGCAGGAAAATGGGAAGTGCTGGAGGATGATGGGAAGTAATAAGGTGCTCCAGCTATGTGTGTTCTCATAGGAAGACTAAGAGTTTTCCTGTCAGAGCTCTGCCCCATCCCCACTGTCGCTGAATAAAGTGAATATCTCAGGCAAGGATGTCATTGATTCTGTGACTTTCCATCCTAGAGCAACACACACTTCTGGCCAGTCTCCACTTTCATTCAGAAGTCCTTTGAGACCTGGTTCAGGCATCTCCCTATGGAGTCGTTTTTTCACCTTATCTACAACCAAACTGAAGAAATGTGGTTTCAGGCAAAGGTTCCCTTTGCATATTCTTCCCTTCTACTTTACTTTACGGATTTCTGCACACATATCACAGCCAAGGTCTATTACTTCTGGCCTTCCATTTTTGTGTTTGAGACAGGAACTCAAGGGGCTTCAGTTGGCCCCCTAGAACTCTTGACCCTGTACCTGTCAAGTTCTGGAATTACAGGGTTCTGTCAGGTTCTGCACGTCTGCTTAGTGCAATTTCTTTACAAGATTAGGCGACTCAAAATTACCCCTCGACTGTTATAAATAAATAACCTTGTCTCCTCGATGCAGAACGTCTGTCGAAGGATGGGTCTGCTTTAGTTTCTTTCGTTGCACGGATTTAAATAATAAAGTCTCCAGGTTTCGGACCTGCTTGGCCGCCTGGAAACTTCTGCCCTCACTACAGTCGAGGAAAACCCACGTTTTGGAGCCACAGAAGGCTCCTGACTTTCAGGACGACGCCACTCAACCTCCACGGTTGTCACCTAACTCAAAGTCCAAGGACGGTCAAAGACGGCCTAGTGCACACGCTCAACGGAACCCCGCCCCTTCATTTTAACGTAGTTCCGTCAAAAACCTCTCCGACTGACGTTCCTATGGCCCAATTAGGTTTCGAGGCTTAGAGGCGTCTCCTCCAATTAAAAAAGGGATTATCAGATTGGCACCAGTTTACACCCATAGCTGATGAGCTCTGAGTTTTTTACCCTATAGGAGCGGCAGTGATGATGACGAACTGCAAGATTCTCCAATAACTGTGCCTATGGCGGAGGCTGCCCCGCCCCAGCTGCGGGGCCGCCGGCGAGGACTGCGGCGGCGCTCAGTCTCCACCCGGACTCCGCCATGTTGAGTCTTGTGGGGCGTGTGGTCTCGGCCTCGGCCTCCGGGGCCTTGCGGGGACTCAGCCCTTCGGCGGCGCTGCCACAGGCGCAGCTTCTACTGCGAGCCGCGCCCGCCACGGTCCATCCTGGTAAGCGCCTTCCTGGAGGAGGGAGTTCGGCTCTGCTCCCCGTGACCTTGAGCTTGGGCCTAGCGGATCCGTTCTCCATAAGGATCCCGGGGCAGCGGACGAAGGTCCAGCCGCGAAGTGCAAGGACAGTCGCCCGTGGGAGCGTTGGTCGAACCAGCAGTGTCCCATTTTGTGACGTTAAGGTGGCGGGCAGATACCTTGACCTTGAGGTTTTGATGGGGATACCAAACTCGAGAATAATGGCGGTTTTGTGCACGAGGTTGGGAAAGCAGTGCGGGCGGGTTCCCGATTGCAGCGTGGCCTTCTCCACACGGCTCCCTATCTTGCGGGAGACTTAGTCTGGGCTCAACTAGCCTTACCTTGGGGGATAAATCGGGATTCCGGTGACCTTAAGCTGTCCTAACACCAACGCCTTCCAATATCTTCTTGTCTGCTAGCCAGAGACTATGCGGCGCAGGCGTCTGCGGCCCCGAAGGCAGGCACCGCCACGGGGCGAATCGTGGCAGTCATTGGCGCCGTGGTGGACGTCCAGTTCGATGAGGGATTACCACCCATCCTAAATGCCCTGGAAGTGCAAGGCAGGGACAGCAGGCTGGTTTTGGAGGTGGCCCAACATTTAGGTAAGTAGGGCGTTTTAGGGGTGGTAAAGAGCTTGTTAAGCTTAAATACCACAAGGTCTATGCCTTCTCCCTTCCGTGATGACTTTACCCCAGTGACTTTCGTTCTTCTGAGTTTGCTGAAGCCACACTCAGGTGCTGAGAGAGGGAAACGTGTTTGCTTTTGATCACCCTTCATTTCGTACTCTTGAGCTTTGGTGCTTCTAACATGTTAATGCTGGTTGACAGGGGAGAGCACGGTCAGGACTATCGCTATGGATGGCACTGAAGGCTTGGTGAGAGGCCAGAAAGTACTGGATTCAGGGGCACCAATCAGAATTCCTGTGGGTCCTGAAACCCTGGGCAGGATCATGAATGTCATTGGAGAACCTATTGATGAGAGAGGACCTATCAAAACCAAACAGTAAGTGCCTCTGATTGCATTGTTAACGTGGGACTTTTTCTTGCACTTTTGTACAGTCGGGTAATAACTGGTAGGTAGTAAAGCGAAGTTTTCCTACAGCACTACTTCAGTTTCTGTTGGATTCAGTTATTGAAAGGAAAGATACAGAAGTTTGGGTTGTTGAAAACTTGCTACAGAGAACCCCCTCATTAATTATTTAAAGATGTGGCTTCCATTGTGGATTCTCTAAAACTTACACAGGTCTTTATTTTCTTATGGGTATATAAAGAAATGTTAAGTTCAGTAAAAAGAAAATATCAGGAAAGAGGTTTATTTGTTCTTGAGACGGAATTTTTTATTGCAGAGCGATGTTACAGGACAGCTTGCTTGGACGAGACTTGACTGTTAGCAGTGACTGACTTTTCAGCATGGTGACTGGCGCTGACCCCTTTCTCCCTGAACCTTACAGATTCGCTCCCATTCATGCTGAGGCTCCTGAGTTCATAGAGATGAGTGTTGAACAGGAAATTCTGGTGACTGGCATAAAGGTTGTGGATCTGCTGGCCCCTTACGCCAAGGGTGGGAAAATCGGTATGTTGGTTTTTCAGTACATATTTCCCAAGTACAATAAAGAATGGAAACACCCTCTTTTGAATGTGTTTTGACAGCCTTCATTGATGATTAGCTTCTGACTTTCGTTCTTCTGAATTTGCTGAAGCCAGATGCCATTCCTGAGAAGGGGAAAATGGACAGACCTGACCATTTTTTGAAGGCTGTTTAATTTGGGAATGCAAAGATCTGAAATACTTCTTTTTAACTTAGGACTCTTCGGAGGTGCTGGTGTTGGAAAGACAGTACTGATTATGGAGTTAATCAACAATGTTGCTAAAGCCCATGGAGGTTACTCTGTATTTGCTGGTGTTGGTGAGAGGACCCGTGAGGGCAATGACTTATACCACGAAATGATTGAGTCTGGCGTCATCAACCTAAAGGATGCCACTTCCAAGGTGAGCTCTATTCAGAAAACTCGTGACGTGCCCTGGGTTCTGTAAACAAAATACTTGTCTTTCCCACCACTATTTTCCAGAATACCAATGTACATTTTTCTCTGGTGTGAAATATTTCTAAACATTAGTTTTGATAAGTAATCCGGTTGTTTGAAAGCTGATTTGAAGGTGTAGAATGGAAGCCGCTCATATATCTCAGACAGTCTTATTTTTAGTTCAAAAATTTTTGTTTTGTTTTGTTTTGTTTCTCGAGACAGGGTTTCTCTTTGTAGCCCTGGCTGTCCTGGAACTCATTCTGTAGACCAGGCTGGCCTCGAACTCAGAAATCCTCCTGCCTCTGCCTCCCAAGTGCTGGAATTAAAGACATGCAACACCACCGCCCGGCCAGAAATTATTTTCAGTGTTTTGAATTCATGAAGTTTGCTAACAGAAACACTGACATCTAGGGGAGACCCCATTAGTGGTCTCTCTCATGTTGGGAATCTTGGATTTCTATGTGTCTTCTTTATTACCCTGCTAGTTTTTCTGACTTGTGTATGTTCTACAGGTAGCGTTGGTATATGGGCAGATGAATGAGCCGCCTGGTGCTCGTGCCCGGGTAGCCCTGACTGGCCTGACCGTTGCTGAGTACTTCAGAGACCAGGAAGGCCAAGATGTCCTGCTGTTTATTGACAACATCTTCCGCTTCACCCAGGCTGGCTCAGAGGTACGAGGGAGCCTAGAGGCCTGGTTAGTTGAACCAGTTGGGCATATTAGAAGGAAGATGTAGACACCTAAGACCCCTGTCCTTTATTTCTGTCTTTTAGGTGTCTGCCTTATTGGGCAGAATCCCTTCTGCTGTAGGTTACCAGCCCACACTCGCCACTGACATGGGTACAATGCAGGAAAGAATCACCACCACCAAGAAGGGATCTATCACCTCGGTGCAGGTGAGAGGAACTAAGTGGGTAAAGACTTCAGTGGCAAAACAAACCTAGGGGGATCATAGAGAGATGGCTCATGGTTTGAATGCTTTAGCTCTTCAGGTTGCCCAGTACCCATGTCAGATGGCTCCATCTGTAACTCCAGCTCAGGAGATCGGGTACTCTTTTGGCTTCCACAGGTACCTATATACACAGTGAACATGGTCAGTCTGGGGTGGGGAGACGGACAAAAATCATGTGCTGGACACAAGTGGAACTCTTTTTTGTTTGTTTGTTTTTGTTCTTTGTTTTTTCGAGACAGGGTTTCTCTGTGTAGCCCTGGCTATCTTGGAACTCACTCGGTAGACCAGGCTGGCCTCGAACTCAGAAATCCACCTGCCTCTGCCTCCCAAGTGCTGGGATTAAAGGCATGTGCCACCACAGCCTGGTGGCACTTATCTTTAATCCCAGCATTTAGGAGGCAGAGGCTGGTGGATCTCTGTGCGATTGAGGCCAACCTGCTCTATGTAATGAGTTCCAGGACAACCACTGTTTCAAAGAAATAAAAAAATTCTTGTTACATCTCAAAGGGGGCTTTATTTATTTGAGGGTGCTGATTGATTGAGAAAGGGTCTAATTATTTTGTAACCTTGGAATGTTTGTTTTGCCTTGGAACTTTTTGATATGTAAACCAGGCTGGCCTCTTATCTCAGAGCTACCTATCTAGGATTGAGATTAAATGCATGCATATTCCAAGGGGACTTTTAATTAGGAAGAGTTAACCAGTTAAAATAATGTGTAAAATTACCAGTTGGAGAGATGGCTCAGTGGTTAAGAACACTGTCTGCTCTTCCTGAGGACCTGAGTTTGAACCCCAGCAACCACATGGTGGCTCATAGTCATCTGTTATGGTACCTTCTGCCATGTAGGCGTATATACAGATTGAGCACTTGTGTATAAAATAAAAAATAAATTAAAAATTATGTATTTGCATGCTAGGTTGTAAAGGGCAAATTAGAAACAAATGCTTGGGGCTGGAGAGATGGCTCAGAGCTTAAGAGCACCGACTACTGCTCTTCAGAGGTCCTGAGTTCAGTTCCCAGCAACCACATGGTGGTTAACAACCATCTGTAATGGGGTCTGATATACTCTCTTGGTATGTCCGAAGATAGCTACAGTGTACTTGTATAAATAAAAATAAATAAATCTTTTAAAAAGAAAGAAGCAAATGCTTATTAGCTGGGCCTTGGTGTTGCATACCTGGGATCTTACTTAGCACATGGAAGACAGAGGCAGGAGGATCAGGCCATTTCCAGCCACATGGTGAATTCCTGGCTGACTTGATTACATGACACTGTCTCAAGCCAGAAAATGTAACATTCCTTAAGTAATTCTAAGGTACTGGGGCTGGAGAGTTGGCTCAGTAGTTAAAAGTACTTTTTGTCGGCAGGTGGTGGTAGCCTATAGGAAGCAGAGGCAGGCAAATTGCCAAGTTTGAGGTTTTTTTTTTTTAACCTTGTTTGTTTTGTATTGTTAGTTTTTATTATTATTATATGTAAGTACACTGTAGCTGTCTTAAGACACTCCAGAAGGGGGAGTCAGATTTCATTACAGATGCTTGCTCACTCAGGCCGTGCTCACTTGGGGTCAAAGATTTATTTGTAGATCTCATTATGGATGGTTGTGAGCCACCATGTGGTTGCTGGGATTTGAACTCAGGACCTTTGGAAGAGCAGTCAGTGCTCTTAACCGCTGAGCCATCTTTCCAGCCCGAGAAACCCTGTCTTAAAGAAACCAAAAAAAAAAAGTGCTTTCTGGGATTCTATTCCCAATACCTAATGGTGGCTCACAACTACCTGTAATTCCAGTCCCAGAGGATCTGATATACTCTTGAACATTCTGCAGGCTCATTCATGCATATGATGCACAGTAAAAATACTTTTGTGGGGTTTTTTTGACATTAGATCTGCCTGTGCAGCTTTATGTAGCCTGGTACTTACTTTCTATTCAGCTTAGTTTCCCAACTCATAGCAGTCCTCCTGCTTCTGCATCCTAAGAGTTGGGAGTATAGATAGGAACTACTACGTCTAGCTTTCATCTTGCTTGTGTGTTGTATATTTCAAGGCATACAACAAGCAAGCAACAAACAACACACAAGCAAGATAACAGTGCTAAACAGACCTTACCATGCACTCTCATGGTCATATTCACTTAGCTACTGCAGTGTTCTTTTAAGGTGGTCCCATTACAATAAAGTGTTAGCATAGTATGCTGACCCAGGTAAGGGAGTCCATAGCTTAATCCCATCCTGGGGGTGCCAAGGAAAAAAGACCTTGATTTTGAGAGGAGTTTGAAAAGGGCGGGCTTAAGCAGGAGTTGGGTTGCTGCTGATCTTCTTAACTCGTTTTAGGCTATCTATGTGCCCGCTGATGATCTGACTGACCCTGCCCCTGCAACTACCTTTGCCCATTTGGATGCTACCACTGTATTGTCCCGGGCTATTGCTGAGTTGGGCATCTATCCAGCTGTGGATCCACTGGACTCCACCTCTCGAATTATGGATCCCAACATTGTTGGCAGTGAGCATTATGATGTTGCCCGAGGAGTGCAGAAAATCCTGCAGGTGAGTATCTTTTTCTGTGTGGTCAATGGCCATCAAATCCGTAAGGAATTTGAGAACTCTATATAAGGACTAGTTTTTTGTTTTGTTTTGTTTTGTTTTTTTTCCCTAGTCATTTGTATGAACCTAACTCCTTTTATCTTGCTCGCTTTAGGACTACAAATCTCTCCAGGACATCATTGCCATCTTGGGTATGGATGAACTTTCTGAGGAAGATAAATTGACTGTGTCCCGGGCAAGGAAGATACAGCGCTTCCTGTCTCAGCCATTCCAGGTTGCTGAGGTCTTCACAGGTCACATGGGGAAGCTGGTGCCCCTAAAGGAGACCATTAAAGGATTCCAGCAGATTTTAGCAGGTGAGGTCTTTTTAATCAAGCCTAGCCATAAAAATGAGAGAAATAACATATCTATCTACCTTTCTTAAAGGCGCCATCACCCTGCCTTCCATTAACTCCTATGTCGTTTCCATGAGTTGAAAGTGAGATTTTTCAACTCGTGTGCTCCAAATTATAGGTTTTTCTGTGTAGAACCAGCTGTCCTGGAACTCTGTAGACTGGGTGTTTTTTAAGTGTTTGTGCGTCGGAGTGTATGTATGTGCATACACAATCCCATGAGGGGTTAGATTTCCCCGAGGAACAGCCAGTGGGGGTAGAAGAGGTATTGGGTCATTGGAGTTAGAGATGATAGAGCAGTAGTTACACTCTGTAGACCAGGCTGGCCTTGAACTCAGAAATCTGCCTCCTCTACCTCCCAAGTTCTGGGATTAAAAGCATGCGCCACTGCCTGGCCAAACTTACATTCTTTTCTTTTCTTTTCTTTTCTTTTTTTTTTTTTTTTGTTTGTTTGTTTGTTTGTTTGGTCTTTCGAGACAGGGTTTGTCTGTATAGCTCTGGCTGATCTACTATATCTTATCTTAAATTATTAAATTACACATACACTGGCATGAAAGCAGAACACTGTATACATAATAAATCTTTATAAACAATTATACTTGGAAGGGGATAGATATGGTACACACCTTTAGTGCCAGTACTCCTAAATAGATCTCTGGGGGTTTGGATTCCAGGCCAGCCAGTAAATACATCCCCACCCCAAAAGTAAATTTCACTTGGTTTTTTTTGTTGCTTGGTTTTTGTTTTGTTTTTTTTCCAAGACAGAGTTTCTCTGTATATCCCTGGCTGTCCTGGAACTCACTCTGAAGACCAGGCTGGCCTCGAACTCAGAAATCCGCCTGCCTCTGCCTCCCAAGTGCTGGGATTAAAGGCATGTGCACCACCACCGCCCAGCTTCACTTGGAAGTTTAAAAAGTTTCCTTGCATGATAAGAATTCATCTGTCTGCACAGTGGGCTCAAGTGGTGAAGTGTACATACTGCAGAAAGTTGATATAACTCAGCTTCTTACTACGTTTTCCCCTATGTAGGTGACTATGACCATCTCCCAGAACAAGCCTTCTACATGGTGGGACCCATTGAAGAAGCTGTGGCAAAAGCTGACAAGCTGGCAGAAGAGCATGGGTCGTGAGGGCTCTTCAGTCAGACAAAGCACGCTGCTCTGACCTCTCCACACCAGGAGCTCAGTTTCCATGTAGGCCACACAAGAGCCTGACTGAAGAGTATTTAAAGTTTTCAATAAAGTATATACCCCTCATTTATGTCTGTTTATGTTGCTTCTGAAACAGCTTACAATTGGACTCACAGTGAGAGGCCACTTTTAGGAAGTCATATGCTAGAATCAGGATTACCAAAAGACCAGTTTATTAATGAGATTCTATGGGCCTTGTGTTTCAAAATAGGCTCAGCTCTGGTCCTTAGGAAAACTTTTGGTTTTTGCTCCAAGTGTCACTAAACTCTTTTCCCTCTGGGAAAATGGGGACTTACTCATGAAATGTGTCTGTCACAGGTGAGGGTTTGTCTAGGCACTCATTCTTTTGTTTTTTGAGACAGGGTTTCTCTGTAGCCCTGGCTGTCCTGGAACTCACTCTGTAGACCAGGCTGGCCTCGAACTCAGAAATGTGTCTGCCTCCCAAGTGCTGGGATTAAAGGCATGTGCCACCACTGTCTGGCCTAAAAGGTCCTTTTTTTTTTTTTTTAAAGATTTATTTCATTTATATGAGTACACTCTAGCTGTCTTCAGACACACCAGAAGAGGGCATCGGATCCCATTACAGATGGTTGTGAGCCTTCATGTGGTTGCTGGGAATTGAACTCGACCTCTGAAAGAGAGTCAGTGCTCTACCTCTGAGCCATCTCTCCAGCCCACAAAGAGCAATTTTTATAGTGTTGTCATAGGGGCTTTTGAAAAGCAATACTTCCCCTTCATAAAATGTATTCCTTGGTGCACACTATGCTAGGATGAGTTTTGTGCCCTACAACGTGTTTGAGCCCAGCTAGTGGACTCTTGTGGAAGCATTTGAGACCACAAGAATCTCACCATTTTGACATCTATTAAAGGCTATTTATTTGCAAGGAGGTACTTCTGTCATCTAATGACTATTTACAAAGCAGCTGGAGTTGGCCTGGGGAGGACCTTACATCAATAAGCTCCACCTTGCAAGGTTATCCACTTCCCAATTCTGAGCTCCCAGAGACCTTCAGGGGTGGAGCAGAGGCTTGAGCTTCCATCTGTCTATGACGTTCTTGGCGCCAGTTCCTCCTGTGTGGGGATCAGGACAGAGCTGCCCCTGAGTTCCTCCTGTGTCGGGATCAGGACAGAGGTGGCGCCAGTTCCTCCTGTGTGGGGATCAGGACAGAGTCGCCCCTGAGTTGCCGGTTCTTGGTACTTTGCTCTCGGAGCTTGGGGTTGGGAGAAATGCTGTTATGGGGTGGGGACACCTCCAGATCCCGACTGGAGTGGCAAAAAGCTGATGAAGACTTATGAGGACAGGTCACCTCTTTTTGCTTTGTCACCCTAATACAGACTTGGAAACTGGTATTTTAAAAGGTCATTTGCATCCCGGTGTTCGTGTTCTCTAACATTTATAGAGAACCTTTCTCTCTCGCTAGTTGCAACTCTTTGTCTCCTTCATCCTTTACTGTCCCCTTCAACCACAGTCCTAAAGTATTAATACAGTTCTAACCTTCCTCCATATTTCTCCTGGTCCGCCCTGTCCTCGCCTCCTCCTCTCTCCACCCAATGAAAGCCCCGCCCTTCCCTCCTCCCTCCCACCCCAGTCTGTCATACAGGGACATCACCCTACAGCAGTTCAGGCTGTGTGGTTCGCAGGAAGCATACATTGGCTTTTTGGGTTTTTCGAGTTCCCAGCCCATAGTTGGGCAGGATCTAACAGTAGTCTTCAATTGAAGCGAGACCCAAGGACAGTGAGAAGCTGGGTCCTAATCCGGAGTCCTGCCAGCCAGACATGGGTAAGTATGACAGCCGCTCCTGGGAAAGGCCTGAGGGATGCCTGCTCCCTCCCTGGCTGACTCAGCAGGGGTGGGGCCTAACCTTTGCTCTTTTGGGGGGTGAAGGAGGGGAAATAGACTGTGGGGGACACGGGGCTTAGCTAGTGAGCATGAGATCTACCATTGGCAAGCTCCAGCTCTAAGGAAGAGCCTGGGGTTGTATCTTAGGTTAGGGCTTCCTTCCTCACCATTGAACCCCCCCCCCCCGCTCCAATTTAAGTGCAGAGATTCAAGTAGTATTTTACTGTATTCCATTACGAGTCCAGTCTTAGTCTTGTAAGAGATCCCTTCCCCCTACTTTCTGTCAGTTGTTTCTTCCTCCCCCCACTTTCACCCACTACCAGGTCGGGGCTGCACTGAGCAGCTGTTTCCTGTTGCCCCAGAGGTTGCTGCAAGGGTGGTGGTGGTGATGGCTGGGGCCAAACCGAGCAATGAATAAAGCCGATTCTTAGCCCTGCATCAGCCTCACTACCCTGTTACGGATGGCCTCCACAGTATCCAGAGGGTTGACAGGATAGAGAGCGTTTTTGCCCCTGTGGCTTCCCGATTCCAGATCCTGTAGTACGGATGGCGCCCGCAGAAGCATGTTTACCTAGCAGGGCGCTGTGCGTGACCCCGACACGCTCGGCCTTGAGTTCCCTCTCCTGCTCCCCTAGGCCTCCTTGAATCTTTGTGGTTGTCACTTGTCTCCCCAGCCTCCTTTGTGAATAAGTCTTAGCTGGCGCCCCGTGCCGGCAAAAAGAGCTCTTCGGGTACTCCAGTTTAGACCCACCGCTGTCCCCAACTACGTCGTAGAAGTTTCTGTCTTTTCCTGCATCTGGGATCCTTCCTGGTTCTGGCCCCTAGGAGACGCCACCCGCTGTCCCCTCCCCCAGCGGAGCCTTCGCGACAGCCGTCCCTGAGCGCTCGTCCTCACCCGGGTGGTTCCTGCCCCTTTAAGCGCCACCTACACCACCCCCCCCGCGCGCCACAGGGCTCGGGCTGGGGGAGGAGGCGCCGCCGCCCGGCTCGGCCACCTGCGCCGCCGCCGCCGCCCGGCCCGGCCCTGCTTCAGGTGAGGCCCGGCACCCGCCTCCAGGCCCGGGGTCCAGTGCAGGGCGTCCCCGCAGCCGCGTCCTCCCCTGGGATCCAGGCTCTGACCTTCCCTGCGCCGGCTGCCCTTGCTCTCTCCCCCGCACTGCCTCCTCGCCTGTTCCTCCCCTGTCCTCTGCGCCCGGGATCCGGAGGCTTCTCACGCCTCTCCGCCATCCTCTCTCGGGAACCCCTCCTATTCCGGCCCCGGATCTCCCCTCCCCCGGGCCTCCCTCCCCAGAAAGCTCTCCCGCGGTCTGGGCTTCGCCTCCTCTTCTCTGGAACTAGCGCTTTCCCACGCCATCCTAACCCCAAAGGGAGGGGGGATAACCGCCACCCCAACCCCTCTCCTGGTCGGGCGGGGGGGTGCGGGGGGAGGGACGACGCACGCTACGGGCGCTGTCCGCCCTGCTCCGCTCACCCTTCAAGTTCAGCTAAGTCCCACCTAAAGCTTTTCTGGCGGAGTTTGGGGTCGGGCCCGAGCACCGCCCCCTGATCTCGGTGGGAAGGGCCCTGGGCCCAGCTGGAGCTGGCCCCTCCCCCTAGTCCCGGCGCCAGGGGCAGCAGCGCTGCGGGAACCTTGTGATACTCAGCTTCAGTGGCTGTTGCCGCAGAACAGACTGGGGCTAAATCTCTAAGGGCTTTGGGGTGCTGGGTAAGGCCAAAGAAGCCCGACCTTCTCTATTTCAGGTTACTCCAGAAAACAAAACAAAACAAAAACCAAGATGTCACTGTTTTATATGCCTACCATGGAGCTGTCCATTGGGGAATTTGGAGACTAAATGTGAGGGGCACAGACCCATTTGGAGAAGGGGAGGGGTTATATTCCTTTTAGCATATTATGAGAGAACCTAACCTTACCAAAATACAGTGAGATTGTCTTGTCTGAACCTGAGTGCCGAAAAGGGACCAATGGGAATTGCTATGGGCCGAGAGCATTGGCTAAAGGCATGATGGGTTCAGTCAGCGAGTGGAAGGTCTTTATAATTACCCTACCTTCAATAGGGGATACTCCTTCCACCAACTCCAGCTGAGCCCCGAGCTCCTCCTCTAGTGCCCCTGCCTCTAGAGTTAATAGACTGGGTGTCAGGGTTTGTCTTTTACTATTCTGAGTCACAACTAAAGGTGCTGAGAGGGGGCACTGTGTGTGTGTGTGTAACCTGTAGTGCTTAAGGTTGGATGCTTGGAGTGTCTTGAAGGGCAAAAGGAAGATCTTGCTAGGACACATACCACCATCTCATAGCCCAAGTCATCTGGCTCCAGAGTGGCTGGCGCAATGACAACTGACCCAGACTCAGGACCGTGGAGAGTGAGAAGGCGGTGGCAGGTGTTCATCCGAAACATCATGTCTCTCTCTCGTCATCCTCTGGCTTGTTTTGAGGGAGGTTCAGTCTGTTCCTGAGATATTCTTCTCACAGGTTGCTAATAAAATGACCGTTGGCCCCTCTCTCTTCGGAGTAGCTTCTTGAAGGGAGGCTTGTGGCTAACCAACCACGTTGTACGGGATTGACAAATGTTTGGGGTCAGGTCTGTCTTTTGTTGTTCAGAAGTGGGAGGGGGTCACAAGTGTTGTATGTCAAGGCGCCTTGGCAAAAAGTAAAAGGCTTTAAGGCGTATTCCCAGCACACCCTCATCCTTCAGAGAGCAGGGAAGATCCCAGCCTAGGTGGGATAAAGCGATAGAAGCCCTTCGGTACCAGATGGAAAAACGTATTATGCCGTTTTTCTCTTCTAGTCTCTGGTGGTCTTCTGTCCTACACTTTACTGGCTTAGGGCTGGGTTTGGGCCTAAATGTGGCCGAGGAGACTAGGCCTGGGGCTCGGAAGGGGTGGGGACATTGGGGCACAGGAGTAACCGGCTCTTCCGGAGCCAGCAGTGGGTGTGTGTGGGTGTGCGGTGGTGAGGCGAAGGGGCGTGGTCACGGACGTCTGTCTGGTGCAGGCCCCTCCTCTGCGTGCCCTGTCTCCTAACCGGTTAGCCCCGGGTGGGAGGTAGGAAGATTCGTCTGCTCTGGAAAAGGAAGAGAAAAGAAAAAAAGATAAAACCTGTCTCTTCCTTCTCCTGCCCTTAGGTGCCAATTCCAACCTAAGCTTTTTTTTTTTTTTTTTTTTTTTTTGGTGGTGGTGGTGGTGGTGGGGTTACACATTTTTTTAGCGTAAGTTTACTTCTTCTTTCTCCAGGGTGTTGAGGTTAGTGGGCTACTGGAAGGATGAGATGGATCCCCCAGGCGACCTATAAATGTCCTTTTGTTTTTTCCAGACAAAGTCTCACTATGTAGCCGTGACTAGTCTGGAACTCGATTTGTAGACCAAGCCGGCCTTGAGCTCACAGGGCGACCCTCCCATCCATGCCTCTTCAGTGGAAGAATGAGTTGCAGGCGTAGGCTGCCATGATTGACTTTATAAACTCCTTTTGACAGGGAAGAGAGATTTTGTTTTTACTTGTCTCCTCCTTCCCTTAGTAATCTCCTTACCTCAGTTGAGGGAGGGAGCCCGCTGCTGGGCCCACATTGTTGTCTTATCTAAAAGAGAGCTTCCTTTTGAAGCCTATCTGAACTGTTTATAATGATGGGTGGGTTATGTTTCCCACACTCGGAATCTCTCTCTGGGGTAAAAAATCCACATTAGACTGCTGATTTGGCTCAATCATACTCTGTCCATACCCAGCTTTCCAATCTCTTGAGATTCCTCCCAAGAGGAAAAATCATTTGTTGACACCTCTGAACCAGCCAGAATCTCATGTTCCTGTTTCTGTCTGTTGCTCTTCCTAAGTATTCAGACTTAGCTTTGCATAGTGTACTCAATTGTTTACATTCTAAAATTACATTTCATTGAGTAGGAATTATGAAGCCAGAAGTCTTGAATTGTAAGGAAGGGGACTGAAGTTCCCTTCTAGTCGTATTATATTTAATGTATGACTTTATACAACAAGTCAGTGAGCTGCTTCTTTTTTTTTTTTTTTTT
>NW_022196910.1:55313887-55317553 GCF_008632895.1 Mastomys coucha
ACTCAGAAATCCACCTGCCTCTGCCTCCCAAATGCTGGGACTAAAGGCGTGCGCCACCACTGCCTGGCTGTCAGTGAGCTTCTGTGGGTCTTAATGTCTTCATCTTGTAAGTGAGAAGTTGGAATTTTAAAAAAATAAGCCGTGTCCCATCTTGGGTCCCTGCAATACACATTTAGGTGAAAGCTAAGCTATAATTCCTTTCTAGACTTCCAGTTAGTTCCCCAAAGAACACAGCTATGTAGCCTTGTTAGAAAAGGTATGGGAACAAAAAAATAAACATTTTTTTGGTTATCTTACTACCCATCTTCTACCCTTTGGCCACATTTAGGCTAGACTCAGATCTTGACTGTGTGGAGCCAGAGCCAAGTCTCCTTTGCCCATGTACAGGAATCTCTCCAACGACCAAGGCCCTGCAGATGACACCAGGAAAGCAGTGATCCAGGCAGGACCAGGTTGTCCTTACAGGACAGAGGTGAGTAACTTCTGCTTCTCTCCATCCCTGTAAAATCGCTCCCTAAGTATCAACTTCCACTTTTTCACCACCACCCTGCTGAGGAAATAAACAGCCCTGAAATTATTTTCCAGGCGACCCCCGCACAGTTAGGAAAGCAGCACCTGCTCTGGTTCTAGAAATGTGCTCTAGTCGTTAAGGTCAACCCTGGGCTATGCTCACCTTTCAATTTGACCTGGGTGAAGCAAGACTCCAACCCTCAATGAGATGCGGGTGAAGCAGGGACCTGCGTTGACGGACCCTGGGCGCTAGGACCCAGATTCAGATCTGAGACAAAGCGGCCGGGCGCTAGGACCGAGCGGCCGCGGCAGTGGTGGGCGGTGCGGTCGGGCCCGTTTCCCCGCCCCCTCCGCTCGCTCCTCCCCCGCCGGCCATGTTGGCTCCGCTCAGGCCCCGCGGTTGAGCCGCGACCCCTCTCCCCTCCCGGACCCCGGACCCTGCACCCCATTCCCGCGGGCGTCTCCTCCCTCCTGGCGCCCGGAGCCTGGCCATGTGAACCGCCCGTCCCCCGGGGAGAAGCGAGCCCCGACCCGGCCGGACGCCGTCGCCTCAGGTTGGTGGGGTGTGCGGCCCGGGCGCCTGAGGGTCGGGCGCCCGCTGTTCTGCGGGACTTCCTCAGGCAGCCGGCGCGCCTCAGGTGACTGGGACGCCGCCGCTGGGACGCCGCCGCTGGGCGCTGGGCGCTGTGGGGCCCGGGCCGGGCGCGGGCGGCGGCTGACGAGGCCCCCCTGAGGCGGCGGCAGCGGCGGCGGCGGCCGTAGCCGAGCTCGGCCGGGGTGGAGGCGCAGCCGCCCGCGGCGGAATCCCCCGGAGGGCTCCACCTCCCGGGGCGGCGTTGCCCGCGTGCGTGCCGGGGATGGGCGCGGGGGTTCCCGCGGTGGGCTGCACCTGAGGTTCGTGCGGGTGTGTGGGGAACGGACGGTGACTCCCTGGAGAGCCTCGGGCTTGTTCTCCTGGTCGTGGAGCGGCCCTCGCCTGGGCCCTGGAGCTCCGGGAGGATCCCGACTCTTGAGATGAGGGTTGATACAACTGGAACTTGGCGTCTGCGTTTGATCCGGGCCGAAAACTGAGGGGAAGAATAAAGAGGGATTCCTTTCGAAGGAAATCCTCTCCAGAGGGGATCCCCGTTTCCGCAGAGAGACGGAGCTTTCGCGGCATCCCTTTCTTCCCCGGCGTTCCCGACTTCCAGAAGTCAGTGCCAATAGCAGGCATCCTTTGTGGAGCTTACTGGAGTGAGGGATTTGTATCCTTCGGGAGAGTGGTGTTGGTGGGGGCGATAGCTTCCACCACCTCCATCTGTACACAAACTGCCCCTCCCCCAGCCTCCCGCAGGAAGTGGCCGGGAAATGGCAGCTGTGCGTTCGATGCTGCGTCTCTTGTTTTGAAATGACCATTTTAATCTGATTTGGTTTCATTTTCTGAAGCCTTCTGAGCCAGCTTGGATCTGCCAAACGTTAGTCTTTTGCCACTGTAGTGTTCATTTGTCATCTAGTAGTCAGCTTCAGTTGACCCACTGGTCCTCCTTTGTACACTGTCTCTTCTGGACCCTACTCCTGCCCCAAGTTAGAGGTCATAGAGAATCAAAGTGAGTTATCACGAGCAGTGATCACTATTCAGAACAAGCAGTGAAGATTCAGTAGAAAGCTGCCAGGAGTAGTCCTTGAGAACTTTATGGAATTAAGAGTGGCTTTCTTGATTCTTCTTAATATTTTTAAGCATGACAGTTTTCTTTTTGCACAGCATCTGAGCAAATAAGCTTGTGGAGAGAAGGGTACTTATGAGGCATGGAAGACGTGTGCTTATGATTTGTATATAGGGATGGGGCTGATTATCATTCGTTTTAGAGTGTTAAGCTTGTTGCTCAGTGGTGATTCTAGTCTAGTCCTGCAGGGAAACCTCTTCGTTGACTTGGGTTCCTGGAAGTTTTTTACCTTTTACAGAACTAATTAGGGGTTCCTTTCTTCTTCTTTTTTTTTTTTTTAAGATTTATTTTATGTTTGTGAGTACACTGTCACTGTCTTCAGACTCACCAGAAGAGGGCATCGGATCCCATTACAGATGGTTGTGAGCCACCGTGTGGTTGCTGGGAATTGAACTTAGGACTTTGAGCAGAGCAGCCAGTGCTTTTAACTGCTGAGCCATCTCTCCAGCCCCTAAAAGAACATTTCTTAAGGGGTAGGGTTTTTTCTTTTTCATTTATATTTTGTTGTTGTTGTTGTTCTACTTAATGTGTATGGGTCTTGTGCCTGTATGTATGTATGCCTACGCACCACCGGTGTGCCTGGAGCCAGCCCATAGGGACCTGATGCAGGCTTTGGATTGCCAGAATTGGGGTTACAAAACAGTTGTAAACTGTTCTGAGAATGTGCGGACTGAACTCCTGTCCTCTGGAAGAGCAGCTCTTAACTGGGGAGCCATCTCTCCATCCCAAAATAACGTGTTTCTGTTATTTTTAATTGTTGGTCTGCAGGGGCTGGAGGTGAGAGCACTGGCTGTTCTTCCAGAGGACAGGAGTTCAATCCTCAGCTCCCACGTGCCAGTTCACAATTGTCTGCAGCCCTACCTACCAGTTCTAGGGGATCTGACACCCTCACACGGGCATGCATATATATGAGCAGAACGCCAATGTACATAAAATAAAAGTGAACTATTAAAAATTATGGATGTGTATATATGGATATGTGCTTGTGAATGGGTATGCTCCTGGAGGTCAGAGGGTGCTGAACCAAATCGGGAGATCCTTTTGTTGTTATTTTCTTTTCTTCCCTCCACCCCCTGGTCTTAAGACATTTATTGTAGAAAGGCAGAGAGGGAGAAGTGTAGAGAAGCAGAGGGTGGCCATGGCCACATAGAGAGAGGGAAGAAGGGATGGGGAGAAGGAGGGCGAGAGGTGAGAGTAAGAGCAGTAGTGTAAGACAGGCAAGAGCTTTGTTTTTCAAGACAGGGTTTCTTTGTGTAGCTCTGGCTGTTCTGGAACTTGCTTTGAAGACCAGACTGGCCTCAAACTTATATTCTCCTGCCTCTGCCTCCTGAGTGCTGGGATTAAAGGCGTGTACCACCATCCATCAGCTGAGATTTTTTGTTTGTTTTTGTTTTGTTTTGTTTTGTTGAGGCAGGGTTTCTCTGTGTAGCCCTGGCTGTCCTGGAACTCACTC
>NW_022196910.1:55317733-55318962 GCF_008632895.1 Mastomys coucha
TTTTTAGCTTTATTTTATGTATTCACCATTGCTCTCTTCAGACACACCAGAAGAGGGCATCAGATGGTTGTGAGTCACCATGTCGTTGCTGGGAATTGAACTCAGGACCTCTGGGAGAGCATTCGGTGCTCTTAACCACTGAGCCATCTCTCCAGCCCAAAATTTATTTATTCTTTTTTTCTTTTTCCTGTATATATGAGTTCAGTGTAGCTGTCTATCTTCAGACCCAGAAGAAGGCATCATCAGACCCTATAACAGATGGTTCTGAGTCACCCTGTCATTGCTGGGAATTGAACTCAGGACCTCTAGAAGAGCAGTAGGTGGTCTTAACTGCTGAGCCATCTCTCCAGCCCGGGTTTTTTGTTTGTTTGTTTGTTTGTTTTTAATTTTAATTTTTGTTTTGAGACAGGGTCTCACTATATTGCCTTTTGTCCTAGAACTCCCTGAGTAGACATGGCTGGCCTCACACTCTCAAGAGAGATCCACCTACCTGAGCCTCCTGAGTGCTGGGATTAAAGTCTATGTCATTGCAACATAGAGACTTGGGGTTTTTTTTTTTGTTTGTTTTGTTTTTTTAACCAGGATCAGGCTGGCCTAGAACTAAGCATTTGAAGTTTATGTTGGCTTTAAACTGGGAGTAATCCTGTCTTCTACCTCTCAGATGTTGGGATTATAGAACAGACTCCACTATACCTGGTCTAACCTAGAGATTTTTTTTTTCTCTAAAGGGTAGGGTGATGGCACTATGGTCTATATATCTCTCCATTTTGTTTTTTGTTTGAATTTCCCTATCCACCATCACCCCTAAGAAAGTGTCTCCTTAGGTAGCCCTAGCTGGCCTGGAGTTATCTATGTAGACAGGCTGACCTTGAATTTACAGAGATGTACTTGTCTCTGCTTCCCACATAATGGGATTGGGTATGTGCCCCATGCCTGGCTCCATCCTGTTTTGTTGTCATTTGGGTTTGCTTAGGGGCAAGAGTTGAAATACTAAGAATAGAAATGTGAAGATCATTCCAACTGCCCTGAAGACATGCACTCGTCGTTGAAATTGTGGTTTTTCTTTTTAAAAAGTGATTAATTTATTTTACTTGTATGAGTATACCGTAGCTGTCTTTAGACACATCAAAAGAGATCAGATCCCATTACAGATGGCTGTGAGCCACCATGTGGCTGTTGGGAATTGAACTCAGGACCTCTGGAAGAGCAGTCAGTGCTTTTTTTTTTTT
>NW_022196910.1:55319819-55377206 GCF_008632895.1 Mastomys coucha
GGATTTGAACTCATGACCTTCCGAAGAGCAGTTGGTGCTCTTCCCCGCTGAGCCATCTCACCAGCCCCGACAGGTGGATTTCTGAGTTCAAGGACAGCCAGAGCTATACAGAAAAACCTCTCGAAAAACAACAAAAAAAAAAGAGTTTGGTGGTGAGAACACTCTTTCGAGACATGGTTTCTCTGTGTAGCTGTCCTTGTAACTCTGTAAACCAGGCTAGCTACAAACTCCTACAAACTCTCCATCTCTGCCTCCCAAGCACTGGAATTAAAGGCTGCACCACCACCTGGTTCACCTCTTTTTGTCTTTGGTCTATACACTTAAGCCACCTTTTTGCTTTTTACTTATTTTTGAATTTTCTGAGACCACATCTCTCTGTAGCCTTGGCTGTCCTTGAACTCACAGAGAGATCTTTCTGCCTCTGCCTCCTCAGTGCTGGGTTTAAAGGAGTGTACTACCATCCTATTCCTATGCTTCTAGGTTTGTTTAGCCTTGACTGTCCTGGAATTCATTATACAGACTAAACTTGCCTCAAGCTCAGAGATCTACTTGCCTCCCTTCCCAAACACTGGTATTAAAGGTGTGCACCACCACCACCCCACTTGTGTTCTGGTTTTTAAGCCTCTATCTGGGCTGGAGAGATGGCTCAGCAGAAGGCCTCTGCTCTTCCAGAAGTCCTGAATTTAATTCCCAGCAACTACATGGTGACTCACAACCATCTGTAATGGGAGTAAAGAGAGTCTTCTGGTGAGTCTTAAGAGAGCAGTGGTAGTATACTCATGCATTAAATAGTAAGTAAGTAAATAAATAAATAATAAATAAGTAAATCTTTTTCTTTTAAAACACCTCTATCTGAAAAGAAATACTGGTTTAAGTAGAGTCAGATGGGCTAACCTCGGCCTCTCATTAGTATCGAGTACTGGAGTCAGGTGTGGCCAAAAGAGAATCGAGCATATTCCTGGTGGTAACCTTTTTTATTCTTCTACTCTGAGAATGATGTAAAGTTATTGATTGATGTAGTGTGTGATCGTGTCTGTGATGTGTGAAGTCATAGAGGGGTTTTCTGGGTTTTTCCTCCCTCCCCCATACTCTTTTTCTCTCCTTATTTTGGCAGTAGGATTTCGGGTAGGTCAGGCTGGCTTTGTTTTTAGTTTATTTGCAAGACGGTCTTCTGTGTAGCCCTAGCTGTCCTGAAACTCTCCATGTAGACCATGCTGGCCTTGAATGCAGAGAGCTCTATCTGCTTTTTACCTAGTGTGTAGAGGGCCTTCGGTTCAGTCCACACAGGACTGTAGGAAAAGAGAAAACGAGAGATTTGACTCTTTGGCCCTCTAGTGTGATAGGATAATAAAGTGGTGTTTTGTTTGTTTGCTTGAGACATGATCTCATTGTGTGAGGTCCAGGCTATTAAAACTATGAAGTATAGACCAGACTGACTTTGAATTCAGAGAGCCCTGCCTGCCTCTGCTGTGACTTAGGCCTGGATTAAAGGCCTGCTCCTTACTACACCAGCTCAAGCTGGCTTTGAACTCCTGTAGCCCAAGCAGGCAGTTTTTCTGCCCGGGTTTCCTATTTGGTGTTGTCTTGTGCTTCAAGACCTTGTACATGGTAGAGAAGGGCAAAGTATGTTCTACCAAGACGCTTGCACACAACTATTTCTTTGGCAGTGAAGCGTAAGAACTACAGCAGAAAAGCAGGTTGTGATTTGATTCCTTTAGTTCTTTCTTTTTTTTTAAAGAACTTTTTTTAAAGATTTATTCATTTATTTACTTATTTACTTTTTATTATATGTAAGTACACTGTAGCTGTCTTCAGACACTCCAGAAGAGGGAGTCAGATCTCATTACAGATGGTTGTGAGCCACCATGTGGTTGCTGGGAATTGAACTCAGGACCTCTAGCAGAGCAGTCAGTGCTCTTAACTGCTAAGCTATCTTTCCAGCTCAGTTTTTTGACTTTTTAACATTGTCCGTACGTTTCTGTTCGTTTGTCCTATTTACAAGCAATGCCTAACCAAGTCTGTAAAGGATGATATAGTTCATCCTTGTGTTTCCTTCACAGCCTTGGGTTTAGTTCACAGCAGAAGGAAAAAGTCAAGAGATTTGGGGCCTTTGTTTGCTTTTTAATAATTTTTTTGTTTTTTTTCTGAGAGTTTCTCTGTGTAGCCCTGGCTGTCCAGGATCTTACTATGTAGACCAGGCTGTACTCAAACTCAGAGATCTATCTTCCTCTGCCTCGGGAGTGCTGGAGTTAAAAGATGTGTATCACCACTGGCCAGCTACTAATTTTTTTTAGTCAGTATCTCACTGTGTAACCCTGGTTGCCTTGGAACTCTCTAGGAAACATATACTGGACCTTCAACTTCCATGTGCTTCTGCTATGACTGAGTACTGGGATTTGATCCCTAGAACACAAGTAAAAATGTCAGGCAGGCATGGTGGTGGGTGACTGTGAACCTAGCACTGGTAAGGCAGAACTGAAAGAACCCTAGGGCTCACTGGCCAGCCAGTCTTCCCTAATTTGTGTACTTAAGACCATTGGGCACCCTGCTTCAAAGGAGATGAATGATTTCGGAAGTCCTCTGATCTACATTTGTACTGACACATACAAGTTCTGGCATGTATATGAACATATATACAGTCAGAAAAAAATTAGGGACTGTGGTGGTGGACATCCAAGCACAGACAGAGGCAGGCAGATTTCTGAGGCCAACCTGATCTCTATAGTGAATTCTACTCTTGCCAAGGCTTTATGGTGAGACTCACTCTCTCTCAAAAACTGAATTAAAAACAAAAATGGGGCTGGAGAGATCTCATGCATGCTGCTCTTGAAGAGAACTTGAGTTCAGTTTCCAGCACCCACCTCAGGCAGCTCACAATAGTGTGTAACTCTCTGCCTCCAGGGGTTGGATGCAGCACCTCTTGGACTCTTCAGATACCTCTGCTCACTTGCAGAAAAGACATGGGTTCTATACTGAGCACCTACATAGTACTTCAAAACCATTTTTTTGTTTTGTTTTGTTTTGGGGGGGGGTATTTGTTTTTTCAAGACAAGGTTTCTCTGTATAGCTCTGGCTGTCCTGGAACTCACGCTGTAGACCAGGCTGGCCTCGAACTCAGAAATCCGCCTGCCTCTGCCTCTGCCTCAGCCTCAGCCTCCGCCTCCCAAGTGCTGGGATTAAAGGCAAGCGCCACCACTGCCGGCTCAAAGCCATTCTTAACTTTAGCAGTTCCAGGGCATCTGATGTCCTCTACTGACATACATGGGCACCAGATGTACACATGGTACAAATATAAAATTTTATCTCTATGAAAAACTGGCTGTGAGTAGTGATACACACCTTTAATCCCAGCATTAGGATGAAGAGATAGGTGGATCTCTGTGAGTTCAAGTCCAGCCTAGTTTACATATAGGCTGTTCCATGACAGCCAGGGCTATATATAGAGCCTATCTCCAAATAAAGGAAGGGAGAAAGGAAGGAAGGAAGGAAGAGAGAGAAAGAGAGAGAGAGAAGCAAGCAGAGTATATTTCTCTGAAAATAAGCTTACATTAATCTTCTAGTGGTAATAACAAGACCCTGAGCCACACATTCAGCAGTAAATCATTTGGCTCTTTCTCTACTTTAGTGTTAAATTAAATGCTGGAAACATGATGGTGGGACTTGACATCCAGGTGATGGTAGAGAACCTGCCTGGACATGGCAGTTTTCTTTGAGTAGTACTTTCCTACCTCAGTGAAAAATTTCATCACCTTCCTTCTACCTCACATAGAGTTCTAGCTTGAAATAGAGGTTAAAGAAAGGACATTTTGAAAGAGATTGAGCCTCAGTCAGAATATGTTTTAGTTGGTCTGAATCCGAGTTCCAGGAGAAGTTTGAGTAGGTTAGATAAGAGGGCATCCTTTAATATGAATTTGGCACCCAGAACTCTAATGGAACAAGTGGACTTTGGCAGGGAGGAGGAGTTTATGAAATTTAAATTTTTCAGGAACTGGGAGCTTGGATCTTCCCAAGATGTGTGGGGCAGAATGGGGGCAACTTTTGTTTCTCAACCTGATGCTCTACCTTGGGTCACTTGTATCAACTGTGTCCTCAATGGTTAGGGCTTACTGATCTTAAAGAGGATCATGTAGTGCTCTATTCCCAGCACTACATGGTGGCTCATAGCTGTCTGTGACTCCAGTTCCAGGAATCTAGCTCCTCTTCTGACCTCTAAGGGCTCCTGCTTGTGTGTGGTGTATATATACATGTGCACTTAAGTGCACACATATACATATAACATTGGGTTTTTTTTTTTAATGCTGAGAAGCAACTTGGCATGTCAATATTCACCTATAATCCCACCATTTTCCAATTTTCCAGGGTCTCCCCCGCCCTTTTTTTTTCTTTTTCTTTTTGTTGTTATTGTTGTTTTTCCAGACAGGGTTTCTCTGTGCAGCCCTGGCTGTCCAGGAACTCACTCTGTAGACCAGGTTGGCCTCAAACTCAGAAATCCACCTGCCTCTGCCTCCCAAGTGCTGGGATTAAAGGAGTGTGCCACCACTGCCCGGCCGCCTGTCATTTTTTGTATTCTTATATTGTGACATCTGAAACTAGGAGTTAGGATTTTTTCCTCATGTATGTGAGTACACTGTAGCTGTCTTCAGACAGACCAGAAGAGGGCATCAGATCCCATTACAGATTTGTGAGCCACCATGTGGTTGCTGGGAATTGAACTCAGGACCTCTGGAAGAGCAGTCAGTGCTCTTACCTGCTAAGCCATGTCTCCAGCCCAGGAGTTAAGTTTTATATATTAAGTCTGGCTTATATCATCTCTCTTGTAGTATATCCCATACTATAAGTTTTAAAAACATATGCCTTTTAAAAGCCAGGCTTGGAGGTGCCAGCAGTAGCAGGCAGAAGCAGGTGGATGGATCTCTTGAATTTGATGCCAGTGTGGTCCTCAGGACCAGGACAGTTAGGGTTACACTGAGAAACCCATCTTGAAAAGCTTGTGTGTGTGTGTGTGTTATGTATGTACCTTTTAAGCTAGGTATGGTGTTTAATGCCTTTGATCCCAGCAGTTAGAAGGCAGATGTAAATGGGTCTCAAGAGTTTGAGGCCAGAGCCGGGCTGTGGTGGAGTTCGAGGCCAGCCAGGGCTATACAGAGAAACCCTGTCTTGAAAAACCAAAAAAAGAAAAGAAAAGAGTTTGAGGCCAACCTGGCCTACAGAATAAGATCTAGGACATCCAAAGCTATATAGAGAAACCCTGTTTGGAAAAAAAAAATTTTTTTTGAAAAAATATTTTATATGTGTTTTTACATATTATATAATTATAAAAATATATACTATATATGTACATAAACACACAAAATATAAACACTCTTTTTACTCTTCGTCTAATAAGAAAAACTAACATGGCTGGGCATTATGGACATACCTTTAATCCCATCACTTAGGGTTTGTGGCAGGGGACATCTCTGAATTTTAGGGATTCTGAATCACCAGGGGCTATATAGTGAGACCCTGTCAAACAAACTAAACATTTAATACAAGGGCCTTTATATACATTTTCTTGTTTAACCCTCACAAGCTGTAGAAGTGGATAGTAAAATTTTTTCTAAGTAATTTGTCCAAGATCTGAGAAGCCAGATTTGAACATGGAGTCTGTTCTTATGCTCATTGACTGTACAGCACATAGCAAGTATTTAGGAATGAAATGAATGAGATGGCTGTGATGAGATGTATTTAATTTGTAAAGTCGGATATGCTATTTCCTCATAGTAATAGAATGAATAAGCTCACCAGTTTCTTTGTATATTCAACAACAAAACTAAAAAATTAAGTGTGACCCATCTTTGAGGGTATACTGTTCCCAGGTGATATGTGACTGCCTAAAACTGGAGGAGGGTGGGGAAGAAGTGCAGGCCAAATGGCACTCTTCTTCCTAGGGTTTCTGGTGTGAGCTGTTGCATGTTCTCTTTGTTCTGTGGCTTAAGCTTTAGAAGTAGTCCAGCCCAAAACAAGAATTTTTATTATTTTGTGTGTTTCATTCAGGATTATTAATCCTGATACTTTTTTGGATCCCTGTTCCTGTAATGGGGACATCCTGGGTGACTGCAGTCTTTTCATGTGTGCTGTGCAGATTGAAGCCTGCTACTTACTTTATACTTGATCTTAGCCAAAAAGCTAAGAAAGGGGGATGGGGGGTGCACGTGTGCATATGCTCGTGCATGCACAGGAGTAATTAGCCTCCTTTTCAACCATGTGGGTTCCAGGGATTGAACTCAGCTCATTAGGCTTAGCTGCAAACATTTTTATCGGCTGAGCATCTTGCCAACCTTTACTGTAATTTTAGAATGAACCGGGATATTCTACATGAGATATAAATTAGAACAGAAAACTTTTCCTGATTTGGATCTTGTGGCAGATGTGTTAAGTAAGGGCATATCTTCTTCTCTTGCTGTGAGTTGAGGCTACTCTAGGCTGCACGAAACACTCCAGAAACAAGCAAAGAAACCCATTCTCTCCACCTTGCTGCTCTCTTAAATAGAATACATGTTGCTTTTATTTCTTTTAGTTAGAATTGATTAAGGCACTGGTTGTAGTGGTATTTAAACTATAAAATCTTAGAATTACTATGCAGTAATGCTACACAAGGTTTATATTTTAAGACTCAAGATTTCATTCTGGAGGCTGTTTAGATTTTTTTGTTTTTGTTTTTTCGAGACAGGGTTTCTCTGTGTAGCCCTGGCTGTCCTGGAACTCACTCTGTAGACCAGGCTGGCCTTGAACTCAGAAATCCGTCTGCCTCTGCCTCCTAAGTGCTGGGAGATCCACCGCCCAGCTGGAGATGTTGGCTTATGGTAATATATTTTCATAACCAACTTATTTATCCTTTTAAACGGATAATTAAAATATTACCTAGGTTTGCTTTATTGCTTCAACTTTAGGAACTTGATAAAGAAAGCTTTCTGGGGCTAGCGAGATGGCTTAGTGGGTAAGAGCAGTGACTACTCTTCCGAAGGTCCTGAGTTCAAATCCCAGCAACTACCTGTAATGAGATGTCCTGACGCCCTCTTCTGGTACGTCTGAAGTCAGCTACAGTGTAGTTATATATAATAATAAATAAATCTTTGGGCCTGAGCCAATGGGGCCGACTGGAGAGAGCATAGTTGACCAGAGCAAACAGAGGTCCTAAAAGTTCAATTCCCAACAACCACATGAAGGCTCACAACCATCTGTACAGCTACAGTGTACTCACATACATAAAATAAATAAATCTTTAAAAGAAAGAAAGAAAGACAGAAAGTTTTCTGATTGCCCAGCATGGGTGCGCATTGCCTTCCACACCAGCACTGGTGAGGCAGAGGCAGGCGAGTTGAGTTCTAGGACAGAGAAACCCTGTCTTGGGTGAAACAGGGAAAAGAAAAGAAGAAAGTTTTCAGTGTAAGTGCTTATGCTCTCAAAAAGTTATTAACATAACCCAAGGCCTTTTTTTTTTTTTTTTTTTTTTTTTTTTAAATAAAAACAGTCATGCTGGGTTAATGTGCACTAGTGTATCACAAATGTCTGACAGGTCAGACTCTCCCAATAGTTCCTTTTCATCCCTCTTAGACAGATCTATCAGAGTTAAGTTGGTTTTCAAGGGCTTCATTTCCTACCATTTCTAGTGCTGGGGTTATAGTTGTGATGCCATGCTTGACCTAAAGCTGGGTGGTTGCCCAGGTTAAAGGGCATATTTTCTTGTTCCGCTTGCATCTTCTCAGCATCTTCATTGAAAGGTATGTAAAAGGAGGGAGGCACACAAGTCAGTCTCCAGGTAATCATATAACTTTGTTTAACCACAGATATTTTCCCCTTTCTCTCTCCTACAGAAATGGAGGCTAATGACCATTTTAACTTCACTGGCCTTCCTCCTGCACCAGCTGCCTCAGGACTGAAACCCTCTCCTTCCTCAGGGGAGGGCCTCTACACTAACGGGTCTCCCATGAACTTCCCCCAGCAAGGGAAAAGTAAGTCTGGAGGTCGCAGACCTGCGGGGGGAATGGGCATCATCAGATCAGGTTGGCAAGAGGACACTGAGGTCTCTCTTGGGCTAGCTACCCCACAACAGCTCTTTGTGGGCAGGTAGTGACAGGAGTAAATCCATAGATATTACTACTAGCCAGAGAGAACTCAAGCTTCTGAGAAAACCTTTTAGGGGCTTAAGGAAGCATTTTTTTCTGTCTTGGATCTAGATTAGAAAAGACTTCCAAGCTTTTCCATCTTAGCTTGCTCTTTTATTGGTCCTGTTCCTGGCAGAAAAGGAGGTAGTTACTGCTGCTAAAGATGAGGGTGGTGGGTCTATGACAGGGTTACGCCCTCTGGAAAGTTGTTTTTAGGAGTGAAAAAACTTTTGGACTAGGGATGAAGAGGGTGGGTGAAGGTCATGGTAAGCATGTTTCTAGCTTGTTTAGGAGTGCTGGAGCTGCCTCTTGTCCTTGTATACAAGGGTAGGATGGGCAGGGCACATGAAAGTGTTGCTGTTGAGGTTATTTTCTTTTTCTTTTTTTCTAGCCCAGGATGGCTTTGAACTGGTGACAGTATTCCTGTCATCAATTAACATTCTAAGTTTGCCTGGATTTCAAATCATTTTGCTTAGAAGTCGAATTTCAAGTGCTTTCTCCTTCCTTGCAGTAGAACAATTCTGACTTGTACTTGCTTTCCTCCTCTATCATTTATAGGACACTTGCAAATAAACACAAGCCGGGCGTGGTGGCTCACGCCTTGAATCCCAGCACTTGGGAGGCAGAGGCAGACGGATTTCTTAGTTTGAGGCCAGCCTGGTCTACAGAGTGAGCTCCAGGATAGCCAGGGCTACACAGAGAAACCCTGTCTCAAAAACCAAAAAAAAAAAAAAAAGCAAATAAACACAAGCTCCTCTATTTCATTGGAATTTCCACACATACATACCCACCTACCTGCTGTAGGATTCCCCCATACATAGTCACCTGCTTGCAGCTTCTTCAGTATCTTAGTCCCTTTTATTTATTGTTTGTTTGGTGTTTCTTTTTGTTTTTGTTTTGTTTGTTTTTTGTTTTGGTTTGATTTTGTTTGGTTTTTCGAGACAGGGTTTCTCTGTAGCCCTAGCTGTCCTGGAACTCACTCTGTAGACCAGGCTGGCCTCAAACTCAGAGATCTACCTGCCTCTGCCTCCCAAGGGCTGAGATTAAAGGTGTGCGCCACCACTGCCTGGCCGTTGTTGTCTTTTGCAAACTCAAAGATAGCTGTTTTAAGAGCTGGATTCTTTGTGCAGCACAGAGTCATGCAAAGATTTTTACCTCCTGCATATTACCCTCCTGGGCTGTGGGGAGGGGCTATCCCCAGCCTTCTGAGCTGGAATCTTGTCACTGTGCTGACTACAGATTCTAAGCTCAACACAAAGTGCTGGATCTGCATGTGGCAGTGAGGTGGAGGCTGTCCCTTCTGGTGCCACTGTAGGGCCAAGTAAGCACTAAGCAAAGAGGTAGGTGGGGACTGGAGAATTAGTCAGGCTCTCCAAGGAAAGAATTCCCATAAGGAATGAGAGTGGGGAGGAATGCAAGTCATTGTAGGAAACCTATGTGCAGCTTCATGTAGTGAAAAGCTTGCAGCTACAATAACAGCTGCTGCCACCAGCTCCTGTGGCACACCTAGACTGCAGCCGCAGCAACAGCTGCTAAGCCTACATAGGAGCATCCAAGTTTAGTATCCCCTGGAGAGGTAGAAGAAAAAGGTGGCAGAGGAGTCCCCCTTGCTTGTGCCTTCAACAGTATCAATTTGAAGTTTATTTGGTAGCATTATATGTATATTCATTGCCAAACCTTTTCTGTTTTTTTCTGCCAGGTTTGAATGGGGATGTGAATGTTAATGGCTTATCTACTGTATCTCACACTACTACTTCAGGGATTTTGAACTCTGCTCCCCACTCCTCTAGCACCTCACACCTCCATCACCCTAATGTGGCCTACGACTGTCTTTGGAACTACTCACAGTACCCATCTGCCAATCCTGGCAACAACCTCAAGGACCCACCCCTTCTTTCTCAGTTCCCTGGGGGACAATACCCGCTCAACGGTATCCTTGGGGGCAACCGACAACCTTCATCCCCAAGTCACAACACTAATCTTCGAGCTGGGAGCCAAGAGTTCTGGGCCAATGGTACCCAGAGTCCCATGGGGCTTAACTTCGATTCGCAGGAATTGTATGATTCTTTTCCTGACCAGAATTTTGAGGTGATGCCCAGTGGACCCCCAAGTTTTTTCACCTCCCCACAAACTTCTCCAATGCTGGGGTCTAGTATCCAGACCTTTGCACCTTCCCAGGATGTAAGCAGCAACATCCATCCTGATGAGGCAGCAGAAAAGGAGCTGACTTCAGTTGTGGCAGAAAATGGCACTGGTTTGGTAGGCAGCCTGGAGCTGGAGGAAGAGCAGCCAGGTATAGCTGGGTCCGTGAGCTGGGTGTGGAGAGGGAAGTGGGGCTGTGGGAACAGTGGCTTTTTGAAGTGAGGAAAGCTTGTCTTTCCAGCTCTCTGCAGTGGAGGCTGATTTGCATGTTGGTGTTAGCAGAGCCAAATGACTGGTGTTTTTGTGGCAGCAGCACCAGTTCAAGAGTGGGAGTGCAAATTATTCCAAGCTTATGCAGAGCTGCTGGTCTGGAGAGGGCAAGTGGGCGTTGGGCAAGCCCCCAGTAGCCAGGCAGACTGCATCAAGAATGGCTTCTTGGGCTGGGGTGTAGCTTAGTGGGTAGTGTGTTTGAGTAGCATGCATGAATGGGGCCTTGAATTCCACCATATAGGCAAGTGCCTGTAATCTCAGCCCTTGGGAAGTGGAAGTAGAAGGAATAGTTGTTCAAGGTCAACCCCAGACATATAAGACCCAGTCCCAAGAAAGGGTGGGGCAGGGTTTCCCTTTAAATAGATGAAATGGCTACAACATAAACAGAATAGGTACTGTTTGAAAGAGTTGCCTGAACACCTCATATAACCACCTGATACAGCTAAATTGAAGGCATCAATTTTGACTTCATCCATAGTAATGACTGGTTTATGGATTCAAGAAGAAAATAATCAGAGTGTACTATTGCTTGTCTATTAAGCTTCCTTTCTTTTTTTCCTTTTTTTTTTTTGTTTATATTAATATATGGCAATCTTTTGTTTCACTAAAGTAGATAAAATCTTAGTTTGTAGTTCATATTCAATGTAAGGGTGGCTACCCTATTTTAAAAAAAGAAATATTTTCTCTGTTCCAATTTTTGGGAAAACTATATAGTAGACTTCTTGTCTTAGGCCTACTCTTCCTCTTTGTGTGATATATAATTGGTTTTAGGAATATATCTGGATAGAATCTGTTCCTAGCATAGAGCTAGAAACAAAGGTTGGTGGGATTAAATGAACATCTTATTTTTAAAACAAAGTTAGAGTTTATTAAGAGAATGTTTAACAGATTTGAGCATCAATGTGGCTGGAGAAGGGCCATTTAGGAAAGAGCAGTCCGTACCATGTTCATATGTGGGCTTCATTAGCGAGTTGCCTGGACACCTAAGATAGCTAAATTGAAGGCTTCAGCTTTGACTTTCGGTCTCTCCTGGGATGCCTAGAACTAAAGATGTGTGGCTACAATGGTTCTGTCTCCTCTGTGGAGTCTTTACACCAAGAAGTCTCCGTCCTGGTCCCTGATCCCACAGTGAGTTGTCTAGATGATCCTTCACATCTTCCTGATCAACTAGAAGACACTCCAATCCTCAGTGAAGACTCCCTTGAGCCCTTTGACTCTCTGGCAGCAGGTGGGTACTGCATGGGGTTTCCTTTTGTGCTGACCTGAGCCAACCTATTACTTGGAAAAGGTAGAAACCCAAGGAAGGTTTTTTTTTTTTTTTTTTTTTTTTTTTTGAGACAAGGTTTCTCTGTGTAGCCCTGGCTGTCCTGAAACTCACTCTGTAGACCAGGCTGGCCTCAAACTCAGAAATCCGCCTGCCTCTGCCTCCCAAGTGCTGGGATTAAAGGCATGCGCCACCACTGCCCAGCAGGAATGTTTTAAGGAATCTGGGATATTGGACTTTTTGGTGAACCTTTAGTAAGCCATAGTCTATCTATACTGCTGCCTGCGCTAACTTTACTCACTTTGGTCCACTTCCCAGCTCCTCTGTCTTCTAGTTGGCCAAGAGCCTTGGTTGCATTAATTCACTGAATAGGCTGTAACTACCACACAGTTGGGTTATTTGGGTTTTAACTAAATAGAAAAATTTGCCAATTAAATATAAAAACAAGGCCAATTTTATGATAAAAGTTAGGTTTCTACAAGGAAGAAAGAGGGAGATATGTGGGGGAGATACCCTTTATCGTTGCATTCATTTTCACAGTCTTCTGACTTTGCTTTAAGAGGGCTGTATGTTTCCCCTGATTTATATGAATGTATTGTGTGGTAAGGTAGCCTACACAGCAGGGTTGTGACTTTGACACGATCCTGAAGTACATAGTGAGTTTCAAGTTAGGCTGAGCTAGAGATCCCTTCTTGTTTTCCACTCCCCCAGTTCATACACTAGAAACTAGAATATTTGGGGAGTCTTAGAAAAGTCTGACTTTCTAACTTCTTAATATTCTGCTTTTTAAATTTTCTTTCACCCCCATAAACAGAGCCAGTGAGTGGCGGGCTTTATGGTATAGATGATGCGGAGCTGATGGGTGCAGAAGACAAGCTGCCTCTGGAGGGCAACCCTGTGATCTCTCCCCTCGATTGCCCTTCTCTCAGTAATGCTAATACCTTCAGTCTCCTGGCAGATGACAGCCAGACATCAGCCTCCATCTTTGTCAGCCCTACCTCCCCACCTGTCTTAGGGGAGTCTGTCTTGCAAGGTAAGGGAAGAGTGGTAGGACATATACATAGAGTTCTCACCTGCAAAAACCTCGAGCGTGGGTTCCATAATTAAGCCCTTAAACTGGGAAGTATGGAGCAGTACCTTGCTGACAGCCTATGAGATGGTGTCTAGTGGGAATAAAAAGGCATTGACCATGGGACTTTGCCCTGTGTAGAACTTGAGAGACTTGGAAGTTGTCGGGGGAAAAGGCCAGAGGCCTTTCTAGCTTAAAAGCTACTGAGATAAGGAAAGAGCCAGTGCTGCTTTTTTAAAACTTAATTTTGCATGTGTGAGTGTTTCTGTGTCTATATATGTATGTATCATGTGTGCATCTGGTGCCCTTGGAGACCACCAGAGGGAGGATGTCTCCAGCCAGACCCGATGGGACTAGAGTTAAGGTTGTGAGTCACCTACTTGTATAGGTGCTGTCTTTTCTCACTAAAAGACCTTAAAATAACAGTGTTTACCTTAGTACAGGTTTGATTGTATACATTCATTTACCTGAGGCATATTCTTTTCCTCACACTCTTGTTTGCACTGTAGATAACAGCTTTGGACTGAACAGTGGCAGTGACTCTGAACAGGAAGAGATGGAGACCCAGTCGTCAAACTTCCAGCGTCCCCTGACTGAGCCAGGCCCTGACCAGCCACCTAATATTCAGCTACATGCAGCAGTCTCACCAACAGCCTCCCCAGCAGCCCCCTTGACAGCATCTGCAGAAATCTCTCCAGTTGTTTCTCCAGTAGCACCCTCGCCTGTCGCTCCTGAAGTCTTTGCAGGAGTTTCTCCAGCTTCCTCATCTGCTCTGCCATCCATCTCTTTAGAAGCCTCTATGACAGCTCCAGTAACTTCTCCTCAAGGTTCCCCTGAACCTTCTCCAGCAGCTGCCTTCCAGACCGTCATCCCAGCAAGTAAAGATGTCAGCATTGCTGAAGCATGCGCTGATCGGGAAGAGATGACTGGAGAAGTAGTTACAGTCTCTGGTAGTGGTGAGTGTCCACACTCTGCTCCCACCTGCTTGATCTCTACAGAAGCTCACGTCACATATAGTGCCCATCCTTTTGTTTTTTGAGACAGGGTCTCAGTTTGTAGCCTTGACTGGCCTGGAACTTGTTATGGAGAACAAGCTGGCCTCTAGTTTAAAAAGATGTGCCTGCCTCTGCCTCCAAGTGCTCTATCCAGTAATTTTGCTTGACTTCTTCTCTGGTCTTATCCTCTAGGTGATGTACTGAAGAGACGTATTGCTACCCCAGAAGAAGTCCGTCTTCCCCTCCAGCATGGGTAAATGCTCTAGATGGCTACTCATACTGACTTGAAGAAGCTCATGGATTGTAGGAAGAGAGGAGCTCCTCCCTTCATCTTGGTGGGAGAGGACTGGGCTGCCCAGGAGTAGACTACAGGACACTGTGGAGGGTGTACCACCCCTGGTGTTGGAGTCACAGGCTGTTATAGATGTTGGGATCTGAACTCAGAACTCCTGGAAGAGCAGCAAATGCTCTTAACTGCTGGGCTATCGCTCCAGACCAGTTTTCTCTTCTTAGGGTCTGTCTCCATCACGTTCTTTGTTCTTTTGCTGGCTAACGGACTAAGGCTCAAGTATGCAAAGGAGCTGATAGAACTGTTTCCATGGAGAGGGGCACCAGTGAGGGAGGACAGGATTCCTGCCAGTCACCTGGGTGTTGCTGTGGCGATGACTTCTGTTCTAATGCATTCTGGAGAGTTAAGGTCTACAACAATAACTTGACTTAGTGACCAACCCAGCAGTTGTAAGAGGCCTAGATTTTCTAGGCTACTTGATGCTGTCAAGTCTTAGTGCAGCTGTAATATTTAAGACAGTAACAAAGCTGAGTTTTATAACATACTGCTCAGAGCATAGTCACTAAGACCTAGCCTACTTAGTTATTTGATGACGTCAGCCTCCAGGCTTACACTTGGTTCTGCACCTGAGCCCGGGCAGTTGGTTTCCAGCTGCTCATTTCAGTAGCTTTATACAAGGAGGGTGGGGATTGCGGTACATCTGCGATTTAGTGCAGGGTTTCCTCCTGAATTACTTGCTTCAGCTCAAGCACTGTGGGTCTGTCTGTCGAGCTTATGTGCTGTGCTGTTTCTGTATGCAGGACTATCTAGGACTGTCTGCATGCAGGGCTAGTGAGACAGCTGGAGGGGAATCTGCTCAGTGGGCTTGGCTCCTGGGTGGCATGGGAGTGGGTAGGGGTGTGACCTGGTGGCAGGGCCCATGTGCTTCTCTGGCAGGTGGCGAAGAGAAGTGCGCATTAAGAAGGGCAGCCATCGGTGGCAGGGAGAGACTTGGTACTATGGCCCCTGTGGGAAGAGAATGAAGCAGTTTCCAGAAGTTATCAAGGTAACACATTGGTAGCATTGTCTCTTCTGGGGCCTGTTCTGCATGTGCTGTTGCTGACAAAGCCAAGGAATGGCTACAACTTTACCAATGCCATTCACTTTTCCTCTCAGTACCTGAGCCGAAATGTGGTGCACAGTGTCCGCCGTGAGCACTTCAGCTTCAGTCCCCGCATGCCTGTTGGAGATTTCTTTGAAGAAAGAGATACACCAGAGGTGCTGGCAAAGGATTAAATAGTTGGGAAAAGATTATAGCTTCCTTTCATGGAGTGGCGTGGCTCAGGAGTCTGGGATACTTCAGAGGGCTTAGTGGCACTTAGTGGCCTGCACAGATCACTGACTCCTCATAGCTCAGTATTGTTGTTCCTTTAGGGCTTGCAGTGGGTCCAGTTATCAGCAGAAGAGATTCCTTCCAGAATTCAAGCAATCACTGGCAAACGAGGCCGACCTCGAAACAATGAGAAGGCTAAGAACAAGGAAGTTCCCAAAGTGAAACGGGGCCGAGGTCGGCCTCCTAAAGTCAAAATGCCTGAGCTGTTGAATAAAACAGATAACCGACTTCCAAAGAAACTGGAAACCCAAGGTACAGTGTTATTTGTAGCTTGTATATTCTACTCTCTCCAGGAAGTATTGCTGAATTGCTGATACCTGGTTTTCCAAGGAAGGACCAACACCTGCACAGATGAACCTAAATTCATTCTTGCCCTTGGAAGGCAAGAATAGAACCCCAGCTCTTTGCTGCTTTTTTTTTTTTTCTTCCAGGCAATTTCTTTTTCTTTTGAGTTGTGTTTACTAGAAAACTAAGCTGTGGGTTATTCCCACATACAGCAAAGACCAAAGGAGAAGGCTGCTATGGTTTTTCTTGTCTTTCAGCTCTTCATAAACTGAGTTTGTTCATATAATTTCTGTGATTTTTATTGTAGAGACTTCAATTCACACCTGAATCCTAAAGATTATTGGTACAGTATTTTAGTATAAATGGGAAAATGTCTACTTTTTTAAATAAGCATTACTTAAAAATGCTTATACTGTGCAGTATCCAGAATATGAAATACTCTTTTTAATTGCATTCACACAGTTCTAGCTCTGCTATGTGGCTCCATCTTTTTTCCTCCCCCATGTTGGGAACCAATCCTAGGACTTTGAACATTCATCTAGCAAGTCCTCTACAAATACTAAAACCCCAACCTCAGAATATTTCATTTTTTATGTATGTTTATTTTATGTATATATAAATGTTTGCACATAGGCACTACTTGGGTACCTGTAAAGGCCATAAGAGGGTGTCAGATCCCCTAGAGCTAGAGTTGAGGTTGGTTGTGAGCTGCCATGTGAACTGGGAGCTGAATCCAGGTTCTGGGCAAGAGCAGTAAGAGCTCTTCACAGCTGAGCATCTGTCCAGCCACAGGGTTTCTCTGTATAGCGCTGGCTCTCTCACCTCCGTAGACCGGGGTAACCTTGAATTCAGATATTGGCCTGCCCCTGCCTCCCAAGCATTGGGATTAAAGGTGTATGTCACCACTGCCCAGCTTAACAAAAACTTTAAGTGATTTATTTGCCCATAATATTTTACAAGGTCCTCGTAAAAATGTATGGTGATGTTTATGTGTCAGAAATGAAAGAATAGGTATTGTCAGGTCAAATGTCAGAAGAGAATTATTTGCAGATTTACACTTTGATTCAGATCTCTCAGTAGATTGAACTGTGGAAGCTGAGCATAAGCACTGGCTCTGACAGTGGTGAGCTGATTCTTTGAAAGAGTCCATTATCTTCTTAGTGCACACTAGGATGTCAGTATTATAAGACAGTAGTACCCTCTTTCCCTGACAGTTTAGATTCCTGGTTCTTTTCTCAGCTCTCTTTGCACTAAAGTCAGGCTGTATGCCTCAGCCTGTGCATTGCTACCCTTGCTGCAGAGCTGGGGAAAGTGACAGATTATAAGGGCATTCTGCAGTTGTAGCTTCCTTTCCATCAGCTGGACCACTTCCAAAGCAGTTTGGTTGGCATCAGACTGTGGCTTCTGGGCTGGCTTGTTGAAGGAGCTACATGAGAAGCCGACTTTGTAATAGACATGTGCTGCCATGGGTGCCACGCATGGTTTTCTACCTCACTTCTTTCAATTTCCTTTCTGCCTTCACAGAAGTACACAGTGAGGAGGATAAAGCAAAGATGACTAAAAGCAAAAAGAAGATGAGGCAGAAAGTACAGCGGGGAGAGAGTCAGACTCCTGTCCAAGGACAGGTAAGGGACACCAATGGGCTAACTTTTTATTACAACCTGTTTCATATTCCATCTCCCATATTTCCACCCTCAGTGTAGCAGCACACATTCACAAAGTAGAATTCCTTAGGCTAGATTTAGAATGGGCTTGATCAAGAGCAATATGGGCGCCTCTAGGGTGAGAGAATGGAGCCATTGCCAGTTCCTCATTGTCCCGTCTCACCTCTCCTTCCCTTTTCTGGTTTTGAATCCTAGCCCAAACAGAGGTGCTTTCAGGGTCTTCTGAGCAGAAATGACTTCCCTTATGGTTTACAGGCTAGAAACAAGAGGAAGCAAGACACCAAGAGCTTAAAGCAGAAGGACACTAAGAAGAAATTGAAGGTATAGACACAAATACGTGTCCCAAGCGTAATTTCTTTTTCCGGGGTACATTATGCATGCTAGACAAGCACTCTACCACAGAGCTAAATTCTCATCTCTCAAGTCTGTAAAAGCATCACAGATTTTCTAAACACATTGTGTCAGTGTTACATTTTGGACTCTTGAGTTTGTGAGGAACTAGGATCAGGCGTGGCTAGACAGGCATCCTATGCACTTACTTGTTCCTTTCTTCCTGGGTGAATAGGCTGAGAAAGAGAAGATGAAAACAAAGCAGGAGAAGCTGAAGGAAAAGGTAAAGCGGGAGAAGAAAGAAAAGGTAAAAGCAAAGGGAAAGGAAGAGCCCAGAGCCAGGCCATCTTGTAGAGCAGACAAGACCCACACAGCCACACAGAGGAGGCTGGAGGAGCAACAAAGGCAGCAGGTTATCTTGGAGGAGATGAAGAAGCCCACAGAGGATATGTGTCTGGCTGACCATCAGGTATGAAGAAGGGTCATGGAAGGGCCAGTTCTGAGGCCATTTCTACTAATTACTAGAAGGACCTCTGAATATCTAGATAATTGCCTCTTGGTGAGTCTAATAGGATATCCATGTGCTCTTATTTTCCAGCCCCTGCCTGACTTCACACGCATCCCTGGTTTGACACTGTCCAGTAGGGCTTTCTCAGATTGTTTGACCATCGTGGAGTTCCTGCACAGTTTTGGCAAAGTGCTAGGGTTTGACCTTACCAGAGATGTTCCTAGTCTAGGAGTCCTGCAGGAGGGACTCTTATGTCAAGGTGACAGCTTAGACAAAGTGCAAGATCTGCTGGTGCGGCTCCTGAAGGCTGCACTCCATGATCCTGGTCTGCCCCCCTACTGTCAGGTAAGCATTCCTGGGCCTGTGTTTCAGTTTTGTTCTCTTTAAGAATACATTAAAGCTTTCCCTAAAGCAACCACAGAAGTGAGGGATGGAGCTGTTTCCTGTTTCTAGCTTTTATATGCCTTTTTCTTTGCAAGGCTTCATTTGTTCATTTTCTCTTTTCCTTACTTTGCAGTTTTTCTTTGTAGTCTTTTCATCTTTTTCTATTAACTTCTTTCCTTAATTTTTAACTTTTATTTTATGCATGAACATGTTTTGTCTGTCTGTCTGTGTAGCACATGTATGCCTGGTACTACAATGACCAAAAAATGGTGTTGGAGCCCCTGAAATCAAGAGTTAGAGACAGTTGTGAGCTGCCATATGGGTGCTGGGAATTCACCCCAGGTCCTCTGGAAAAGCAGTCGCTAATCCTACCTGAGCCATCTCTTCAGCCCATGTCCCTGCAACTTTCATTCTTTTTCTCTTTTTTTCCACAAAAATTTCTTATAACTGGCTAAGGTGGTACACACCTTTGGTCCCTGGGAGGCAGAGGCAGTCAGGCTTTTTTGAGCCTGTTCCACATAGCAAGTTCCAGGCCAGCCCAGGCTACATAATGAGACCCTGTCCAAAAAAAAAAAAAAGAAGAAGAAGAAGAAGGAAGGGTTAAAATGTTAAAAAATTTTTTGTTAAGATTTAGTTTTGTTTTATGTAGACGAGTGTCTGCCTACATGTAGGTATGTATGTATGTCATGTGTACCTGGTGCCCCTGCAGTCCAGAAGACAAGGTTGGATTCCCTGTAACTGGATTGTGGATAGTTGAGAACTGCCATATGGTTGTTGAGAACCAAATCTGTGTCCTTTCCAGAGGAATAGCTCTCTCCAACCCCAAATTGTTTAAAATTTATTATTTATTGTGTGTATTTGCATGTATATATGTATTGTGGGGATCAGTTTCCATTAAGTGGGTCTGGGAATTAAAGATATTTGTATCCAACTCGGTTGTGAATTTCATGATCATCTGAGCCGTCTTGGTGACCTCATCTTTTCGTCTTACAGTTTTATCCTAACCGTGGAGCTCTCTCAGGCCCCCAACTTGAGTTGTTCCTATTTCCCTCTCATTTCCATTGTGCTTTCTTCCAAACAGTCCCTGAAGATCTTAGGGGAGAAGGTGTCAGAGATCCCGTTGACCAGAGACAATGTGTCTGAGATACTGCGCTGCTTCCTCATGGCGTACAGAGTAGAGCCATCCTTCTGCGACAGTCTGTGTACCCAGCCTTTTCAGGCCCAGCCACCTCAACAGAAGGCTGCTATTCTAGCCTTCCTTGTGCATGAGCTCAACGGTTCCACCATTATCATCAAGTGAGGGCTTGGGTGGGAATGGTCAGTCCTGTGCCTCGTGTAGGCTTAGCTCTCCAGAAGTCCCCGGGGTGCTGTGTGTCTGTTGCTCTTCTCTGAGGATGCTGGAGTGACTGGGCATAGACTCACTGGAAGCCTTCCTTTGTCATCCATCCTGTTTGAACTAGATTGAAATCCCTGCAGCCCCTTAACGCATAATCTTTCTTTTCTTTTTGCTGTCGCTTCTCCCTCAAAAATTACTCCATGTTCCCATGCAGTGAGATTGACAAGACTTTGGAGAATATGACTAGCTACAGGAAAAACAAATGGATTGTTGAAGGCCGCCTGCGGAGGTAGGAACAGAGCAGAGCAGAGCCCAGAGGGATGGGGAAGGTACAGCCAGGGCTCTGGAGAATGTAAATTTCAAGTGTTTATTTTTTGGCATTATATTCTTCACCAGAGTCTTCCCCTAATCTCTATTTCTTAAGACTGAAAACTGCTCTGGCCAAGCGAACTGGACGGCCTGAGGTTATGATGGAAGGGGCAGAAGACGGCCTGGGACGTAGGCGCAGTTCTCGGATCATGGAGGAGACCAGTGGCATAGAAGAGGAGGAAGAGGAGGAAAATACAGCAGCTGTCTATGGCCGCAGGGGTCGAAGAGATGGAGAGGTGCAGACTGAAGCCAAAGGAAGGGGGATTAGGAAGTTTTTCATTTGTTTGTGGTTCTGGTAGCTCTCCTTTTCTCAGTGTCTGCTTGTTTCCATGCAGGTTGATGTTGCAGCATCTAGCATTCCAGAGCTAGAGCGCCATATAGAAAAACTCAGTAAGGTACCGTGTTTTTAATCTCATAAAAGTCGGAAATGTGGGTTGAGCAAGAACTGATCCCCTTGTTCAGATTATATCACTTTTATAGGGAAGTCGATAGGCTTCAGTTCTCTCCCGGATACTATAATTCATCATGCCATGGTGGAAATGTTTTCTATTCCTCTTCTAATTCCTACCCAGCGTCAGCTCTTCTTTAGAAAAAAGCTGCTTCACTCATCCCAGATGCTTCGGGCAGTGTCCTTGGGACAAGACCGCTATAGACGCCATTACTGGGTATTACCGTGTCTTGCTGGCATCTTTGTGGAAGGATCGGAGGGGAGCACAGGTAGGTGCAACTCTGGAAGCTTGTGAAGTCCAAACAAAAGTGAGCTGCCTTCTGCTTAGTCCTCTTGGGCTTTGACTCTGTGACATGGTAGACTCAAAAGTCAAGCTGCTCACTGCTCTGCTGTCCCACTCCAGCTAGATGCTTCAGTCTCTTCATCTGTAGACTGTGGCCATAGTGATGTAGACATACTTCCTAAGACAGTGAGGATTGGGGCTGGAGAGAGGCCACAGGTTAAGAGCATGCACTGCTTTTCCAGAGGACCTGAGTTGGACTCGCAGCACCACATGTCTCACAACCACCTGTAACCTCAAGGATCCAGAGACTGTGGCCTCCACAGGCACTGCATACACACACACACAGAATTAATTTCTTTCAAAGATGACAAAAAATTAAAATGGGTTTGTACTCTTAGTGCTTAACATACCTTAGGTGTAGCTCCATGCCAGGTGTTAAAACAATATTCTGTGGTTGATCCCAGATACATAAAAACAAATGTTAAAAAGCAAGCATGTTTTGCCTATAGATCTCATTCTTTTCCATTATACAACAGTGTATCTTTTTTTGTTTGTTTTGTTTTGTTTTGTTTTTTTGTTTTTTGTTTTTTGTTTTTTTTGAGACAGGGTTTCTCTGTGTGTGTAGCACTGACTGTCCTGGAACTCACTCTGTAGACCAGGCTGGCCTCGAACTCAGAAATCCCCCTGCGTCTGCCTCCAGGCGTGGGCCACTACAGCCAGACTCAACAGTGTATCTTAAGCTCTTTGTTTCTCTTTCCAGTTACTGAAGATGAAATAAAGCAAGAAACTGAGTCCTTGATGGAAGCAGTCACTTCAACGCCCAGCTCTACCCGCGTCTCTGTAAAGAGGGAGTTAACTGGCTCCATCACCTCTACTTCTCCCCGGTCCCGAGGCCGACCTCGAAAGCCTAAGCCTGGGTGTCTGCAGCCTCAGCACCTTAAGTCCACCATTAGGGAACATGATCCAGGACCTCAGCCCCAGCCTCAGCCCCAGGCCCCTACCCAGCCCCATCTTCAGTCAAGTAGCGGGTTCCTAGAGCCAGAAGGTTCTCCTTTCTCTCTGGGTCAAAGCCAGCATGACCTCAGCCAGTCTGCCTTCCTGTCTTGGCTGAGCCAGACTCACAGCCACAACTCCCTGTTGAGCAGCTCAGTCCTCACGCCTGATAGCAGCCCTGGAAAATTAGACTCTGCTCCATCTCAATCCTTGGAGGAGCCAGAGCCTGATGAGGCACAATCCTGCCCTGGTCCTCAAGGTCCCTGGTTTAACTTCTCAGCCCAGATACCCTGTGATGCTGCTCCCACACCGCCCCCTGCAGTTTCTGAGGACCAGCCTACTCCCTCCCTCCAGCTGCCTGCTGCCTCTAAACCAGTAAGGAGCCAAATCAGTCTGCACCTTATGGTGCCCTAGGCTCCCAGGTCTGCCTGTGAAGCTGTAGCCTGAAGTAGGAAATATGTAAACTCCTTTGTGTCTTCTTCTTTATAGACGAATACACCCGGTGCTGCCAATCCTCATTCCCCAGTGCAGCTCTCTTCCACCCACTTGCTTGGAGGGGCCCCTAAGAGGCTATCAGGGGACTCTGAAGAAATGTCACAGAGTCCCACGGGGCTAGGACAACCAAAGCGGAGAGGGAGACCTCCTAGCAAGTTCTTCAAGCAGGTGGAGCAGCATTACTTAACCCAGCTGACAGCCCAGCCTATCCCCCCTGGTGAGCAAACTTGGCTAGGATGGGGCAAGCATGGAGGTAACTGCAGTTTCCATTGTGGGCAATGTGATTCGTGCCTGGTTCCCATTCCCTGGCCCATATTGCGTACCCTCTGTATACAGAGATGTGTTCAGGCTGGTGGTGGATCCGAGATCCTGAGACACTGGATGTCCTGCTCAAGGTACTGCATCCCCGAGGCATCCGTGAGAAGGCACTTCACAAACATCTTAGCAAGCACAAGGACTTTTTGCAGGAAGTTTGTTTACAGCCCTTAACTGGTAAGTGAGAGACCTTGACCCAACCTGACCTAAGGGTAGCTGCTGTTTAGTCATTTATTGGACCACTCTCTCTTCCCAGATCCCATCTTTGAGCCTAATCAGCTACCTGCCTTGGAAGAAGGAATTATGAGCTGGTCCCCCAAAGAGAAGACTTATGAGACAGACCTGGCTGTGCTTCAGTGGGTAGAGGAGCTAGAACAGCGGGTTGTCAGCTCGGATCTGCAGATTCGGGTATCTGAGGTTGGCGTTGGGGAGGGAGTTGTTTAGGGGAGGGTTTTGGTTTTGTTTAATTTTTGTTCTGGTTTATTTTTATGTGTGTGGATGTTTTGCCTGCACGTATGTTTATATAGTACATGTGTGCAGTGTCCTCAGAGGATAGAAGTGTCAGATCCTCTTGCATTGACCTTAGAGACAGTTGTGAATCCCATGATGTGTGTTCTGGGAATTGAATGTAGGTCCCTGTCTCAGCCTTCAAGGTGTTGGATTGCAAATATGAGCCACCACACCTGGCTGGGGGAGGGTGCCAAGACAAGTCCTTGGTTTCTTCTTCCTGAGTGATCTACTATGACATGAAATGTTTCCCTTTACAATGTGTTCTGTTTCTCTTTCCCACTGGAAGGGCTGGACATGCCCTAGCCCAGACTCCACCAGAGAAGACTTGACCTACTGTGAGCATCTGCCTGACTCCCAGGAAGATATCCCTTGGAGGGGTCGCGGCAGAGAAGGAACAGTACCTCAGCGGCAGAACACCAACCCCCTGGACCTCGCTGTGATGCGATTGGCTGTTCTGGAGCAAAACGTGGAGCGGCGGTACTTACGGGAGCCCCTCTGGGCGGCCCATGAGGTGGTGGTGGAGAAGGCCCTACTGAGCACACCCAATGGTGCCCCTGACAGCACCTCTACTGAGATGTGAGTCACTCCTGCTACCTGTTCCTTCGCCTGGGAGAGGTAAGACAAAAGCCTTCTGTTCCTCACACGAGGATCGCTGCTTTCTCTACAGATCCTATGAGATCACCCCTCGTGTCCGCGTCTGGCGGCAGACACTTGAGAGGTGCCGTAGTGCAGCCCAAGTGTGCTTGTGCATGGGCCAGCTGGAAAGGTCCATTGCCTGGGAAAAGTCCGTCAACAAAGTGGTAAGTCTGGAAATACTTTGGAAAAACACAGCGAGAGTGGGGTCGGGTCAGCAATAGCAGGGAGTTAAGGACTCTCACTCTGCCTTCTCACGTTGGTCCAGACCTGCCTGGTCTGCCGGAAGGGTGACAATGATGAGTTTCTCCTGCTTTGTGATGGATGTGACCGAGGCTGTCACATTTACTGTCATCGGCCCAAGATGGAGGCTGTTCCAGAAGGAGACTGGTTCTGTGCAATCTGTCTGGCCCAGGTAAGGCTTCTGCTTTCCTGTCTCCATTCTCAAACAGGACTCAGATGTCTTCATCTTTGTTTAAGCAGTAGTCCCACAAATGTCCCCAACCCTTAGCTGCTGCTCCCAGGGATGAGCCTGTGACATGTTTGGGTTGAGTCTTTGTTTGAATAAGTAACCTACAATCTTTTAAACCCTAGTCATTTCCTCTATAAAATAGGAGCAATCACCATTCATTTTACTGACCCTCCCATTGATTATCTAAATAAATTCACATGCTGGCTTGCATGTGAACATTTGAAGCCACAGTCATGGGTAGGTAAGACTGTGATGAACAGGAGGGTGAGCAGCGCAAACCCACACTGCTGCTTACCTGGGCCTCTCCTCAGCAGGTAGAGGAAGAATACACTCAGAGGCCTGGTTTTCCAAAACGAGGCCAGAAGCGGAAAAGTAGTTTTCCACTGACCTTCACAGAAGGTGACAGCCGGCGGCGGCGGATGTTATCAAGGAGCCGAGAAAGCCCAGCAGTGCCTCGGTACCCAGAAGACAGGCTGTCTCCCTCCAAAAGACGGCGACATTCGATGAGAAGCCACCACAGTGATCTCACGTTTTGCGAGTGAGTTAGTGGATTCTAGGACTAGCTTTCTATCTCTGTGCCAGAGAGGCTGCAGGAGTCAGTGTATGCTTTCTGTACTAATAGGATTATCCTAATGGAGATGGAGTCCCATGATGCAGCCTGGCCCTTCCTAGAGCCTGTGAACCCTCGCTTGGTGAGTGGATACCGACGTGTCATCAAGAACCCTATGGATTTTTCCACCATGCGAGAACGCCTGCTCCGTGGAGGGTAAGATGATCTCTCTCTCTCTCTTGATACACCCTTTCTTTCTCTCCACGCACAGCCTCATCTGCCCTGCCCAGGTACACTAGCTCAGAGCTAACAGCTCACAGCCCTGTCTTCCCCTGTCCAGGTATACTACCTCAGAGGAGTTTGCCGCTGATGCCCTGCTGGTTTTTGACAACTGCCAGACCTTCAACGAGGATGACTCTGAAGTGGGCAAGGCAGGGCACATCATGCGCCGCTTCTTTGAGAGCCGCTGGGAGGAATTTTATCAGGGAAAACAGGCCAATCTGTGAGGCAAGGAAGGTGGGAGTCACCTTGTGGCATCTTCCAACCTTCCAAACAAAAACCTGCCGTTCTCACCTGCTGATGGCTGCCCTGGGTGGACTCAAGTCAGACAATGCTGATTCTTGACTCTGCCCTTGGCAGCACCCACATCCTCTCGTTCCTAATCCCTTTTCTCCCTTCCTCCTCTTGCTCCTCAAATAAGAGATGCAGAGATGAGGTCCTTCTGGATGGAAAGCCAAAAAAGAAAGAATTTTCCTGTCTTCCCCCTCCCCCACCCCCCACCCCCCAAATTAAAGTGGAGAGGGGCAAAGAAGTCCTCCCTCCTCATCCCAGCTTCCTCCCTGTACATGCCTCAGCATCCTGGGGCTATTTAACAATAGCAATAGTTCTAGTGAATGTGTGAAACCGAGAAACACTCTGTACTGTGTGCGGACCCGCAGTGACGGCCAGTAAAGTGGACTTACTCCCGAGTGTGTCGAGCCGGACACCGGGCCCTGAACATGCTGCTTTCGTGTTCAGTCCCTCCCCGCTTCTCACCTCCTCTCACTCATTCTTTTCTAACTCCTCCCAATTTTTAAGGTTTTGTTCCACCCAGTAATGTAAAACTATCGTGTACGGGTTCTTTACCTTCCATCCCCAGTCTTTTTCCCTTATGTGGAAAACAAAGTTCAGAGCTCCCCTGTCTTTCTGTCCTCATCTTCTGCCGAGAGTTCACCCTCTAAGGTGTAGCTCCTCCTCACATGCTGAGTTTCTGTGAGTCTCTAGCCTTTTCTGAAGCTCGGTGGGTGGCTGGGGAGCGGCGGGCATGCGGGCAGCGCCCTAGGCCTTCCAGCATCTTTCCCCTGCTTCCCAAACCTCCCTCTTGGGAACTCCTCAGGGACAACTACTGCTGAGTTTGAGTGCTCCTCCAAGATGGGGGCCAGGTAGCAATTGACTGGCCTCAGAGAGACGAGGAGAGAGAGGTGGGTGTGTGTGTGTTGTGTGTGTGAATATGTATGCACATGCATACAGATGAGAGTTGTGATTGTGACCCTGTAGTGTGATGGGACCCATTGTTTCCCACGTGTCTTTATTCCCGTCTTCCCATTGTTTCACACCATCACCTTTGTCTTTGGGAAAACACAGGAACTATTTCTCTGGGGACAAGGCTGTCTCTCCTCATGGTCATTTATTTTCCAGCCTCTTCAAACTGTGCAATCTTTTCAGCAGGAATTCCCTCTCCTCTCAATAGCTCTGAGTCTTGAGTTTTTGCTGGGAGGAGTAGAACTGGATCTTCCCTAAACCCTGAGTACCTGGGTTTAGCTGTGTTTCCCTTCCTTACACCGACTTCATATCCCAGGACCCCTTTCTTCCCCAGCAGCAGAGACCCTGGAGCACAGGATGGGCAGAGAGGAGGATCTGGGTCTACCACTGCCCTGTGTGACTGAGCCCAGGCTAGCTCCCAGCATGAGAAGACAGCTGCTAACTCCGAGCTGTAGCCATGGGCCACTGGCCCCTGCTTTCCTGATCAGCCAAGCCCCTCCCATCAGAAATTACGGGTACTTGCACTGGGGAGGTGGCTGCTAGCTGGCCTAAGCAGAGAGCTGAGGCATCCAAGCAATGTTCCATGGGTGGGTGAGGATGCCAGGTGTGATGTAGCATTCCTTGTACTCCAGCAGTACTGAAGGGTGGGGCAGCGCAGGTTCCTGGGCAGCCCCAGCTCCTCAACCCACCCTTATAGCACTCCCTGTTGCCTATTTCTAAAGTCGCCTTTTCTGTCAATGAACCTCAAAACTTAATTTTATTTGAGAATTTTTTTTCTTTTAAATAAGAGGTGGATTGAAGAATATTTGAATTGACTTTATATTATGCATAAATATTTATATTTTATCTAAATAACTGCGATGTAACAAACTTTGTGTTAGTCAGATGTTTGGAACTGTTTCCCCTGGCATAAAGTATACTGGAGTCATTCGTTATTGGAGGTGAGGTAGGAGGGAGAGTGGAGCCTCCGCTCTGCTTCATGTTCCTCTCCCAGCCCCATCTCTGCCCCTTGGGACCAGGCGCTCTGAAGGTGAAGGTCCCAGACTTGATTTGAAGAAATGGGGGCTGAAGGGATTATGGGGCAGGATGTGATCAAAGGGGCCATTTCTCACTTTTTTTTCCTCATCTTCACTGCCCCTTGAGCTAGGTGGATTTTCTCTTGTTGAAAGAGTATTTTGGTAGGGAAAGCAGGTTAAAAATAAAGACAGCCCTCCCCTGCCCTTTGTGTCCCCTCCCCGGTGACAGCAAGAAACCATCACCACCAACAAGTTTCCATGTTCCTTTTACATCAAAAGGGACTTTTTATATAACCAAATGTGGTGTTTTAGTGACTTTTTGATAATGTACAGTTTTTTGTGAATTTAAATTTATTTCTTTCTATATTTTTAGGACCAATCTCATTTTTAATAAGGTTTAAAAAAGGAAAAAAAAGTCTAGACAAAAAAAAAAAAAACCTCGTTTTTGCCATGTGATGTTCCACAGGTGCGGCTGTAGAAAAAGTGCTTGTCATTGAATAAAAACCACATTTGATAAAGACTCAAGAAAATTGTGTGTTTCTCTCCTGAAGAATATTTGATTCTTCAGGTTGCCATCCCTAAGAGAATGAGTGTGGTGGGTTGACCTGTTCTCTGGCACTTCAGCTGGTGTGGAAGAACACTCAGGTCTCCATGTCAGCCGTGGAGGTGGGAATGGGCAAGTCACCAGCTTTCCCTCTACACCATGAACGACACTAAGACAGGAGGTTTTGTGTTTTATTTAAAAAAGAGGTTCACGTTAGCAAAAGTAACAGGAAGGAAATGGAACCAAAAGTCAGCCACAGAGAGCGAGCGAGAGGTAGTGTTGGCGTAGACGTGGGAGAGTATAAAACTACTACAGGGTTCTGGGTAAAGGAGAAATATACAAAATGCATCTTAGGTATAAATTAACTTCTCTCCAAGGTAATGAGTGCATCTAGAAGTTATCACCCGACTGGCCCAGAGGGGTAGGAGCAGAGATGTCAATTCCAGCCCTCTCAAACTGCAGATCACCATCAGTTCTTACTCTTTGGGGTCTTAAGCTATGGCATTTGACTGCACAGCATACATAGCCTGACCAATCTGGAGAGTTCGCTGTTGTAGGTGATTGGGGAGCCAACATCACTAGAGAAGACAATCCAGAAAGAGCAGTTTGAGTTTTGGAACTGAAGAATTTGCATTTGTTCCAACCCCACAAAGACTAGGGCAGTAAAGGATGATGTGAGGCAAGTAGGTGCTTGTGTGCCTTGAGTTGTGAGACTGAGGTAGTTGAGTAATGAGGACAAGGATCTGCTTGGACAGGAAATGGTTATTTTGAACAATCAGAGCAGTGGTCGCAAGGTGATGAGGGCATCGAGCTTTCACATCACTGCCACATGGAGACTGCCTTCAGGGAGCTTCAGCAAAGAGCAGAGGAGACAAATTGGTTACAACTACTCAAGGAAGGCCCCTGTAGACCCTGAATCTACTATTGGAATGAAAGGCACTTTTAAGGGGCTACCAAGAAGTAGAATGGTCAGCTTGCTTGGAATTGGGAAGAATCAGTCTAACAAGCACAGATTGTATGTACCTCTAGACTCACCTTATCCTCTGGGTCTAGAAAGGGCTGGGTGAGTTTGGCCTACCACCTACTCAACTGTACTGCTCTTGGCAATGGGAAGTGCCCACTTGATCTGGAGGGACAGGAATGAAAACAAACTAGTCCTTCTGAAACCCTCATAGCAAATAATGCTTCACTACCACCCCATTTTTATTATTGAGCACTTTCCCTTTTCAAAGCCACCTAGCTTCACAAGCTTGGTCCCCATCATTGTTCCCACATACTCCTAATTAATATCAGGACCTGTCTCCAAAAGTCTAGTCCATCTACAGTCTGAACCAACAAGCCTGAAAAGGAATGGCAGCGAGATGGGATAGGCCTGGATCCTAGTGAAGAGTCACATGTCAGGTGTGAGCTCTAGTACACTCTCTGATTGGAAGCAAAACCACAACGTACTAAAATGAGTACAGGTGAGATGTAGAGCGCAGAGCGATCTGGCCTCAATGCAAACAGGATTCAGGAGACAGTATTGTGAGCCTTGGGCAGGATGATGGGGAGGTGGCTTACAACTCATCCCTCATGGCCGGCATCCTACTTCCTGTCTCCAACACTACCTTCCTGAGTAATGAGCTAATGAGGAAAATGGAGTAGATGGAAATCACCAAGCAGAAATTACACAGTGCCATTAACCACTATAAAAACAAAATTACAGGTTGCCCTCTTTTCCCATGCTCACACCTGTTCAACCAGAAACACTAGAATCTAACCAGTATACTCAAAACTGTCAGCCATTCAAATTGCCTTAGAACTACAGAAAAAGAAACAAGTTTTAATAGGCAGTGAAGGAGCAGCAGTGACAGCAAGACTGTTGGCAGGGCTTCCCCAGTCCACAGGACAGAGCCCTGGGTTTGCTGGTCTCTTGTCGCTGAGGGCTAGAGATCACTAACTGGGTCTGACCTTCCTGAGGTTGGAAGCACCAATAAGAAAACTGGTCATTTTGTACTTTATGCTTTCCACTGTCCTCAACCCCTTCCTCTAGAATGCATAGCAGCACATTCAGGCCAGGATTCTCAATTCTGTAGTGCGCACAGCTGCCTGCCAGTTTTTCACCATCACCACGCTCTGCCCTTCCTCTTTCACACTGGCCCCTGGACACACTTCCCCATCTCCATTACTTTGTCTACTGGAGGTGTACCTGTGACATGAAGGGATGTGATGTAACAAGTCACATTGTGTGGGGAAGGTCGTGCAGAAGGGAAAAGTTAATGACAGACATGTTTAAAAGTCCCTCCTGAGCTTTGAGTGGCCAGGGGGCTGTGAGTTTTGCCTTTTTCTATCCTAGCACCCCTTTGTCCTTCCACAAGAAGGAAAATGATTTCCGGTGTTCTGGTTCCCTGGGAAAGGGGTCCAAACACACCAGGGCTAGGCCGAGCACTCTGCATAGAGAGCACAGTCCATTCTCAAGCATGCACAGTACACACAGCAGTTTTCTTGCTTCCATCCCTTCAAACAGTGTGCACTTGGCATGCACAAACAACCAAGGGTGAGCCCTGCTAAGATGGTTCCTGCTGAATTACATGATTCAGCAAAGTAGCACTTGAGTACAGCAGCTGGGATGAGAGGCTGTGAGGACCCGAGCAGAAGAGATCCTCCAAGAGGCAAAGTCACAGACGGCACTGCTGGCCAATTACATGAACATCACTGGCTCCGTGCTGGGGCTGGACTGGGGTTTAGTCTACACCAAATAACTGCCAGGGAGTAAGGGATGGAGAAGTGGGATCAGGTTCTGTATTGTCGGGAGTTCAGGACCATCATTAGTCTGCAACAACTAGTTGCCAAGCACTCAATGATATTCCTCAAGTTGACAATCAAGGATGATGGATAGGACAGCAGCCTCTCTCGAGGACAAAACAAACCTCCAGGTAAAGTGGAGGGTGGAACTTCCGGAGGGGGCTGTGAAACTTGGGGCAGGGTGAAGACCAAGACCCTCCAGGAGGCAGAACAGGTGTCCCAGAAAGCTCAAGCTGGATGACACTTCACGGTCGCACTTGCCACCCGATTTGGTTGAAGGTGGCTTCCAAGGCTGCATGGTTGTCACGTGTCTGTTTCCTGAAGTCAAAGTCTAATCTCTCCTAGGACAGGAGGGCAGAGGGAAAGCCACCTCCACTGACCACACTAATCTCCCTGTGGGTTGCTCTCCCTTCCCCCAATTCCACATGAAACTTAAATCAAATTCATAAAATTAAAAGTTGTAAAAAGGCAAAGTAGGCGGGCTCAGCTAAATGGGAAGGAGAAAACAATGTGGAAAAGATGTTTAAAACAAACAAACAATTAGCTAGGCATGGTGGTACACTCAGAGTGGGAAGGGTCTCTGTGAGTTCAAAGCCAGCCTGGTCTACATTGTCAGCCAGCCAGGACTGCACTGTGAGACCCTGGGGGTGGGGGGGATAGTAAAGTGTGCTGAGAGCTTTGCAAAACAAAAATTTTAAGCCTGCATATTTAAAATACATATAAAAATAGTCCATAACTGAACCTGGCAAGCAGGGTTCCTTCATTGATTTTACAGCACTGCTACTGTTCTTACTTAAATCATTTTAAGAAGCCTTCCTAAGCAATCCAGCATACCCAAACCTCTTGAGGATGAGAAGCAGCTCAGCTGGTGTCTTTGGGGTAGGAGAAAGATTTGCTGCAATTAAATACAAAGCAAGAAACTTCTTTTGCAAAAGAAAAAAGTCTTTTTGATCTTGAATGTAGCACATTCAAAAAACAGTGTGGTTCCTCAGGTTCCATCAGCAATGGGAAGACTGCCAAGGAGGAGTGCATAGGCTTCTTTCCCAGGTCTGAACCTGTGAGGGAATGACAGCCAGCCATTAGTGCTCAGCGGTCTACAAGCTAGACTTGCAACCTGCTAAACCTTCCGGAGTCTGGGAGCATCTCCAAGAGTTCCTCTCTGTTTAACAAAGATGGGGAAAAGAATCCCAAAGGAGGCATAAGCTGGAGACAGCATGAAGAAGACATGACTATTAATTAACCTGTTAGGCAAGACCAAGCTACAAGCACCCTCTTCCAGCTCAGCAGAGCATAGCAGCATTCCCCACCATGAAGTTCTTACCTCTTTACTTGCTGAACTGGAAAGGATAGACCCCATGGTCTGAGGGGGGCTCCACTGCCAGTTGATTCTGCTGACCACTGCTCTCCTGCACCACAGCCAAGGAAGGTCAGTGAAGCACTCCTGCACTCACCTCCCACTAAAGCCTCCCCAATTCAGCCGCACCCCAAACGCAAGTGTGCACCCGGCATCCAGGCTGCCGGAGAGGGCAAAGCGGCCCAGCTACCTTGGAAAATCCTTCAGCAACTGCTCCTTTTCAGAGTATTGAGGCAACTGAAATCAGCATCCCTGCCTAAAGTGAACTGAGCAGGCTGGCTAAAGGCCAATGACGCACTTCTGCACTCCTCACACCCACCAGTGAGGATGTTGGGAGTATTGGGAGAGAAAGGAGTACACAGTACAGAGATCTGCCCTTGATGTGTCCTGGCCTCACTGCAGAGAAACAAAGCTCCTACCTCAACAGACACACTGGAAGAAGGCACAGCTGGATACTGGGAGATGTAAGCTCCTTGCATAGCAGCAGCTGTTGGCATGAACTGGAAAGAAAACGATGATTCTCAGCGAGTTTAAAGCCCTCGGGAGCTTCGGAAAACACAGAGACCGTTATTGTTGTGGGTGCTTCTTTAAAATGTTCCTGAGGTACCCAAGGACGGCAGCTAATAGACACACTGACTTCCCTCCCTCACTGCCTTCCATCACTTCCTCCACCACCCTCAACATGCTGCTACCAGCTCTCCTGCACCAGTCAGACCATGAAGAACCCTGAGCTTCATCCCTTCCCTCAGTGTTTTTATGAGTCATTCTAGGAAATGTGCACTGACACCTAAGCAGGTCCACAAATGTTTAGACCTCAGTCAGTCCGGTGACTGGAAAGCTGGGAGGAGGAAAGCAGCTATATCCCCAGCTTATTGATTCTTTTCTGTTCATCGACGGCCTTGAACTTTTTTTTTAAAGATTTATTAATTTATTTTATTTATATGAGTACACTGCAACTGTCTTCAGACACACCAGAAGAGGGCATCAGATCCCATTACAGATGGTTGTGAGCCACCATGTGGTTGCTGGGAATTGAACTCAGGATCTCTGGAAGAGCAGTCTGTGCTTTTAACCTCTGAGCCATCTCTCCAGCCGGGCCTTGAACTTTTAACAGTCTTCCTGCAGCAGCCTCCGGAGTACAAGAACTAGAGGCATTTACTCCAGTTCTGAGTATGCCTTCGCTGACCCTGAAACACTTGCGTCCTGCGTAACTACTGGGGCCAAGGAGTATTTTCATAGGCACTTTTTATCCTGCAAGGATTAATAATTACAGACAATCCTTTACCGTGCCCAGGCTGTTGAGTGACAGGTGACCCAGTTGCTGAGTAAGAGGTCCCATCATGGAGGCAGGCTGGAGAGAAAGGGGGTGGTCCATCCCTGGCGTCAGAACTGAGCCCTAGAGGAGGCAATGAAGGGAAGGGTTAGGCAGCAGCCTCCTGTAGAGACACCTGAGGCAGCAAAGATGCCAAGCAGGGCCACCAGTGTTCTGGTTTGGTTTGGTTTTGCTTGTTTGTTTGTGTTTGTTTTAACAGGTTTAACTCTGTGTAGCCCTGGCTGTCCCAGAACTCACCCTGTAGACTACCCTGGCCTTGAACTCACAGATCCACCTGCTGCTGCCTCCAGAGTGCTGGGATTAAAGGTGTGTATCTCTACACCCAGGCTTTTGTTTGCTTTTTAAGAATAGTTTATTAACTGCACTGGAATCAGGAAGCACACTACGCAGGGACTAGAGTACTCTCTGCTGACATTTCCAAGTCCTGAGAATGAACCCAAGCAGTAACCCAGCTCTACAATAGGAACGGCAGCACCTTCAGGCTGCAAGGACCTCTGTCTAAGAACAACAAACCCACAGAATTAAGGTTATTGTTGATTTGCATACTGCACTGAGCCAAAACTCACACCCACACATCCTGCCATCAAAGCCCTTTGCTTTTCTTTACATCACATTGTCTCCTTCGCTTCTGCCCACTTCTGAACACTCACTGAAGGCTGCATGAGGTACGACTGGTGTTGCATCCAAGATGGGCTAGGTACTTGTAGAGGAGATGTCTGAGTCACTCTCTGATATAAGCAAAAACAAATAAAAATGTTAACTGCCTAGGCTCGGTGACTGAGAATGTTCAGCAAAGCCCCCCACAAACTGCATGTCCCTTCAGAACACAAGCTGCTTAGCCAGACTGTGGGGGTGCACGCCTTTAATCCCAGCACTAGGGAGGCAGAGGCAGGCAGATCTGTGAGTTTGAAGCCAGCCTGGTCTACAGAGAGAGTTCCAGGGCAGCCAGGGCTGCACAGAGAAACCCTATCTGGGAAAACAAATAAAATAACAAGCTGTTTTTGCTGGGCATGGAACTGGCACACCTTTAGTCCTAGCACTTACAAGGCAGAGGCAGGTCAATCTTTGATTTAAGGCCAGCCTGGTCTACATAGAGTTCTAGACTTGACAGGGCTACATAGTGAGACCCTGTCTCAAAAAAAAAAAAGTTAAAAAGAACACGCTGTTAATCCCAGCACTTGGGAGGCAGAGGCAGGCAGATTTCTGAGTTCAAGGATAGCCTGGTCTACAGAGTGAGTTCCAGGACAGCCAGAGCTACACAGAGAAACCCTGTCTCACAAAACCAAAAAAAAAAAAAAAGAACACACTGTTAACAAATACTAGCAACTTATAACTCGGATAACACAGTTCAAAAATGGGCAAAGGGGGAAGGGGGAGGGGCTGGGGAGACGGCTCAGCGGGTAAGAGCACCGACTGCTCTTCCCTAGGTCCTGCGTTCAAATCCCAGCAACCACATGGTGACTCACAACCATCTATACTGGAACTGATGCCCTCTTCTGGTACATATACATAAAAACGGGCAAAGGGACAGATGAAATATCTCAGTGGGAAAAGGCATTTGCTACCAAATCTGAAGACCTGAATTAGATCCCCAGAACCCACAGGGTAAAGGGAAAGAACTTTTCACAAATTGCCTTCTGACTTCTATACACACACACACACACACACACACACACACACACACACACACACACGAGTAGGGAGGACTGACTGGGGGCTGGGAGATGGCTCAGCAGCTAAGACCACATTCTGCTCTCCCAGAGTAAACACTCATACATATAAAGTAAAAGGACTGTTAAAAAGATGTTGTGAGAATAACAAAATATATTATTCTCAAGGCCCCATACACATGTACCCACCCACATGAAAGTAATCTATAATACGGGTAAAAGAGAAACAGGATGATTTTTTTTAAAAAAAAAACAGGGTCTCTCTTATGTAGCTTTGGTTGTCCTGGAGCTGTCCTCAAACTCACAGAGATCCAACTGCCTCTGCCTCCCAAGTGCTGTGTGCCACCATGCCCAGCTCAAGAGGATGTCTCTAAAACACACACACACACACACACACACACACACACACACACACACTGTATGCATAGGGATATATGTATATACACATACAGGAATACATGCTATTTATATACATACATAAATCACATGTTCTGCTCTGATGTACCATTTCTTTGTATGTACTATATAGAAAAGTTTTCTACAGAAAAGATTAACATACACAGCAGGAAAGGGCTCACACCTTACCTGATAGGAAGACACAGGAGATGGAAGATACGGGGCTAGCCCAGACTGAGCCAGCATCCTGCTGTGCGCGATGCTGTAAGGAGCGGCATAGAACCTGCAGGAAGGGCTTTGTTCAGTGAGAGGCCTCAGGAAACCCGAGCCACCTCCACTAACTGCTATTTGAGAACCAAAATGAAACACCCTTACCCGTTCTGAAGAGCTGTGGTGGGGTCATAGGTCAAGGCCATACCACCCTGTAAGAAAGAATGCAGTGTCCATATTGCCAGCCTTAGGAGTGGGATATGTGAGTACCCACATATCCCACTACAGATCTTAGGGACTGCACTGAAGAGCAACTAGACCCCAGGGCTCAGCCACACATCTTGCTCTCAAGATTCCCACCTACAGGCACAGAAACCAGGCCTCACATTTTCCAAGGCTAATATTTTCAGGGTTTGTGCTCCCTCTGGGGTATTTTTACCATGTCTCCGTTCCTTGGCCAGGCCCGTCCATTTTGTACAAATCTTCCTTGGTTCTGTCGTTTCTTTGGCCCACCATCAGCAAATTTGCAAAGCAAGGGGTCAGAAGGTGCTAGCAAGAGAAAACGCACAGAGCTACTGGGCACGGGGCAGTGCCCACTCCTCCAGTAGCTCCCAGCCCAGGTCCCAGAGGCCTCACCTGCTACTCCAGGGGGCGTCTTTATATACTTTCCATTAAAGTGGGTGATGATGGCTTCACATTTCTCTGTGGACTCCATCCTAAGATGCACATAGGAGTAAGGCCACCTGTAGGGATATGTGTCCGACACATATCCAGTGACAAAACCCAGGCTCCTAGCCCCACAAATGCTCGAGAATGTCTCTGTCATACACGTTCATTTCCAGGCACCTAGATTTCCTTTTTATTTTTTTAACACAGGCTATCTGTGTGTGTGTGTGTGTGTGTGTGTGTGTGTGTATCTGTGTATCACACACATACCTCTGCCTGGCCTCCAAACCCTCTGTTTGAGGATGCCTTTGATCTGATTCTCCTGCCTTAGTGTTACAATTGCAGAAAAGTTGTAGGGGTCTGACTGTTATGCAGCACTGGAAATTGTCACGCAGAGCAAGCCAGCACTCGCTGACTGAGTAGCCCAGGCCCTAATGCTGGGGTGATGAGATGGTTCAGTGGATAAAGGCATTTGTCAGCAAGCCTAGCAAGGTGAGTTCCATCCCTAGAACCCACATAAGGAGAAAGCCAACTCCTGATGGTTGTCCTCTGACCTCCACATATGCAATGTAACACACAAACATGCACATATATACACATGGAACAAATAAGGTAAAGCTTTTTCAATGATTACAGAACTAGCTTTTAAAAATTCCTAGTGATATCAGCATGGTCCCGCATGCCTTTGATCTCAGGGCTCGAAAGCAGAGGCTGGTGCATCTCTGAGAGTTCGAGGCCAGCCTGGTTCTACTTATCAAGTTCCAGGCCAGCTGGGGCTACAATGACACTTTGTCTCAAAAAAAAAAAAAGGAGAGAATTGACTCCTATGAGCTGTCCTCTGGCCTCCACAGAAATGCCATGGGATACTTATTCTCCCCCCATGAATTGATAAATAAGTGGACCCCCAACCTTTTTTTTATTTGAAACAGGGTTTCTCTGTGTAGCTCTGGCTATTCTGGAACTCACTCTGCAGAGGAGGCTGGCCTTGAACTCAGAGACCCACCTGCCTCTGCTTGAGTCCTGGGATTAAAGCTATGTGCTGCCACCACTTCCTGCTTATTAAATGCTTATTAAAGGGTGTGAGGGCTCTCGCCTCCTAAGTCATACAGAGAGGGAAAGCACAAAGCACGAGGAAGGAATGAAGGTGTGAGCCCCAGTGGCCATTCAGGAGCACCAGTGGCCATTCAGGAGCACCAGTGGCCATTCAGGAGCACCAGTGGCCATTCAGTTTCCTTCCAAAGCACAGACTGCTGAGTGAGCGGCTCCTGCTTGTTTCTGATTTTCTGAAATGGGAATCTTGTTGTATAGCCCATGTTAGCTCTAAACTGGGGATCCCCCTGTCTCAGTGCTCACGTGCTGGGATTTCGGCAGCTCTATACTTGGGCTGGCAGGATGGCTCAGCAGCTCAGAGAGCTTGCTACTAATAAGTCTAATGACATGAGTTTGATCCCTGAAGCCCACATGGTAAAAGAGGAAAACTGATTCATAAAAGTTGTCTTCTGACTATCGACTATGACACATGCATCCATCCACACACACACACACACACACACACACACACACACACACACACACACACGAGCTCATAAATTAACAAATAAAATGTAATAGAAATATAAATGAATAAACAAAACACGGGCAGTTATTTAATCTCAGCTGCTGGTAAGCTTAGGCCAGCCAGCTGGTAATCTAAGCTGCTGGTAACCCATTCAAAGTCTATGTGAAGAACTGACATGTAACAGCATGTCTTCCATTAATTCACATGGGTGCCACCATTCCCTAGGCTGGGACTATTCCCTAGATGGGGCCCTAAGCTGTGTCAGAGTGGAGAAAGCAAACTGAGCCTAAACAGGCAAGTGAGCATGCATGAACTCATTCTGTTGTGGGTTTTGTCTGACAGGGTCTCACTACATAAGCTTTTTTGGCCTGAAACTTACTCTATACACCAGGCTGTCCCTTCCACTCCACCCACTTCTGCCTCTTAAGTGCTGGGATTATAGGGCACACCACAACACCCTCTTTCCTAAGTGCTTTTTTGTCAGGGTGTTTAATCACAACAACAAAAATGGAACCAGGATACATCACAAAAGAAAATGGAGGATTGAGATGCTGCTCGATGGCAGGCGCCTGCCAAGCATGAAGGAAGTCTTGGGTTTTACCCTATACTGCAAAGAAAACAAACAAACCTGGGGAGGAGGGCACAGCCCACTTAGTAAAGCGCTTGCCATTCAAGCACAGATCTCTACGTTCGATCCCCAGCACCCACAGAAAAGTCAGGTATGATGCTGATAGCCATGGACTTGTGCAAGCATACAACATACTAAAGCCCTCCATAAACAAGCAAGAAAACCCATCCCAAATTGTCTGACCATTTACTTAGTCAATGTGATAGATACCTTCTTGGTATAGAGAGGGAAAGTACCATGATAACTAAGGATTTCCATAAACTGGGAAAGCGGAGAACATCTGCCTAAAATGGCCACAATGGCCCAAGTAATACCAGCATTCAGGAGGCCGAGGCAAGATAGTCTCAAGTTCAAAGCCAACCTGAGCTTCATGTTGAGACCATATCATGTCTCAAATTAAAAAAATAAAAATAAAATTTAAAAAGGTGAGAGCCAGGTGGTGGTGGCACGCACCTTTAATGGCAACGCTTGGGAGACAGAGACAGGTGGATCTGAGTTCAAGGCCAGCATGGTTTACAAAGTGAGTTTCAGGACAGCCAAGGCGACAGGTAGAAACCCTGTCTCGGAAAACAAACAAACAAACAAGTAAACAAACGGGTGTGTGAGCCAAAAATGGAAGAACACAAGGCCAGTCACTCTTCCTTTTGTATTACCTAAGATTGCCACTAGGTGGCGCCCCGCAGGCTGAGCCTGGTCAGAACATTTTTTTTCTAGGCATAGCCTCTATTTTATTGGGAAGTGAGAGGCTGTTCTTTGAGACAGTATCTCATGGAGTCCCAGGGCTCTCCACACTCTTGCTGCAAATGTTAGGATCACAGGGTAGGCCACAATAACCCACTTCACTCCCAATCTGAGCAGGTTAAGCGACTGAAACACAAGACCCAGCCCTTTAAGCTAAAACAGAATCTCCTTTCAAGTGAAACTCACTTGTTTGATTTTTAAAAATATTTTATTTATTTACATATTTAGCTTGGTTCTCTCTTGATCCCACTGGTCTTGAATTCCAAGTCATCCCTCCCATCTGAGCTACAGGTCAGGCCTTGATTAGTTTCTGTTGTTTTGTTTTTTGTTTGTTTTTTCAAGAAGAGTTTTTCCATGTAACAGAGCCTTGGCTGGCCTGGAACTTGATCTATAGACTAGGCTGGCCCCAAACACACAGAGATCCTCCTGCATCTGCCTCCTGAGTCTGGGATTAAAGACCCTCTCCACCACTGCCGGGCTCCCATTATTGATTTTGAGATGGACTCTTAAAAAAACAAAAACAAAAATCAACTTGGGACGACTGTAAACATTCTATGTACAACTTTCCAAGCACAAGGGTAACAAGTGTGTATGACACCAAACAGTTTGGGGTTTTCTTTTTAAGAGAGTCTCCTGTAACCTAAGTTCACCTTCAACTTCCGATCCTCCTGCCTTTACATCCCAAGTGCGGGAATGTCACTAACCATGCTGGGGATCAAACTGGGGGTTCATGCCTACTAAGCAAGCAGAGCTACATCACCAGCCTGTCTTGAGCTTGGTCTCACTATGAAGTGCTGGCTTCCCTGGCACTCACATTCTTTCAGCTATGCCGGCTTTGACCTTGTAGCGATTCTCTGCGGATGTCTCCTTAGTATTAGAATTGTGCCTGGCTCAAACCAAAAAGTCTTTGCAACAATGTTTCACATGTATTTATTTTATATGTGGTAGCATTCTGTCTAAGCTCCATCCCACAGTTACCCCGCAATAGCCAGGTATGCTGGGCCCCACAGTTACCTGGTAACACCCAGGTGTGCCTGGCTCACTTTAAAAGGAGCTGCTTGCCCCCTCCACTCGCTCTTTCTCCTCTCTTGTGCTTGCTCTTGCTCTGTCCTCTTTTCTCTCCCTCTCCCCTCTCATGCTGGCCTCTTCTCCTCTAATCCTCTACTTCTCTTCTCTCTCTCTCTCTCTCTCTCTCTCTCTCTCTCTCTCTCTCTCTCTCTCTCTCTCTCTCTCTCTCTCTCTCTCTCTCTCTCTCTCTGCCTTTCTCTGCCTCTACTCCCCTCCCCGTGCCCTTAATAAACTCTATTCTATACTACACCAACATGTGGCTGGTCCCTAAGAAGGAAGTGATGCTTCAGCATGGGCCCACCAAGGCACCTCCTTCCCCTATACCTGATGACACCTCCATAGAAGATAACACCCCCTCCTCTCTTTATCTTTTCATAAACACATCAGTGGGGTGGGGTTTCTGTGGGGGAGGTCAAACTTATATTGGCAGGCTTGGCAGCAAGTATCTTTATCTGATGATTAACTATGTAAGCACCCAAACAAAATCTTTTTTTCGAGACAGGGTTTCTCTGTGTTGCCTTGGCTGTCCTAGAACTCACTCTGTAGACCAGGCTGGCCTCGAACTCAGAAATCTGCCTGCTTCTGCCTCCCAAGTGCTGGGATTAAAGGCGTGTGCCACCACCGGCCGGTTCCAAACAAAATCTTATAAATAAATTTTTTAAAAAAGTAAGTCATTTTTAGGTAGGCTAGGATCAGGTGAAGCTCTATGACATCTGAGCCCAGGAGAGGGCATCCTAGAGAAGGAGAGATCTGGGCAATCAGTCTCCACTAAGACTCAGAAATGTCCTACACCACAGGGCAGCCACTGCACAAGTTGTTCTAGGATGTAAGTCTCCCTGAAGAGCTGAAGAAGTGGAGCAAACCTTCCATTTCGTTCTACTAATCTGAGGGCTAGGTCTCTGCTCTGCTGTCCATTCTTAGGAGGCCAATCAGGGGAGTCGCTCCCTCCCACTTGTCATCACAGCCTGACAGAGTTTAAAAGAGTTGGTGGAGTGGGAATGCTCAGCGGTTAAGTGTACAGAGTCAGAGGAACAAAGGCTAGGTTAGCAGAGGCAGTGGGGAAAGGTCGCTGAGGAATAGCTGTGAGGTGAGGCTTGGTGGGACACGCCTAGAATCCCACATCTGGGAGGCAGAGGCAGGAGGATTGCAGCCAGTTCAAGTTATATGCCAGGCCTTTAGTTCAATATTCAACACACACACACACACACTTGACTTACTACCAAGGATTTAGACAACTTATATTGCACGTATGTATGTATTATGTGTGTGCAGAAGCAAGGGCACGTGTGAAGGGTAGAGGCCCAAGCAAGGGCATGTGTGAAGGGTAGAGGCCCAGCTGCTGGGGACAGTTTTCTCCTTCTACCTCATGGGTTCCAGAGATCAAACTCAGATGAGGCTTGGTGTCAAAGCACCTTTACCTGCTGAGCCACTTTGCCAGCTCTTATTAGGTATTTTTGACCATTATTTTGGTCCAGTTGCGGGGAAGGGCACTGTGTGTCTGTGTGTATCTGTGTCTACGTGTGTATCTATGTGTATAAATGTGTGTCTGTGTGCATCTGTGTATGTGTCTGTGTACATCTGTGTGCATCTGTGTGTTGTCTATGTATGATTCTCTGTGTGTGCATCTGTGTGTGTGTCTGTGTGCATCTGTGTGCATCTGTGTGTGTGTCTATGTATGATTCTGTGTGTGGGTCCGTGTGCATCTGTGTGTGTGTCTGTGTACATCTGTGTGCATCTGTGTGTTGTCTATGTATGATTCTCTGTGTGCATCTGTGTGTGTCTGTGTGTTGTCTATGTATGATTCTCTGTGTGTGCATCTGTGTGTGTGTGTGTGCATCTGTGTGTGTCTGTGTGTTGTCTATGTATGATTCTCTGTGTGTGCATCTGTGTGTGTGTGCATCTGTGTGTGTCTGTGTGTGTGTCTATGTATGATTCTGTGTGTGGGTCCGTGTGCATCTGTGTGTGTGTGCATCTGTGTGTGTCTGTGTGTGTCTATGTATGATTCTGTGTGTGGGTCCGTGTGCATCTGTGTGTGCATCTGTGTGTGTCTATGTATGATTCTGTGTGTGGGTCCATGTGCATCTGTGTGTATATATAGTTTCCTAAGTTGTTTCTTGTTAGCCACTCTCGATCACCCTTACCTTGCAAAGCCGACCCCTCTGCTGGCTCCACTAGTGTCTCGAAGGATCCGAGTGGAGATGACCTGGCCAAAGGGCTTCAGCATGCCCTCCAATTCCTGCTCATCCATTGACAGAGGGAGGTTTGAGATGTATAAATTTGTAGGGTCTTGCTCCTGTTGCTGTGAACATGAAGGTGGAGACTGAGGCTCGCATCTTGCTCCCCATCCCATCCTCAGCCCTTAGGTACAGAATAACATTTGAGAAGAAAAACATTAAGGGGGATCCAAACAAAGAGAATTCTCTGTTTGTAACACCCAGAACCATCACCATGCACTATATGCATCTAGTCCAGGAAGAAAAATTACAATATTTACCACTTCTACTGCTGCACAATCCAGTAACACAAGCCACCAACCTGATGTCTCTTTAAGAAGCAGGCAGAACAAGTTCTCCTCTTGCCCTGCAGCCTGGCCCCGAGGTTAGATTCCTTTCTCCTGACTTGTCAACTCTATGGTTCAGAATGATTTTTCTCCACCTCTTCTACCACAGCTGATTCGGCTAAGGGGGAATCCCTGGCCACTTGTGGATGGAAAGGAAGCAGGAAGAGGGAGAAGGAAACAGAATGGGCAGGGTGCACTGCAAAATGGTTTACCCCAAAGGTATTTGGGGGCCCAAGGAAGAGGCTGCACTAGGGGCAGGGTGGGGGCTCCTAGAGGTCAGAATGCTCAATGGCAGTTCTGCCTAAGGGCTTGATTTTGAATTCCTGATCCTTCTGTCTCCTTCTCCCAAATGCTGGGATCACAGGAATGTCACAACGCCTGCCCAAGAGCTGTTTCAAGTCTGTCAATCATTACTCTGATTTAGTCAGTAATTTTCAGTAACCTTAATCCCACTTTCAACTTCCATTTCATTCCCTTTTTTTCCCTAAAATTTATTTTCTACTTTACATCTATGTCTTTTTGTTTGGTTTTTCTGTTTTTGCAGTATGTCTGTGTACGATGTGCATTTAGTGTCTCAGGAAGGCCAGAAGAGGGCATTGGCTCCCCTTCCCTGGAACTAGTTAAGATTCCTTTAAGGTACCAGTGCCTCCAGAACCTTTGGAAGAGCAGCCAGTGTACTCTCTCCAACCCACCCACCTCTCCCTCTTCCTCTCCTTCCTCTTCTTCCTCCTCCTCTTCTTCTTCTTCTTCTTCCTCTTCTTCCTCCTCCTCCTCTTCCTCTTCTTCCTCCTCTTCTCTCTTTTTTTTTTTCTTTTGAGACAAGGTCTCAGTCTGTAGCCCAGGCTGGCCTAAAACAATTTCTCACTATCCTTTGCCTCCCAAGTGCTGGGATGACCTGAGCCATCTCACGCAGCTTCATTTCCCCTTTAAGCATTAGAGAAAAGAATGGCTATGTTGGGGCTGGAGAGATGGCTCAGTTGTTAAGAGCACTGGCTGCTCTTTCAGAGGTTGTGAGTTCAATTCCCAGCAACCACAAGGTGACAACCCACTGTAACTCTAGTTCCAAATAGCTGCCCTTATTGGCCTCTTCAGAGTATGCCAGGTGCCTTAGCCTGACTGAAGGGTTTTCAGAAAGGCTTCTGGCTTTCTAGGGATTGACAATTGGGGGAGACTGAACATACAACATTTTCAGATCCAGGGAGATCAAAACAGAAGGTACAGTTCTCTTCCTTTCTTGCTGTGGCTTCCTTCCCTTCCCCCAGCTCACTCCCTGCCCCATGGGAGCAGTGGCAGGCCATGGAGAGCATTCTTCAGAACCTGAGTTGCACAACTGGCTTCTTCAGAGAATGTTGCAAAACTATAACCATCTGCCCTAGGAAAGTGGGGCCAGGGTGGAGTGCTGAGAGGCCTGGCTCTCCTGCCTGCCACACACACAGCAGTCTTCTTCAGCAGCTCAGGTGGCCCCTGGCCAGGCATGCCTGTGTCCACATGCTACCAGAAAACACTGCAGAGGGTGAGAGATGGCAAGGACCCGAGTCCAATTACCATCACTCACATCAGGTGGCTCCACATTGCGCATGCACATGAACACACACACACATAAATACCAAACACACAAACACCACACTTACTCACACACATGAGCACTGTAGAAAATTCTTGCTCATCATTTGCACTTTCCTAAACATTCCGACAGAGCCAAAGCTGGCACTTTGGTGCTGACTGTAACCCTGGAGAGGCAGGTGGGGTGGGGGAGGGGTGGCACTGCCCTACCTTTGCCATTTGTGCCTGCACACCACTGGCTTTCAGTGCAGATACAGCTCTCTGTGCTGACGACGGACTGTCGAAGTCCACAAAGCCATAGCCTGGAACAGAAACAGCATCACGGGGGTAGGAGGTATAAGATAGGTAGGAGGCTCAGGCTTTTCAGGAGACGGAAGAAGAGTTATGGACCATGTCAACGATGGAGTTGGGGGAAAATAGAGATGACTGTCCATGTGACCCTTACCAGAGCTCAGGTACACTCTGTGGCTAAGGATGCCCAGGGAGATGAGAATACCTTGCGGTATTCTTCTCATTAAGAACCTAGAGTTTAGAGCCTAGACCTGAGGTATTAAATCCTAGCCGTCTAAAGGCCCTCCATCTCTTCTCCAGATAGCCTCTAGAAATCTAGGGAGGGAGGAACACAGCAGAGCGAGCAGGTACCAAATGAAGACAGCCCTTCCTCAGAAATGTTCAACACCCCCCCACACACACACACACACAACTATTCAGCATCGCTGTTCTCCCAACTCCAGGAAAAGGTGTTTACATAGACAATGAAAAATTTCTCCATATGCCTGGCAGTGGTGGTGCACACCTTTAATCCCAGCACTTGGGAGGCAGAGGCAGGTGGATTTCTGAGTTTGAGGCCAGCCTAGTCTACAGAGTGAGTTCCAGGACAGCCAGGGCTACACAGAGAAACCCTGTCTTGAAAAAACAAAACAAACAAACAAAAAACCTTCTCCCTGCACCTTCCCATCCAGGAAGACCCTTGACCCAGAGGTAGCTGAACACACTCAAGGGATCGCATACCACGCAGCCTTCTGCCAGCACTACCCCTCATAGCATTTTCAGCTCTAGCTCTCTGGCCACCAATGAGTCTAAGTATCTGTTGGTCTTTAGGCCCCAAACTTCCAAGCTCCTCCCAGGCGCTGGCTGCCCAGCCTCCAGCAGCAGGAGACAGAAAGCAGCAGTTCTCTCTCTCACCTTTGCACTTGTTTGTGGTCTTGTCCAGTATGGCCTTAGTGGAGACAATCTTGCCATACCTAAGGGAAAGGAAACACAAGGTGATATTCTGAGGGGCAGGGATTATGAATTGCACAGAGAAGAGTCCAGTGTGGTGGTGCACACCTCTGAACCCAGCACTCAGGAGGCAGAGGAAGAGGGATCTCTGTGACTCAGAGGGCAGCCTGGTCTATAGAGTGAGTTCCAGGACAGCTAGGATAGAGATTAACACAGTTAGATTACTCCAAGCCCTTTATTTCTCTGCTCCTAGTGGCACAAGTTTTTCTATTCATTATATGGAAACAAAGTAAAAACCCAAAACTAAGTTAATTTAAAATGCTACTTGTCTAGAACAAACAAACAAACAAGCAAAACAAACTACTGTGTTAATTTTCATCCCTGCAACAAAATGCCTCAAATAAACATTTTTATTTTGGCTCATGATTTCAGTTCATGGTTTCAGTCTAGCACAGCAGAGAGGATGAAGTACAGCTCCTAGCATAGGGAAGGGAGGGAGGAGAATATAAACATCTATTTCCCCTTCTGTTCCAGCCTATCTAGATTCATGGAGGAATTCCCTGCTTCCTTTTATCGACCCTGGCATACCCAGATGTGTACTTTAGTAATCTCAGGGGCTGGTGTGGTTCCCATGTGTCCTGTGGCTGAGGACTGGTCCCCAGCTGCTGACATCCTTTTACGTGGTAGAGCCTTTCTGGAGTGAATGGGTCATGGGGATTTTACAGTCTAGCCCTCCCTGGCTGCCCTTTGCTTTGCTGACATCCGTGTGACCATCCACATCTTGCCACAGATCCTCCCAGCCATGACGGTCTGTTCCCCTTAAATCCTTCTTCACTGCAACTGCTGTTTCTCAGGGTATTGTCCTCACAAAGGGAAAAGTCACTAATGGCACTTTCAGTCTAACTTCATCCATAAGGTCAGTTGTCACAGTGTCCTTAACAAAACCCCAACCCCACAGAGGCACCACCTGAAAGAGTGACTGTAGCTCTTACAATACCGACACATTTGTCCCTTAGGACACTTTCAGGGAAGGAAGCTTGGCCACACCCACACAAAGCTTGCGCCTAAAGGCAGAGCTGTAGCGATTCCTTGAGGGACAGAAATAACCTCTTCTTTTTCCTTTCTTTCCTTTTCTCTCTCCTTCAGTTTTTTGTGATCATGGTATCCCCCCTGCCAGGTAAGTATCTCCTTCAGTTTTTCAAGACAGGGTTTCTCTGTGTAGCCCTAGCTGTCCTGAAGCTCACTTCGTAGGCCAGGCTAGCCTAAAACTCCCAGAGACCAACCTGTTTCTGCTGGGACTAAAGGCATGCACCACCACCACCCACCTAACAAAAATAATTGATTCTACTTTCCTTTTAGACAAGCACCATTCATCCTATTAAAAGTAATAAAAATAAATCCAAAGAGATGACTCAGCATGTTAAGAACGTTAGGACCTGGGTTGGTTGGTTGGTTGTTTTTCCTGAGACAGGGTTTCTCTGTATAGCTCTGGCTATCCTGGAACTCACCCTGTAGACCAGGCTGGCCTCAAACTCAGAAATCCACCTGCCTCTGCCTCCCAAGTGCTGGGACTAAAGGCCACCACTGCCCAGCTAGGACCTGGGTTTGATTCTCAGTGTTTACATGGTGAATCATAACTGTCTGTGGACACCATGCATGCATGCAGTGCACAGACATACATGCAGGAAAAACATCTATACACATAAATAATACAATTAAAGATGAGCATTTTAAAAGTAATAAGGGACTGGAGAGATGGCTCACTGGTTAAGAGCACTGACTGCTCTTCCAGAGATCTTGAGTTCAAGTCTCAGCAACCACATCATGGCTCACAGCCATCTGTAATGGGATCCAATGCCTTCTTCTGGTGTGTCTGTCTATACTGAGCTACAGTATACTCATATACATAAAATAAATAAATCTTTAAGAAATAATAATAATATACATGCTTCCTCTGATCCCCTAGTCTCAAGACTCTACTGATCCCTCGATGAGGCTAGCCTGATCCAAATGTTTTTGGCTCAAATCCTAACTCTGCTACTTTCTAGTCAACTGATCTCAGACAAGTCCTGTGGCCTCTTTTGTTCCAGCCTCAGCACAGCAACCTTATGCCAACATTATAGTGCCAACAAATAACTTTTCGTGCTTTTTGACCTGGTTTTTCCATCTTGTCGCCTATATGAATGAGTTAAATTAGTCTGTGACATGTTTTCACTCTGCATTTTATGAGATTTGTGTTTTCCAGCTTTTTGGAAAAACCTGTTGGTAACACGGGCCTGGACAGCTGGCAGAGCTCTAGTAATGAAGTAGTGCAGATCTTGGGTTATGTCAGAAGCATTCGACTAGGAAAAAGTTGCTACATTGTATTCCAGAAGTGTGAAAATGTCAGACACAGAACAATAGCCATGAACAAAGTCAGAAATTCAAGGGCTGAAGAGAAACAGTTGGCAGAAACTAAATTTGAGATTAATACTCCAAACAAGCATTAAAAAAAAAATAAAATCTATCCTCTAATTCTTAAAGAACATGCCTGATTAGTTTGTTTTTACGCCCCCCTTTCCCTCCTCCCACCCTCCAGCTTTTTCAGAGTGCAGCTTCTGGGACCTGAAGGATTAGACAAAATAAACTGGGGAATGCCCTGGAGGTTGAGTTAAAAAAAAAAAAAGAAGAGGTGGGGACCAGTGTTCCTTGGGTCTTTTGAGGTAAGGAGTCCTAAGGAATGACTGTCGGCCAGAGGACACTCAAGCTGCTATCCCCATCAAGGCCCCAGGGTGGAGCCTGCTGTGGCTCAGCAGCCTGAGACTGAGCTAGAGTTTCCACTGCAGCTGGCAACAGCTGGGTCAGGCCTGCTTTCTCCTCCACAGAAGCGCCTACAAGAGAACCAGAAGTTCCAGTCCCAGGCCACACCTCTCCTTCCGGCCCACCAGAGTTTGGGATTCAGCAACCCAAGAAAAGATCCCTGGGACACTGGCAGGAAGTCCTTTTGAGCAGGAGAGAGCCTAGGCCCCTCCTCCCCTCCATCAGGCTCCACCCAACCCATTCCTTCTCCCCGCACTTACTCCAACATTTTTGTTTGACTGATTTGTTTCTTCCTTTATTTTATTTTATTTTATTTTATTTTATTTTACTTTATTTCTGAGATTGGGTTTTTCTGTGTAGTTTGGCTGCTCAGGAACTCATGTGTAGACCAGGCTGGCCTGGAACTCTAGAGATCCACCTGTCTTCTCTGCCTCCCGACTGCTGGGATTAAAGTGTGCCACCATAGCCCCACTTGTTTGACTGATTTTTACACAGGCACACACTCGCGCACACACACCAAGGGGTAAGTTTCCAATGTACAGTTTGCATTCATAATAGACATAAACTGGTAACAATGCAAGTACAACAACAGAATGGGTGACTCTATAAACAAACCAGAACAGAGAAAGATGGCTCAGCAGCTAAGAGCACTCCCTGGGGCTGGAGAGATGGCTCAGCAGCTAAGAGCACTCCCTGGTTGCTCGGCCAGAGGACCCGGTTCAGTTCCCAGCATCCACAAGCCAAGCGGCTCACAGCTGCTTGTAACTCCAGTTCCAGAGAATCTGATGCCCTCTGGCTTTAGATATATATGGGACACATAAACTCACACAAGCACATAAACATGCATATAGAAATTAAAATAAATAAATAAAATAAAAAGTTGGTATAGCCAAGTATGGTGTGAAATGCCTTTAACCCCAGAGGTAGACACAGGAGGACCTGGACTGCATGATGCCCTGTTTAAAAAAAAAAATGCATTCACCCCATGGAGAATAAGTGATTGTTTCTGTCAAACTGTGAGAAGGTCAGTGTTAATTGTCAATTTGACAGAATCTGAGGTCACCTGGGAGACAGGCACCTAGCCTGTGAGGGCCTTTTTTTTTTTTTTTTTTTTTTTTTTTTGGTTTTTCAAAACAGGGTTTCTCTGTATAGCCCTGGCTGTCCTGGAACTCAGGTTGGTCTCGAACTCAGAAATCTGCCTGCCTCTGCCTCCCAAGTGCTGAGATTAAAGGCCAGCGCCACCACCGCCTGTGAGGGCCTTAAGCACTGTGGTACCGTGGTACTGAGGTCCTGGGCTGGGATCCCGGACTACGTAAATGCAGAAAGGGAGCTGAGCCGCAGCCATTTCCCTTCTGTGGGTGTGATGTGACCAGCTTCCTTAAGGTCCTTCACCCGGACTCTCCAGCCAAATAGACTGTAGGTCGAGCTTTCTCCCTCATGTTGATCTTGGTTGAAACCAGCCTAGGGTTCATGAGACACTGTCTCAAAACAACAAAGCCCAAAAAAATGGCAGTTGAGTGCCCTGGTATGTGCTGGGGCTGTGGGGTAGAAGCGTAATACTATTGCAATTCATGCTAAGAGCTTGTGGCAATAGGCCAGCGACTGGGAATCCGTGCTATCCCTGGAAGTCTCTCTCCTGGGGCTGCAACTCACGGCTGACAGAGCTTGACAAGGTCCTGGTCAGTGGTACCAGGCTGCAGGCCTCGGATATACAAGTTCGTTTTGCTCAGCTGGTCGCTCCCGCCACTCCCACCGCTGCTGCTGTTGGGGGTGCTGTCCCTTGGACTCGGGGGTGCCATTTGCTGAGCCACATATAGCTGCAAGGAGACACAAAGATCAAAAGGTCAGAAAGATTGTACCTTTACACCCTGGAAACTGAGGAAGACTCCCTGGAAACAGACACAAAACATTAACAGCAATGAACTCAAGGAGGAATAAGACAGTTAAAAAAAAAAAAAAAAAAAAAAGCCAGCCGGGCAGTGGTGGCTCACGCCTTTAATCCCAGCACTTGGGAGGCAGAGGCAGGCAGATTTCTGAGTTCAAGGCCAGCCTGGTCTACAGAGTGAGTTCCAGGACAGCCAGGGCTACACAGAGAAGCCCTGTCTGGAAAAACGAAGAAGAAGATAGACCATCTCACTGGCTCAGCATGTAAAACGCTTACCACCAAACGTAATAAACAGAGTTTGATGCACATGGAGGTAAAGAACAGACTCCTGGACTGGAGAGATGGCTCAGTAGTTAACACCACTGACTTCTCTTCCAGAGGTCATGAGTTTAAATCCCAGCAACCACCTGGTGGCTCACAACCATCTGTAATGGCATCTGATGCACTCTTCTGGTGTGTCTGAAGACAGTGACAGTGTATTCATATACATGAAATAAATAAATGAATATTTAAAGAGAAAAAAGAGAACAGACTCCAAGAAGTTGTCCTCTGACCTCCACATGTGCACTGGGCATGCCCCCCACACATGTGCACACACACACTTGTACGCACAAATGCATGCAATGAATATATAAACTATACTATACAAATTATTTATAAATATATAAACTATACTATACAAATTATTTATAAATATATAAACTATACTATACAAATTATTTATAAATATATAAACTATACTATACAAATTATTTATAAATATATAAACTATACTATACAAATTATTTATAAATATATAAACTATACTATACAAATTATTTATAAATATATAAACTATACTATACAAATTATTTAGCAGAGCAGTGGTGATGCCTTTAACCTCTAACCCCAGCCCTTGGGAGGCAGAAGGAAGTAGATCTCTGAGAGCTCAAGGCCAGCCTGGTCTACAGAGAGAGTTCCAGGACAGTTAGGGGTACACAGAGAAACCCTGTTTTGAAAACAAACAAACAGCCGGGCAGTGGTGGCACACACCTTTAATCCCGGCACTTGGGAGGCAGAGGCAGGTGGATTTCTGAGTTCAAGGCCAGCCTGATCTACAGAGTGAGTTCCAGGACAGCCACGGCTATACAGAGAAACCCTGTCTCAAAAAAAAAAAAAAAAAAAAAAAAAAAAAAGAAAGAAAAAAAGAAAAGAATAGACTACATAGCTATCTTACCTATCAGCTAGGAGTAATAAGAATAAAATAAACCTGTTTGAGAGAAAAGTGCCCTGTATTATAACAGGATATTTGTAATTATAAATATGTTGCAGAACATGGTTAATTTAATGTCTGCCTCTCAAGTCCAGAACTTACAAAATCATAAAGGATAGAAGTAATTTAAACATAAAAATATTCAAGCAGTAACAGAAAAGAGTCCCACATACTACTTACAGGAAGTTAAACATTGTTGCAAAGTTGGATAGTTTATTACTCTTATTGAACTCTTGGGGCTGGGGCTCACTTAGAAAGGGCTTATCATCTGAGTGCAGGCCGTTAGCCACCATGTAGAAAGCTGGATGACACACATCTGTAATTCCAGCACTAGGAAGATAGAGACAAGTGAGCTCACTGGCCAGCCTGCCTAGGCAAATCCAGGCCCAGGCTCTAGGTTCAGTGAGAGACCTCCTCTCAAACAAACAAGCAAACAAACAAAAAACAAAACAAAAAAGCCCTGGTGTGGTGTCACATGCCTTTACTACCAGTACTTTGGAGTCAGAGCCAAAAGGATCTCTGAGTTTCAGGACAGCATGGTGTACAAAGTGAGCTCCAGGCCAGCCAAGGCTACACGGTAAAAAGCAATCGATAAAAGAGAGTCCAAGAGAGACAACACTGAGAAGTCCCCTAAGTAACACTTACCTGACTTCCAGGAAAGATGACTCAAACCAGGTAAGAGAAAAAGAGTGAACGACTAGGAACTGAGTACTCTTCATGGAAGAAGGAAGAATGGCGAAGAGCTATGGTTTGCTCTAAGCCCTAAACTAAACCGATATGATTCAAAATCCTTTGTGTTGTTTCCCGTTTCAGATAGGATCCCATATACCCCAGGCTAGTTTTAAATGGCTTCATTTCCTCAGTGCTGGGATTACTTATGTGTGCAACCACACCCAGCTACAATTCAAAGCTCTGGCAGCCACTCATTTGCCACCAAATTCATTCTCGACCTGGGGCACTTCACTTCATTATTAACCACTAGGGCAAGAGAAAAGCCTTCCCATATGTGAAGCCATAGTTCCTGGTACACAGTAGGCATGGGTATTTGTAAAGACGAGAGAAATCAATTTACAGGATATGCCTTCATCATATTCTCACAACCTACAATCTCACAGATTTACCCAGTGATCTGACTTTATGAGGGCAACCTGCATAAAAATCATCCATACAATACGTTCTAATGCTAGTAGCCTCTAGATTGTGCAACATAAATGAATATTTTTGCTTGGGTTCCAGTCATAATACTTCCAAATAAGGGAAGGTCCACATTCTCTGTGCAGAAACAGGTTCTCCACTAATTGCTCATGAGACTCTCTGGGCTATTTGAGTCATTCAGTGAATTCTTGAATTGCCGACTCCATGTAAATACTGACTGATCCTGTGAGGAATCATTAATAGAACGGGTGAAATATCTCGCAATGCCTTTTAATTTGTGTGATGCTGGGGATTGAACCCTTGACTTTGACTATATGTTAGGCAAAGGGCTACATCTTTTTACTCTTTATCTTGAGGCATGAGCCATGTTGCCCAGGCAGGCCTTCAACTTTCAAAATTCGACTTGGTAGACCAGTGGGTTTAATTGGGGTTCCATGCGGAAGTAGGGGTGAGGGGCTAGTTACAGAAGCAGAAACAAATAAAGACAGTCATATCACCCCAGCATAGGTGTCCAGAAAGCTGAACACCTGAGGCATACCGCACAACCTGCAGACAGCTCAGTAGGTTGGGGAATATCTTTTCCAGGCAGATGGGTTAGCTTGAGTCTCTTCAGGGCATCTCTGCTTGTTTGAGTGTCTTTGTAGTCAGTACTGCTCATATAAGCCTATGTGAGCTATCCCAGGGTGACCTCAGGCACACTTACTGACTGGGTGCCCAACTACGTCTGCCCATAATGTATTTAAATACATTCCCACAAGGAGTTTATGAGTTAATGCTAGAAACCTAAAAAACTATCAGAATGGTAAGTGTGTGATGGGGCTGGAGAGATGGATCAGCGGGTAAGAGCACTGACAGCTCTTCCAGGAGATCCTGAGTTCAATTGCCAGCAACCACATGGTGGCTCACAACCACCTGTAATAGGATCTGATGACCTCTTCTGGTATGTCTGAAGACAGCTATAATATACTCAAATAAATGTTTAAAAAAAAAAGAAAGAAAGGTATGTGCTAATGAGGATCCAAGCAAAGTGGTGGGAGGAACATGAAGCAATAAGCAATTCCTGGGAAAGCTTTTGAAAAGATGTCTACATTTTCCCTTGAAAGAACAAGAACAGCCATTTCAGAAGAGGGTAGATGTTGACGGCTAGTGTAGACATTTTCTTTAGTGGGATAAAGAGCACATGCTGCTATAAACAACCTCTCCACCCCCACTCTTGTAAATGACCCTCGTGAAGTTCAGTGGGCCACACAAAATTAGAAAGGGGGACAGTTGAGAGGAGGGAAGGGATTGGCAGTGACAGATTGTTTGTGGGATAGAAATGCATCATACATATGTACAAAATGTCATAGAGAGCCAGGGGCCAGGACTCGGGACACAAAGGTGGCGGATCACTAAGTTCAAGGCTGGCTTGGTCTACACAGTGAGTTCCAGGACAACCAGAGCTACCTGTCTGTCAGACAGACAGACACTGTTTTGTTTTTTGTTTTTGTTTTTTAAAGGTAAAGGGTTGGAGAGATGGATCAGGGGTTAAGAGCACTGGCTTCTCTTCCCAGAGGTCCTAAGTTCAGTTCCCAGCAAGCACATGGTGGCTCACAATTATCTATAATATGACCTGATGCCCTGTTCTGGTGTGTCTGAAGACAGTAACAGTATACTCATATACATAAAAAATAAATACATTTTTTAAAAAAGTAAAAATGAAACTCTTATGTATAAATAATATATCCTATTAAAAACAATTAAGTAAAATGGTGAATCAGGCTGGTGAAATGGCCCAGCAGGTAAGGACACTCAATATATACACTGGCAACCTGAGTTCAAGCCCAAATAAAGGCAGGTGGAGAGAATATTTGTCCTCTGATCTTCACAGGCATGCTGTAGCTTGTGTACCCCTCTTCATTGTACACACATACACATTAAAATTTTTTTCTTTTTTTGGACAGGGTTTCTCTGTATAGCCCTGGCTGTCCTGGAACTCACTCTGTAGACCAGGCTGGCCTCAAACACAGAAATCTGCCTGTCTCTGCCTCCCAAGTGCTGGGATTAAAGGTATGTGTCACCACTGCCCGGCAATAATTTTTAATTAAGAATTTAAACCTAAGATAGAATACTAAGATACTAAATACTAGACCTTATGATCCTTCCCCTTAGCCTCCCGAGGGCTGGGAATATGCATACATGTGCCATCAAGCTCTGCTTTATCATTCTAAAATTACATTTACTTAGTTAGCTAGTTATTCAAGACTGGGTCTCTCTGTGTAGTCCTGATTGTCCTGGAACTCACTCCATAGACCAGGATGTTCTGGTCTCAGAGATCTGCCTGCCTCTGCCTCCCCAATGTAGATCTGCCTGTCTCCCCAGACAGGGATTAAGAGCATGTATCACCATTGCCCAGTGCATTTTTAAATTTTAAATTAACAAACCATAGTATCCTATTCTCACATACAATATCAGTTATTCATTAATTTTTATGAAATGCACAATTATCAGAGTAAAAAATCCCACCTGTTCTGTCCTGTTGACATGGTTTAGTTTGTTTTTTTTTTTTTTTTTTTTTTTTTTTTTTTTTTTTTTTGAGACAGGGTTTCTCTGTGTAGCCCTGGCTGTCCTGGAACTCACTCTGTAGACCAGGCTGGCCTCGAACTCAGAAATCCACCTGCCTCTCAAGTGCTGGGATTAAAGGCGTGCGCCACCACCGCCCAGCTTTAATTTAGTTTTTCCCAGAGGTCAGAAGGTAACTTGAGGGAGCTGGTTCTTTGCTTGTGCATTGTGGATCCTGAGGATTACACGCCGTTCAGTGGCCTCAGCAGCAGACACCTATACTGGCTGAGCCACTTGGTCATTTTTTGAGATGTTCCCACAGTACACGCCAGGCTGGCCTCAATCCTCCTGTGATGGTTTGTATAAACTCAGCACAGGGAGTGGCACTATTAGAAGGTGTGGCCTTGTTAGAGTAGGTGGGTCACTGTGGGCGTGGGCTTTAAGACCTTCATCCTAGCTACCTGGAAGTCAGTCTTCCACTAGCAGCCTTCAGATAAAGATGTAGAACTCTCAGCTCCTCTTGCACCATGCCTGCCTGGATGCTGCCATGCTCCCACCTTGGTGATAATGGACTGAACCTCTGAACCTGTAAGCCAGTCCCAATTAAATGTTGCCCTTATAAGAGTTACAGGGTCGGGCTGGTGAGATGGCTCAGCGGGTAAGAGCACCAATTGCTCTTCTGAAGGTCATGAGTTCAAATCCCAGCAACCACATGGTGGCTCACAACCACCCATAATGAGATCTGACGCCCTCTTCTGGTGCATCTGAAGACAGCTACAGTGTACTTGTAATAAATAAGTAAAAAAACAAAACAAGAGTTACAGGGTCTCTTTCTTGTTCCCTGCCTCACATGCCAGACCAAGTGGCCAGCGGAGCCCTGGGATTGCCAAGAGACCTGGAGAGGCCAGCTGACTTGGGTTCTGAGTCCTCACACTTGTATGACAAGTGTTCTAGCTACTGAGTTCCCAAGGCCCAGACTCTTAGTTTTGACTTGTGTCACATGGCTCCTTAGTCTATACTTGTCCACTGCTGCCCCTCTAACCTGGAGCTGTCAATGACTTTCACCAACTACGAGCCTCTATTTATAAAACAAGAAGTCTATTTCTAAAACATGCTTAATCCAGTCTTAAATAAGATTTAAAAATAGTCAAAGAACAGGAATGCTCATTTACACGTATAATCCTAACACTTGGGAATCGAAGGCAGGAGGATAAGAAGTGCAAAGCCAGCCTGGCTTATATATGACCTCGTCTCAACAAATAAATAAATATTTAAAAAGGAGGTAAAAAGCTTAGAATAAACCATTCCTTGTCCCCTGCCGTCCCCTTCAATGGAAGGAGATTTAGTTCAGTAGCAGAGACCTTATCTAATATGAGCTGTGCAAAACCCTAGGTTCAATCTTCAGCACCATCTCTGTGCCCCGCCCCCAACCAAATGGGCAAAGAGATCTCTCCCATTCATTAAAAGCACCTACTAGATTTAAGAGTTGGTCTGATATTCACCAATAAACCAAATTAAATGAGTTCTGTTGTCCTCGTTAGATTGTGAAACACTTAATTCTCTACCCCAGGTGTCGGACTGCAGAGGGACACCCTGCTTCAGTCCGTATCTTTAGAAGCAGCAGCACAGGCCTATCATCCCAGCTACTGGGCAGACAGGGGGCTGGATAACCGTCAGAACCCAGAAGAAGAGAAGAACAGGGAGGGAGAAGAGAAAGAGACACAGGAAGGCAGGCAAGCAGAGACAGGCAGGCAGACAGGCAGGCAGGCAGGCAGAGACAGGCAGGCAGGCAGAGACAG